>NC_089777.1:36931536-36981536 GCF_040412425.1 Macrobrachium rosenbergii
AGGATTTGGATGAGAAAATACTAATTTATTTACAGCTATTTTTCAAATAAATAGAAACGCATGTTTCTGATTGTTTAAATATTTATTAAAAACAAATTATTTCTATGTGTATAACGTAAATGATAACAGACCCAGAGGGTCAAAACCCAATTAACAGCACAACAAAAAAACTCTCTGGCGAGCCTGTACTGGATTTTACTGTTCCTAATATCTGAAAGAATGGACTTCATTAATCATTCCTCCATCTGGTGTTATTTCATCCCTCGTGCATAGTCTTTCCTCATTATTTATCTTTTTTTTAATTTATCTTGAGTCCATCTCTCTACATATGTGATGCATCCATTGAAGAAGTTTGTGAGTCTTGTGGTGATTTGCTTATTAACACAGCATCATCTGCATATTCTACGTACAAGTCTTTTCCATCTCAAACCAATTTTTTTATTATAAAATCCCTAAGAAAGGCAAACAGCAGAGGTGAAATCATATTCTCCTGTTGCACCCCACTATTTACTACAGGTTCACTTGGCAAGACTCTAACAATATATACCTACATACATACATACATACATACATACATACATACATACATACATATATATATATATATATATATATATATATATATATATATATATATATATATATATATATATATATATATATATATAATGGACGATTTAGGGGGACTAGACAGGAAGGGGCCTAAAAATCCAGATAGAGATTAATGGCACAGTGTTAGTAGGAGGGCTTGCGCACTGCTGGTAAGCCTTCTTTATAGATTGATGAAGCGACTAGTGTTATGAAAAGTTTTTTGCATAGGGCTATATACTGTGTGTCTGTATATGTATATGTATATGTATATGTGTGTATATATATATATATATATATATATATATATATATATATATATATATATATACATATACATATACACACACGTTTGTATATATATAAACCACTGATTAGCCCTACACACACACACACATATGTATATTATATGCATCAACACATCACATGAGGCCAAATCTGGAACTTCACAATATATTTTATTCGTATCCCCAACGCATAAGGATTTAATTCTTTCGCCAAAAAAAACAACAATAAAAACTGCATTTAATAAACCTTTCTACTTTTTGCAGCCTACGATGCATATATCAAAAGGGAGAATATTTATTAGAGCAATTAGGGTTTATTTGTAATATCAATCATCTGTCTTATTCGCCTTTATATTGGTCCCTGAAAAACGAATATTTGATTGTATTTAATTGTTATGAATTGCCACAATAATTTACCGATATAATCGCTCCAATTAGCACGGTTTTAATTAACTATTCTAAATCGCCTATTTAGAAGAAAAAGGATTTCATAAATAATATTACAGTTTATGCGATTAGTGATGTACCGAGAATGACTTATGCATTTCATGCCGCATTTATTTTTCTCTATGATTAAAATATACAGACACATATACATACATACCAGTACATACAAACACTTTTAGAGGCACCGCCAAATTCTGTCTTTATCTATTAAATCGAAAGTATAACTTGTACAAAAAATTACACAACACGATCAGATTCACTCACATGCAGAGAAGGCTCACCAGCAGCGCGTTGAACCACCCCTAAAACATACTGGGCTCCTCACACTTCTTGAGTATGAAGATACAACCAAAAAGCAAAGAGATACAATATTTCACAAGATATTCATCAAATTCCTACCAGACTTTTTAAAAGCGTTCTCTGTCTGACAGAAAAATCAAGAAATTAAGAAAAAAAAACTTGAACACCAATTCTCGCTCCCAAGTTTTTAATAGCAAGAAAATACCCAAAAAGCCTCAGGAACGCGGAACTAAGGACGCTGAGGGGATCGCAGCCCCATTTCATCCTCTAAGGGAGCGAAACCCCCTCCCCTCTTACTCCCTTTTAGCATACTCATGAAAAATATGAAAGTGTCTAAAACTTCGGGAGAATTATAATGTGAAAAGTTTTCATAACTGGCAGAGCGTCCGTCCCCCGGGTTCATCAAACTGACAGCCCCAGAGAGAGAGAGAGAGAGAGAGAGAGAGAGAGAGAGAGAGACTGACTTTTAAAGAAAGCAAGAGAGGATTATACAAGGAAACCTGTTAAATACATTTCTGTTTCTCCCCACCCGGCTCAATATCCCAGTCATTTACCCTAATTCCGAGCCATTATTTCAGAGAAGCATAAAAATGAATCTTGCAAATGCTGCAAGTCCTTGGAATAGAAAGCCAATTGAAGCACAGCTTTAATCTATAAAACACAAGAAACAATATATACTCGCCACTCTGCTTTCTCTATTTTTTATAAATAAGAGCGCTTTGAGGAAGAATGCTTTGCAAGACAGTGTTCTGTTATGCTTGTTCAGCCTATGAATACTGTATATGAAATATGAAGGGCACTGCTGGTGCAATACACGTCCCCTACTAATATCCGACCTACTTCTCTCTTAAGAACACTGCGGGATAACTCCCTAAATATCAGGTGTTTCATACACCACAGACAGAAGCGCGTCGAACCAACCTCACACGCATACATATACACAGTACACCCCACGTCTATCATGCTACACAGTGCACCCCACGTCTATCATGCAAGCACTCTCTTGCTTTCCAGATAATGAGGATCTGCCGTTCCAATACCCTTCCACTCCATCTTTCTAGGCATTCCTCTCCTACTCCATCCGGACGTTTCCGAATAATGCACTACTCTATTCTTTCCACATGATTGAACCGTCCCAAAACATTCTGAGCCACTCATTTTTTCACCTAGGTTAACAGTTCTTTCTAAGCAAACAAAAAATAATTGAATTTTCGTTAATTTCGGCAATATTTTCTATCTTTCAATTTCACAACATACAAAAAAAACAAATAAATAAAAAATTAACAATCAATCCGCCAGTTTGATGACAGACCAAAGGTTCTTAACCTATCTGTCAACAAGCAATCGTTAATCCCAGTATACACCTAAACTAAGACCTTCTTCTCAACGACCCTTACAGGACAGCGCGTCTACGAAATACGTCCATAAAAAGGAGGAAATTAAGGACTGACCGGCGTCCTTCTGGCAGGATGACCTATAAAGAATCCTTTAAGAAGGCATTACGGCCATTCAGAAAACACCTGGCCGGTCCCATCATAGGTCCTACAGAGCTAGAAGGGGGACATCGACTACTCGTAAGAGACATCGAATATCACATGAGCTGTTTACATCTGGTGCAGAATGGACACTTCGGATGTGACGATGCTTAGAAGATGAGCAATAAAGGTCCACGTCTGAAATGCCTTCATCGCTTCGTCTGACTTGTTTCCCCATGCCGGCAAGTAGGAGTTCAGTATCCCACGGTCGGGATGTTGTGCGGGGATAAACAAAAATTGATGACAAAGAGAGGACGAGAGAAAGACTAAAATACTCAGTTCCGAGAGAAGCTGATTAACAGCTCTCCTAGGGCTGGCCCGAAGGATTATACTTATTTTACGTGGCTAAGAACCAATACTATCAGCTTATTTCTGACCAGAAATATTAACTCTTCATAGATACAACCCGACCCATCGAGTGACAGTCCGCAGCTCTACCGACTCAACCAACAAAGAGTTCTATCGCATTTCTGAAGATATTTCTTAAGATACAACCCAGTCAGTCTGTCTCTCAAATCTTGAACACCTACTGTATGCACTACCCACCCATTAAATCAACTCGCATAAGCACAAGATGAAAAAAAAAAAAAAATGCTTCAGGTACACTGTGGCCCCACTTTTGCTATTGTCATTTACCCCATTGACCGAAATCGTTGCGCAACACCCACCACCCCAACCTCTAACAATAACCCACTGGAAAACGACCAGAAACCATCCCTTTCCCTCCCCCGCCCCCACCTCAATACGAAATAACCTTTCTTAACGCTTTCCCTCACAACGTCCCTCCCCCTTCCCTCCTCAATTTCAGTATTCTTCATTCACGCCTGGCCTTCACGATTATAGATCAGCTCCTAAGTTTGCAAAACTACGGGCGCACACACACACAGAACGTCACTAATACAATCTACTGAGGAGAAATTGTTTAAATAACATATGCAAACAAGAGAGAGAGAGAGAGAGAGAGAGAGAGAGAGAGAGAGAGAGAGAGAGAGAGAGAGTTTGATGCTTAAAATAAACAGATATTTGTTGTGGGATGAATTCCGAGACATCATAAGACGATGCGCTCCACACACACACACACCGAAATAAATGGCAGGCCTGCCATCTGGGAAAACTTCGGGGTTCTGATTAATCGGTTGTTTTCGCCTGGAATCTGTGGCCTCATCTGCATAAGGAATTTTGATTAAATGCAATCATTTCTGGCTGGCGGTTGTATTAAAATGTATGTGCACGAAATCTCCTGTGCATGATAAAATCTAAGCTTCCTTCGTCCTACAAAACAGTCGTCGCTTCGATCGTTTTTTAAAGGTTTCGCTATTTGCTTTTTTCAGTTCCTTTCTCTTATTCACATTTGAAGGTCAGGTGCACTGGATGGCTTCGTTTTCTTCGTTATATGTTTGTTTTTCTTACGTAGCTTTTTACTTTCGTTTATTTTAATGCAATTCCAAAATTTCTCTGCTGCACTTCAACTGTACTAAATTTCTATTATTTAAAACACGACAAACATGCCTTCAAGTTACAAAGTAGCTCAAACAACAATGGGCATTTATAAGGCAGAAAAAGGTAACGAAGAAAGGACAAAGACGAAACGAGTAGCGATAACGTTAAAAAAATTAAGAAAGGGATATAAATCGTAGTAGGAAGATTTCTGAAATGCTGATAAGGTAGCTAAAATAATGTTTTATGGTGCTTTCAACTAAATCGAAGAAGGCTCACAGCATCTCTTAGGCTTTAGAAAATCAACAATCAAAAGGGTAAGAACAATTATTTATAGTTTCTTGTAAGTGCCAGTTATTCCCAACGTGAAGAAAGTTCGACATTAGTGGGGGGTTATTTTGCGGCCTATCACATTATATACATACACATTACTATACACACACACACACACACACACACACACACACACACACACACACACACACACACATATATATATATATATATATATATATATATATATATATATATATATATATATATATATATATATATATATTATTACTCTCACCTGCGTTACCTCTTGATAGACTAAAGTATAGCCACCATTACACTACCCAGCTTTGATTGAGTTATGGGGATACCTGCCTCGACGGGCCATTTGCCGTCAGCGTCGAGAGGTCGTTAGAGCGTCGTAAAAGCGTCAGAGGGGAAAAACGAGGGGAAACACTAAGTAGCACTTGAGTTCTCAGCGCACGCACAGTGGCCAGTCATGCTCTCGAGTCCTGCCTAGACTAGGGTTTTATGTGAATTAGGGAGATGTGCCTCAGTTTCCGCTTTATTTCACCGCCAATCTGGTGGAGTCATCTACAAGGAAATTTTCGATAAGTCTTCCTTCTTTTTATGGTGAAGAGTTTCGAGATGGGTAAATGTTTTAGCCGTTTAGTGTTCAAAGATCTCTTATGCGTAGCAAACCCGGTAGAGCAAGCCAATGACTAATGATAACCCTTCAGGTGGACTTATGAGTAACCCCACAAAACACCCGCTTCTTGCTAACTGGTAAAATAATGAAATTCTATCAAATGCTTGAGCGGCAATTGAAACTGGGGCTTCTACAACAACTGACAGTGAAGCGCATGTTCTATTTCTCCTGTCTTTAACATTCCTTTTGTTTTACTGGCTTGCGGAAAACTAACCTCATCCTCTTAAAATATCGTACTAAATAGGCAAAATACACATATTTGTTATTTCTACGTGCAACACACGTAGTCTAGCTTGCAACAGGAAAATTCAGTGCAACATAACATTCTTGACATATATAACTACAATGCCAATGCAAAATTAATTGACTGCTGCTACCATTTTTGGCGGGACAGGTATACTAGTGTCTCCGTAAAACTTAAATGTTCCTGTGATTTTATCAGAATAATGAAAATCGCTGGCATGCATGGTTTGTAAGGATATTTTAAGAGAAGCACTTTACTATGAAGTGTTGTACATTTACCTTTGATAATATATATATATATATATATATATATATATATATATATATATATATATATATATATATATATATATATATATTTTACATACAGAGAATTCCTATTCAGTGATATTTCTAGCTGAATAACTGTAAATGCAACAAAATAAATTACGCGTATAGCCTAAGTGACAGCAATTCACAATCAGCCAAATGTTACCATTTCAGCTATCACGATGGAGATGGCTTAATATCGATTCACGTATAGAATCTGAATTCGACAAGAATAAGTACAGGAAAGACGATATCTACTTAAATCGCTCGTTTCCAAACTATAGGCCCAGATTCGAATCCAGGCTGTGCAGATGAACTTGTCAAATAAAATTCCTTTTTAGGCAAGTTAATCCCAAGGTAGAGTGAATTCGATATTAAACCAATTCGCCTTTTAAATGCAACTTCCAAAAATTCCAGTGTTAGGTTTGTTGCGGATTTCCAATTAGCTTTGCATGAAAGTGGAACTTAAGTGTGCTAATTCAGTAATATTATAACTTTGATTTTGCTGTTGCTGCTTCTAACTGTTATTTGTTATTTTTATCCATGCTATACGTTTTCTTCTTTACTTTCGTCTTCTTACTGTTATTATTATATTGTTATAAGGTTTTTGTGGTTATTATTATTATTATTATTATTATTATTATTATTATTATTATTATTATTATTATTATTATTATTATTATTATTATTGCGTAATAAAAATCCACAATTATATAGTAAATATATTAATATGTAAAATATGTAAAATAAATAAGCAAAGACTTTCGAACACGTGAACGGTGTTCCTCATCAGTCCTAACGTTAGCACTGATGAGGAACACCGTTCAAGTGTTCGAAAGTCTTTGGTTTATTTTACATATTTTACATAGTAATATATTTACTATATAATTGTGGATTTTTATTACACAGACTGTTTTTCACGAAATTGTGAATCTATTATTATTATTATTATTATTATTATTATTATTATTATTATTATTATTATTATTATTATTAAAGTTAGGATCCAGACGTCATGAGCCGTAAGCACCTCATTAGCATATAGATAGAAGGTTTTTTCCAGGAGGTCGAAGTCGTTGCATTCATGCCCTCCAGATTAAACTTGGCGGAACTCACGCGGGATGATGCATCCATCGACCTGTGATCATTATCTATTGAAATAAGAGTGATATTAATTAAGGAATGAATGGTCCACGGGTAAATATTTCATATTAATTAAGTGATGCATGGTGCTCGGGTAAATATTTCTTACTAACTAAATAGTGAGCGGGGCTCAGGTAAATATCTGATATTAACTGCAGAGTGAATGGTGAACTGGTGAGTATCTGATATTAACTATGGGATGAATGTGCACTATTCAATATCTGATGTTAACTTGGGGGTTAAAATATAAATTACTGGATCCCCGTGTTCCTATAAATATCTGATATCAATTAAGGGGTAAATGGTGATCGTGCATACTTTTTATATTAATCCTGGGGGGGGGGCACTCACTTAAATATTTAATATTAACTTACTAAATAAGGGATGAAATACGTACAGACAGTAATCTGTGTGACCGTGAATTCGTGGTAGGCTTTTTTTTTTAACGTTACTCTGGCAATAATTTATCTTTGAGTTTCTTGAATATTCATTATATTATACTCGCTGATGAACTGAAGGGATAAACCATCTGGAGTCACTACCTATCAGAGGAAGTTATAAAGGTGAGAAAAATAAACTGGTAAAAAAAGGTCTACGGATTATCCTTTTTTCACACTTGAACTAAGAAAGAATAATGAAAAATGATCTTTCATGCACGTCATAAGAAGCACACAAAATAGGCAGGGACGTTACTGGTTTTAGTTTTCTGTAAAAGAAAACTATTGAGATGGCTACCTGTCTGTCCGTCCGCTCTTTGTCTGTCCGTCCTCAGATCTTAAAAACTACTGAGGCTAGAGGGCTCCAAATTAGCATGTTGATCATCCACCCTCCAATCAAACATACCAATGTGCAGCTCTCTAGCCTCAGTAGTTTTTATTTTATTTATTATTAAAGTTAGTCATGATCGTGTGTCTGGCACCGCTACAGGTGCCAACAACATTAGGCCACCACCGGGCCGTGGCTGAAAGTTTCAAGGCCCGTGGTTGAGAGTTTGAAGGCGTGGCTGAGTTTCATACACATTATACGCTGTACAGAAAATTCGATGGCGCCGAAGAACCTTCGGCGTATTTTTTAGTGTTTTTATTTAGTTCTCCACAGCATAATCCGATACTACAACCTTGGTCGCGACATCTAAGAAGACTACAATGAGAGAGAGAGAGAGAGAGAGAGAGAGAGAGAGAGAGAGAGAGAGAGAGAGAGAGAGAGAATTTAACATTTACAAGCGGCTTCTGCAACCGACAATTGACACCAAATGGGAGGCTTGTCAGGCATCATCGAGTGCTCACAAGCACTCGGACAGTATCTCCCTTTACGCATACGCAAAAGCAAGCAAACAATACAAGGATAACACGCCAGACTTGAAGCTATTGTAGTCTGCATGGCGCCTTCCTTTTCCATGCAAATAGTCTCACAGCAGAAAAATGCTTTCTCTCTCTCTCTCTCTCTCTCTCTCTCTCTCTCTCTCTCTCACACACTCTCTCTCTCACACACACACACACACCAAACAAATACTATTGTAACTTCTCTCCTTTACAATCTTAACAAGGGAACATTTTCCACCATTCCTTCGCTTTCCCTCTCTTTTCCTCTTATGAGGAAAACCTGGGACGAGTATCAAAACATTTAATATAATAGTTCTCTCTCTCGCTCTCTCTCTTAAAATATGAAAGTAACTCAGGTATAGGGGATGGAGAGGGGTATGGGTGGCCCAACCGTTAGGGCAAACACTCTTTGAAACGGGAACCGGATTTTCAGAACGTGTCCTGGAATATGTGGGGCTGGTACAGAAATAAAGCGTTGAATTGCATCTCTCACCTCCCTTTCGGTGTATTTGTTGAACGCTGTTATTTTTTGCGTAAGTTAATTTTTTTCTATGTCATTCCAACACCATACGTTTAACAGACTCTCTCTCTCTCTCTTCTTATAATCTTAATAGACTCTCTCTCTCTCTCTCTCTCTCTCTCTCTCTCTCTCTCTCTTGTTTTTCTTTAAACATCCGTTTCGTCCCCATCTTTCCACTTCCAATCATTTGCATGGCCATCCCCTAACTCACTCTGGCTCCCCTATTCATCTGTATCTCGAAACATAATCATCTTCCTCGCCTACTGTCACCTCTCACCTCCTCTTATTTCTAATTGTCAATCTTCGTCTCGCTAAAATAAAGCAACATGTAAATGGTTCCTATTAGAAGTTCTGCTCCATCCCGTCGTTGTTCATATAAGACGAAAGATGCGTCTATGACAAGAACCCTAACCTAACGGAATCCTGGATATGGAAATCCGTAGAGTTCTACCGCAACGAGTGAAGGAAAACATGAATAACTTGTGAAGCTCTCCCGTTTTGATGGTATTTTAAATGAGCGATGAACACGTCTACTGTTTTTTCTTCCTCCTTGCTTTCTCTCGTCCACCTTAGCTGTGACCTGTGACCGACAGCAGTCGACTGACTTAATTTACTGCTTTCCCCAGCAGTCAAGTGGCGTACATAATTAGCTGCTTAGGTTAACAGTTAGACGGGGTTTTAAAACGCATCCTTTCGTCCCTCCTCGTCCGGGTCAAGAATCAACGTCAGTTTGTGAGCTGGACGACAAGGGAGGGAGAGAGTAAGTAAGTATAGCTTAGTTTTAGAGAGAGAGAGAGAGAGAGAGAGAGAGAGAGAGAGAGAGAGAGAGAGAGTATTAAGGAGGATTGCCTCGCCGAGGCCCCAACTATAGCCACATCAGATGTTCAACATCATAATCCAACTCTCCCCTGTCTTCAACGAACCAATTTCCATACTGACACGATAAAACGCCAACTCCCCTACAAACACACCAGCTTTAACCTTTGTTATCTCACATAACAATTTATTGCCAGAAAACGATAACCTACCGGCGCTGATAACACAAGCCGAACAATCCAATCTCCTGCTGTAAACACTTGCTGGCTCCCATTGTTCGCCGAGTATCGATGCTTAACATTGATTCCTTAGTCAAAAAAGGTTTCTGACTTTTACATTCTGAATTCTTTGTTCAGGGAACTGCTGCCCCGAGGATATGATGGTCTTTCGGAGGGAGCTATTTCTGTATGGCGGGTCTGCGGTATGGAGATATAAAGGAGTCTTTTAAGAGTGAGAGAGAGAGAGAGAAAGAGAGATGGATTTTTTTTAAGTTACTTTGAAGGCTGGAACAGGCCACAGTTTTGAAGTTCAACGATAAAGAGAAAATTTTAACCTGTAAGGGTTGTTTTAAACGTAATAATATACAAGTTTTCTTCAATAAATCACAAAGAAAAACAAACTGCTTTTATTTAAAACTAAAATTGACATGTCATCAATAATCTGGAACGTCACAAGAAACCTCTATGAGAAGAAAATATTTAGCAACTAAAAAAAAAAATTCTCTAAAATCGAACCCATTCTTATTTGATCAATAAGCCACCTGCCAACGAAATTTCACTGAGGTTCATCAATTCAATTTGCAAATATTAAGTGGACAAAATGACAGACACGGACGGAGGCAACTACGTGACCTCCCTCCTACTAAACGGAGGCAACAAATAAACAAAGACAAGCGAATCCTGACCTCATTACATCCAGAGATTTTGATTACATCCACCTACATATAATTACCCTGTCCAATTTTTTTTTTTTTTTTTTTTTTTGCTTCCAAGAAGATTAATGATCAGTTACACACAAATACAGGAGAGGAATTTTTTTCCTCTATTTTCTTTCCATCGGCTCCGTCCGCCTTTCGACATTCATCAGAGATGCGGGCGCAAACATCCACACATATTGGGCATTTCTTTAGGAAAATCTTTTCTTTTTCTTTATTCTTCCTGTGTGTGTGTGTGTGTGTGTGTGTGTGTGTGTGTGTGTGTGTGTGTGAGATTTTGTACATATAAAAGCAGAACTGCACGGGGCCCAATACTGTGCATCCTTCTACAGTCATAACAGGTTTCTAGTAGAACCAATCATAATGGTCGGACCTCGTAACAATGAGTTGGATTCAGTTAACTGAGCGGTATTGTCACAGCAGCTTCGCGCGAAAACAAAATATATACAAACAAGCAAACAATAAAACATGAGAGAACAAATGCAGATTAATCACTCCTGAAATTATCATGGAATGACTACTAGCCTCACCTTTGCTCGTGATGCATTTCGCTCTCATGCAAAAGTTTCAGAACTATTATTATTATTATTATTATTATTATTATTATTATTATTATTATTATGGTATACCTCGAAAATTCCTATAATAACCTCATAAAGTGCAAAGTAAAGCTTTTACTTTCCGTAGCATCATTTGCTGATAAAAAAAAATAAATCACATAGAATGACGACGGGTAGGGGTAGATAAAGTCTGGGCAAAGCCAGAGAGAGAGAGAGAGAGAGAGAGAGAGAGAGAGAGAGAGAGAGAGAGCAAAATGGAGAAAGGAAAAAGCCAGGGGTCTGGGGAAAACTAAAAGAAAAACTGGGAGAATAGAGAAAAAGTCAGACGGGAAAAATAAATGGGGAAGGGGGAAATTGGACACCGGAAAAACATCTGTATGGCAAAATATCAAGGAACGAAAAAAAAGTCAAGTAAAAAAAAATGAAGCAGGGGAAAAGGCAGAGAGAGAACGAACAGGGAAAGATGAGCAGAATAAAAAAAGGTTAGGGGACAAAAAGGCAAAAAAGAAGATAAAAAATATATAACCAAATCAATATATTAACTAATTAATTTATAAAACGAAAAAGATCAGAATAGAAAAAGAAGATGGTGAGGAAATGAAGCCAAACAAAGAGGGAGAGACTAAAGTCAGGAGGAAGAAAATTTTACAGCGGCGCAATAATTGATTTGCATGACGCCTCTTGTGCAAGACTGTTGCCGAACAGATGAATAGTGTTGTAATTATAAGTACAACATAATGTCTGCATTCCCCTCTCTATGAAAACTTATATTTTGTAAGGAAACAGGTTGCAAACGTTTAAGAGGAAGGGATGTATTGAAATTTACCATGGAATTTCAGCGCCGTCGGTTCTCGAATGTTGCTGTAAATCTTATGAATACTTCATGCATCACCTGGACCACGAGAGAGAGAGAGAGAGAGAGAGAGAGAGAGAGAGAGAGAGAGAGAGAGAATGACATTTTTTCAAAGGCATACATCCTACTGTAATAGCCAGCTGTGAGTTTAAATTTGGAGAGAGAGAGAGAGAGAGAGATGAGATTTTTTCAAAGGACTGTAATAGAGCTGTGAGAGAGAGAGAGAGAGAGAGAGAGAATGACATTTTTTCAAAGGCATACATCCTACTGTAATAGCCAGCTGTGAGTTTAAATTTGGAGAGAGAGAGAGAGAATGAGATTTTTTCAAAGGCATACATCCTACTGTAATGGCCAGCTGTGAGTTTAAATTTGAGAGAGAGAGAGAGAGAGAGAGAGAGAGAGAGAGAGAGAGAGAGAGAGAGAGAGAGAGCTTGACCTCAGGACTATACTGAAAAAGCACGATTTGACATATTTCACTAGATTAAGATTATATATGCAATTTAAACTGTTCGTAATAAAAAAAGAAAAAATCCAATATAACACGGAATATTAATGAGACTTTCGTTCAGAATAGATTTAGAAAAAGAATTCTCCAAAAATATGTAACAGAAATATTTTTTTCGTAATGCAAATGTTCATTCCCACGCAACGTTCTGATTTAATTTCGACAGAACCAAAAATTATTCTTCTTCAACTATCTCACGATCGCTCGCTTTCTCTCTCACATAAATTTATACACATACATGTGTGTGTGTATATATATATATATATATATATATATATATATATATATATATATATATATATATATATATATATATATATATATATAGTGTAAAATATAGATTGTGTTTATATGCCGAACTACTGAAAATATATTTTATAATATATTAGTATAAGGTATAATTGATTACCGTTTATATGCCGAACTATTAGTATATATATATATATATATATATATATATATATATATATATATATATACATATATATATATATATGTGTGTGTATGTGTGTGTGGTACATACATACAGTATATAAGTATTGCTAAGCGTTTATACTAAGCTTATGAAGTCTGCTGTTCAAATAGTTTGGCATAGCGTCAAACTTGCTTTTACACCTTGAAATAAGGTTTTGAAAAAGTGTCTCTTTCTCTCTTCATCACACACATAAACACATGTAACAGACACCAGAAAAAACTTTAAAATTAATCTCTCACATTCACCGGCGCATCCACATCTACGTTTTGAATCTCTCTTGCTTATTCCCTCAAACACAGACAAACACGTAGAGACAAACTTGATATTTCCCTCTCTCACTAACTCACAAATTCAGCTAGACACACTCAAACAAATAAATTCGATGTCAATTACTAACACACACGCACAAACAAACAATGAACGCCACTCAAACCCACTCAAACACAAATACATAATTTCTTCCTCCCTCACACAAATAAATGCATTCTGTCTCAGTCATACGCATCAGTCCCTCCCAGCCATACAACATGGCACCCCCGGCCAGTATTCTTCCAAGAGAAAGAGCTACCCCTGTCCCGAGTCCACTTAACCTCTTGGCCCAGACCCGCCTCCAACGAATCCTCCATAACTGGACTTTCCGATGCCCAAATTTGTCGGGCTTATAGCAAGTGACTCACGTGGAAGGTGATAATTCGATCCCTAACAAAGGTCTACCAAGTATACCGCCGGGCGAGTGTCTTTGTGTAATGCCTATTTTTAACAAGGGTCGCAGACACAACACTTCGCTCTAACAACGGCTAAAACAAGACTCGGTTTATAGGCGTGAAAGACTTTGCTGGGGTTGAGTTACGTAATTCTGTGTTAACACAATGTAACACTTACATACACAACTGTCTACCTCTCTATCTATCTATCTATATCTATACATAATACATACACACACACACACACATATATATATATATATATACATATATATATTTATATATACATATATCCTCTAAAGTTACTTGTAAGAGAAAATTGGAATTCTTTTTTTAAGTTGCCATTCATTTGTATATACGATTTTGGTATTGTTGGACCTGTTTGTTTTTATAATTTTTTTAATACTGATATGTAAGTATTGGCGGTTTCCAAGCTTGTATGTACGTATGTCTGTATGTATATACATAAAAGCCTGAAACTACCAAACTTATTTATGAATATTTTTAACAAATTTTACGAAAATAAACATATTCTGTATAACAATACCAGAAACACGCAAACAAAAGAAAACTTAAAAATAGGAATCGCAATTTTCTCTTAACAAAAAGTATCTTCACACAAAACACTTGCGCAGTTAATTGAATTCAATGACTAACAACCTCTGTTTGTCCACTTAAACAAGATTTACGGGTACTAAGGATTATTTATTGACTCTGCAATTGCCCTCTATTAAAGCAAAAGGACGTCCACTGAGAATTGTGAACATTTACTCTAGCTTATAAAAACTACTCCTTTTTAAAAGCATCAACCTACTAGATTTACAAGGCAATAAACAAAAGTAATTTTAACTAATGGTGTAGTGGTCATGACCGCCACTTCAGCAGCGATAAGGTCAAACACTGCCCCTCTCGCTGCTGAAGTGAGAATCATGACCTCTAAACCTTTAGTTAAAATTACTTTTGTTTATTGCATAGTAAATTTAGTAGGTTGATGTTTTAAAAAAGACGCAGTTTTTAAAAGCTAGAGTAAATATTCACAACTCTCAATGGACGTCCTTTTGCTTAATAAAGGATAATTGCAGAATCAATAAACAATCCTTAGCTTGATTCCCCAGGGAGATGAAACAATTCGTTCATGTTCCTTTAAATACTTTCACGTTTCTATTGACTTAAACAGTGAACATTGTACTTAGTAACTAGTCAACTAAAGGTGCTCGAAAATCCGCATCAAAATACTTGGCAAAAATGCAGAAAGTTAGCTTCAGAAAGCTAGCACCTTCTTTGACCACCTCCTATAAGAGAAAAATGAAAAATTACAAAATTGCCAGGTTGCTCAAACATGGAACAACCTATAACCCGTCTTCCAGCTGTAATTCAAGGTCCGATAGAAGGAAAAAATAATAAGACATGGGATATAAGCTATGATCCTAAATCACAAACAAGAACACCGAACCCTATCTCGATTCAATCCATATGAAATATATATATATATATTATATATATATATATATATATATATATATATATATATATATATATATATATATATATATATATATATATATATATATATATGTATGTGTGTATGTATGTATATATACACATATGTATGTATATATATATATATATATATATATATATATATATATATATATATATATATATATATATATATATGACATATATATATATATATTTACAGAACACATTAAAGATTACGGAGAGATTGGCAGTCGTCAGACTCTTCTACGACAGTCTGACAATCGAATGATACAGAATCACGATAAACTATTCATCCCTTCGTAGAAAACGACTGAAGTACGAGGCGTCTTTTCTTACCATAATTAATCAATACCAAGATCACAAAATATATGTGAAAATATGCAGGGTGAATGCATTTCCACAGGAAACTAAAACTTGAAAATAAGAAATTTGTAACTTAGAAAAAAGGAAAATACATCAACCCAATCAACAACTATTTATACAACCGGAAGTATCGAGATTAAATTGCCTAATAATAATAATAATAATAATAATAATAATAATAATAATAATAATAATAATAATAATAATTTGTAACTTAGAAAAAGGAAAATACATCAACCCAATCAATAACTATTCATACAACCGAAAGTATCGAGATTTGTATTTAAATAATAATAATAATAATAATAATAAATAATAAATAATAATAATAATAATAATAATAATAATAATGGCCATTTCTATGGCATTCAGTTTGTATAGCATCCTCTATTCGTGTTACTATCTTACTTTCATCCGCGTGTAGCTGATATATCAAGTTTCCTAAGGACATATAAAGTTTTCCTGTTGTCTTAGTTTCATTACCCCTAACTGCGACACACGCTCTGGTGGTCATTTACAAAGAGTGAATGGATTGACATGCAAGCTGCACAGGTATATGTAACCGATCTGTCAACTGTACACCACCAACGCCTGCTATATATACCTGTGTAACTTGCATGTCAGTCCATCCACTCTTTGTGAATGACCACCAGAGCGTGTGTCGAAACGCTAAAGATAATAAAACCAAGACAACAGGAAAACTTTATATTTCCTTAGGAAACTTGATACATCAGCTACACGCTGATGAAAGTAAGATAGTAAGACGAATAGAGGCTACTATACAAACTGAATGCCATAGAAACAGCCATTATTATAATTATTATTATTATTATTATTATTATTATTATTATTATTATTATTATTATTATTATTATTATTATTAACAACTTAAATACAAATCTCGAAACTTCCGGTTGCATGAAAGGAAGGTTGTAAGATGAATAGAGAAAACTCTACACAAATTGAATGCCGTTATTTTCAATGCTACTGCCCTTAGAGAAAGTCTCCTCCCCAATAATAATAATAATAATAATAATAATAATAATAATAATAATAATAATAATAATAATAATAATAATAATTAGTATATAGATTTGTATTTAAAATGTCAATAATAATAATAATAATAATAATAATAATAATAATAATAATAATAATTAGTATCTAGATTTGTAATTGAAATGCCAAATAATAATAATAATAATAAAATAATAATAATAATAATGACGTTAACAACAGTGACAATTTCACTTAATAATCCTATCTAATAACACACTTCCTCGACAAGGGGCATTAAAAATAAACAGCAGAATTAATAATGACGAGAAAATCTCAGTAAAACCTATAAAAATTGCAAAGAGAAAGACACAAACACAGAGGTGCGCAAAGATAGTAAAATGAAGAAAATAAATACAGGGACATTATCCAGTCATTTTTCATCACATGATCGAGCGCCGCTTAATGACCTCATCTCTATTCCAATGGACACGAGAGCCTTTTGTCAACTTCGCTGTATATGAAATTCCGCTGGATCTTTGCTTCCCTCCTCTGGCAAATAGAGAGAGAGAGAGAGAGAGAGAGAGAGAGAGAGAGAGAGAGAGAGAGAGAGAGAGAGAGAGAGAGATTCCCGCCTTCGGGGAAAAAGATAAGAAAAAATGTTTTCGTCCCTTCTTGTGTGTGTGTGTGTGTGTTTGAGAGAGAGAGAGAGAGAGAGAGAGAGAGAGAGAGAGAGAGAGAGAGAGAGTATCCCACCTTCGGGAAAAAAAAAATGAGAAAAAGTTTTTGTCCCTTCTTGCGATAAGAGAGAGAGAGAGAGAGAGAGAGAGAGAGAGAGAGAGAGAGAGAGAGAGAGAGAGAGAGAGAGTATCCCACCTTCGGGAAAAAAGATGAAAAAGTTTTGTCCCTTATGATAAGAGAGAGAGAGAGAGAGAGAGAGAGAGAGAGAGAGTCAGGAAGAGGAGGGAGAGAAGTCCAGAATCGGAAAAGGAGGGACGAGAAACTTGTAACAGATTGCTACAGAAACAGCTATTGTTTGTCCAAGATTTATGCTAATGTCGTCTTTCCATCACAATAGCCTTTGTTACTCAAGATGCGCATATAGGCTATACATACATCGTCATATTTATACTCATACACTATGCAGACAGGCTGGTGTATATATACACGCACGTACATATACATATGCTTGTGTGTGAGCGTGAGTGTCTGTGTATTTCAATATTCGCCTTTTTCCCCTTTCCCTCCTCTTACTTCTTCCAAATGAACACTGTGGGCGTGTTCCATATGAATAATAATAATAATAATAATAATAATAATAATAATAATAATAATAAAACAAGACGACCCTGTAACGAGGCTATCATATCGAGAATTAAAAGCCACAGCAGTGTTAAAAATACTTATGCACAAAGTTATATACATATATATTTTCAACACTACTGTGGCTTTTACTTCTCAATAATAACAATAATAATAGTAATAACTGAGAGGATGGGCAACATTATGTAACAGATTTCTTCTATTTGGATGAGGTTACCAGCAACATGCCTTTTCCGAAAAACCGTAGCTGTGACAACCACATCCGTTAAACTACCATGTCCACCCCAACTTGCTGCCTTTCAGTTGACTCAAATCTGAACGTTTGCAGAGTCAGCTAGGGCAAAGAAACATTCGTAAGCCTCACAACCCCATCCCTAGAAACTTGCTGAGAACCGACAGGATCTGTCCTTCCGATGTCTCCCAATCTCAAAAGCATAAAGAATTATTATCAACACACACACACACACAAATATATATATATATATATATATATATATATATATATATATATATATATATATATATATATATATATAATCCGTGTTTTTAAACAATCAATACTAATGTGAGACAGGAACATCATTAAAACAGTATTTTCCTAGCTTATAATCTGTCAAACTATTTTATAAAACCAAGTAAAATTTGGAAACACAGAAGCTTAACATGAAAGTACAAACAAACCAAATGCTTGACGGTGTCGTATGTTTCTCCCATAATATTACAAAGAATTTCTGGTTCTGCTCTAAGAATGTTTTGCGACGCTGTCGTCCAGGCACTTTCTGCCTCGTACGGGTAATTTCTGCCTTCGCTCTCAGGAGTATTTTCTGATTTCTAGGTGTCTACTTCCTCTATCCTCGCATTTTTCTACCCTGATTCTAAAGCATTATTTTCTTCAAGATTTGTTGCATTTGTTTTCTCCCAACACAAGTATTTACGGACTATTTCACGTACATTTTGTCTATATTCAGCAAAGTCCTTCTTCGCCTTTACGAGTATTTTGTGCCCTTAAAAGGAGAGTGCATCATTGCAGCCACAGCTATATTCAATTTGCAAATGATCTAAACTCCTTTTAGCGGCAGAGTTGAGTCAACATCACTTCCAAAGCTGGGAATTATTTCATCTTAATTTATCAGTCTATTTATTTACTTACTTAGCTCTACCTTAATGAAAATTACTACAAACTTGGTGATGTGGTGTAAGAGACAATAAGTTACGGTGTGTTGCAAAAGCTACCCAAGGAGGAATGATGGAGATTATTTACCCTTTTGTATCTGATGAAGGTGGCAAAATTTACTTACCAGAAATCAGACAATTTCATAAGTCTACTTATTCATCTATTTATAAATTTACATAGCATCTACGGGCAAAATATAACTACCAGAAATGACTTCCCGCAAATGCATTTCATTTAATTATATACTTCATTGTCACGACACACTCAGTTAACTGAAAATGACACATATTCGTTGAATGTAAAAGTAACCTTAATTCAGTGCAAACACCTTCTGAATCCGGAGTTATTTCAACAATAAACAAACGCCTAAACCCATTAATCCTTCGCATATCGCCTAATGGAACTTCTAAAAGCTTCAGAAGAGGGACACTTATGCTGAGCAGTTTTCAAATCCCAGATTACTCTTGCCAAATGTCCACCTATTTCCTGAATTCTCGCGGTACTACCAGCGAGTTGTGCAGTGAAGTTAAAAAAAGAAAATAAGTAAATAAAAAATGAGCCAAAGTTTCTTCGGTGCAATCAAGTTTTCTGTACAGCCGCTAAACCGTATAATCAAGGCCACCGAAAACGGATCAATCTTTCGGTGGTCTTGGTAAAATACTGCATGGCCAGTGGCCCATGAAACTTTAACCACGGCTCGGTGGTGGCCTAACCTATATCGTTGCCACAAGCACGGTTATGGCTAACTTTACCCTTAAATAAAATAAAAACTAATGAGGTTATAGGGCTGCAATTTGGTATGTTTGATGATTGGAGGGCGGATGATCAACATACCAATTTGCAGCCGTCTAGCCTCAGTAGTTTTTAAGATCTGAGGGCGGACAGAAAAAGTGCGGACGGACAGACAAAACCGGCACAACAATTTTCTTTTACACAAAACTAAAGTAAAACAAGACATCACATGAATATATATATATATTAATAATTGTTAGGGTTCGCCTTCATCCCCTAAGATCTGCACCATGCACCAATTTTAGCTAAATCTCTTGTCAAGAAATTCAACAAACACAGATCTATAATGAGAAGACCATAATCATCATTTGCATAAGCAAAAACCTTCCTTTCAAGACCATGTCACTTATCATACGTATATATTATCTGAAGTATTATTACTCTGGGGAATGCCAGATATTACATTCATGTAGTCGTTATGCTATGCAATTTTTATTTAAAATTCAATAATACTAAGAAAATGTACATCCACTCCAACTTTTCCAAGTTTAAAAATAAGGGTTTCATGATTAACACTGTAAAACAAAAACAAAAAACAGCAATAAAGGCCAATCAGACGAACTTCGTGACAAGAATCTTGGGATTTCTGGAAGACACTAGCATCACAAGGGCCCTTGCGAAACCCAGAATGCAAACGACGGAACGATGATTATTTTCAGTATGCTCATTAAGACGTTTTGCTAACAGGTGTACAAAACTTTACCTACATAAGTTATAAAAAAATATGGAAGTAATCGACAGAGCCAGACACCCCAAACACACTTACCTAACAAAATAACATTACTGAGGAAAGATACCCTCCGGGATAGCCATTTCTTCTGAAGGAAGGGCGGTCGAGATGGTTTTGAAAATGAAGGTCAATACTGAATGTAAGTAAAAGATCTAGATAAGGCAATCCCTTCATAAAACACCAGGTATCCTTGGCCTTCTTCAAGCGGCTCAACAACCAATCGGGAAAACACGAGAAGACACAATGGACAGAAAAGTCTGCTTGAGTGCACCTTCACACAAGAGAACTCTAATCCAAGGCAGTGGAAGGTCATGACTCAGAGGTTATGATAATATCCAAGGCTAGAGAACAATAGTCTAATTTTGGTGTGGCCTTCTAGAAGAGCAGTTTGCCATAGCTGAAGAGTCTCTGCTACCTAAATACAACGGGAACGAAAAGTGTAGTAGAGTAATAGTGTGTGTGTGTGTGTGTGTGTGTGTGTGTGTGTGTGTGTGTGTGTGTGTGTGTGTGTGTGTGTGTGTGTGTGAGTGTGTGTGTGTGCGCGCGTGTGTGTCAATCTTAAGAAACCAGGATATTTGTAATGGGGCATTTGAATGAATAAATGGATAAAATTAACAAATGAATTATGATGCATGAAAAATTAAAGCCATCATTCTGAATGTGCACACATCTCTATAAAACAGGCATAAGAGGACCTTAAAATACCGTGCTAAATAAATCCGGTTAGAATGTTAATTAGGAAAAAACAAGCAACAACAACCGACATTCAAAACAGACACTACCAGAGTATACCAGACTTTCAACTGCAGTCCACGAAGTCGCCGACATTTCTTGGCCACTTGAAGGCCATCGAAGTTTACTGCTTAGTGTTTACAGGGAAGTTCGTCCTTGTTTAATGGACTTGGGCTCTCTACAGCTAGGAGGGGCTGCTTTATGCGTTGCGAGAACTGATAGATGAAATTGGCACCTGGGGTGCCTGTTGTTAAAGGTCACAATTTCGAAATGTTATTATAAAGCATTGAGTATGTATGTATGTATGTATATGTATGTATGTATGTATGTATGTATGTATGTATAAAATTGTGCCTTTTTATGACGCCAAAGTTAAAAAAAGTATATAAAAAACTATATACGAAATTGTTAATTATAAAATATATATATTATGTACATATATATATGCACACACACACACACACACACACACACACACACACATATATATATATATATATATATATATATATATATATATATATATATATATATATATATATATATATATTATACACACATATGTAGTGTATGTGTATATGTATATATACCTTTGCCCTAACAGAAGTTGGTTCCCGAAAAACGAATACTGTGATTATTGACACATTTATACATAAACTGCTGAATTGTGGACGAAACCCGCAGAAAACTTACATATTAACCACTTCTGTCATCTACACAGAAGGATAATAACCAGAGAGAGAGAAAATATAATTTCCTTGTTTATGCTGATGTGAAAAGGAGGTCAGATTATACAAAAAAAAAAAAATCAGCATTTCTATGCAATTTACCAATCAGTACCGCATTATTTTTCTCAGTACCCCTCCAAAAAAATCAAATCCACTCTTAGCAACCCTCTTCTCTAATTTCTTATTTCTCTTCAACTTTCCTATGTCACCTTTTCCAAAACCATCGCTCCCTCTCACTCCGGAGAGAGAGAGAGAGAGAGAGAGAGAGAGAGAGAGAGAGAGAGAGAGAGAGAGAGAGAGAGAGAGAGAGAGAGAGGTTAAGCAAACAATGAAGTAAGGCAAATATTCATAAAATTCAAAATCCCAATTATTGTGGAGGGGAAAAACGGGTGGGCATTAATCACCCATCCACTTAAATGACTTTCAATTCTAGAACGTGCCTGCGCTCGAGTGAATATGTAAAGAAGGGTCTGTGACCTCGAAAAAAGAAGGCATGCCATTCGAACTCCTATTTGCTGATGAGTTTAATGACACTAAAAGTTAAAAGAATAAAAGAGTAAAAATAATTAATTTTCCTGGGTTTGGATTAACTAGCCAAGGAGACTTTACACATAAAGAACTTAAATTGCCTTATTTTTTCTAGCCAATCTTTTAACTGTTGTTCAAGCAAACATTTGATATCCTATTTTCGGCCTGTGTTTTCCCTCACCCACAAAAAGGAAAACAGAGCTCTCTGAAGTTGTAATATAGGGAGAAAAACATAAGACGAAAGAATATGACAATAACAGCTATAATTCTATGTGACATGAATGAACTTAGACACTGG
Organism: Macrobrachium rosenbergii; assembly: GCF_040412425.1. Taxonomy (NCBI): domain Eukaryota; kingdom Metazoa; phylum Arthropoda; class Malacostraca; order Decapoda; family Palaemonidae; genus Macrobrachium; species Macrobrachium rosenbergii. Next base: position 36,954,664 of record NC_089777.1, read on the forward strand.
ACCATAACGTCCCAAGGCAGCTTTATAGCTTCTTTTATTCTAGTTCTTTTGTCACTCGGAACATAAGGATCCCCTTCGCCCAGATAATTCGACATAAAACGTATATTTCACCACGGGACCACAAAGAAACTCTTATCTCCCTCTCTCCCCTCTCAGGGAACAATACCAATAACACGATGGGGATCACTGCTTAGCTGTCCACCCTCTTTACCTTTGTCTAGCTCAGAATTTCACCCATCACTTCAGATCAAGTCCTTCGGATTATAAGTATGAGGGTCTAATGTGACGCAAAGAGCAGGTTAAAATTCACTACAACAAAAGAAGTTAAAATTCACTATAATAAAATAGGTTAAAAATTCACTGTAACAAAACAAGTTAAAATTCACTATAACAAAATGTGTTAAAACTCACTATAACAAAATAGGTTAAAATTCATTATAACAAAATAGGTTAAAAACTCACTATAACAAAACACCAGTCAGAACCAAGTATTACCTACGCACAGCAACTAGGCTATAGGCCTCTGAAAAGTCCAACTGACATACACAGCGTGTGAGTGCACACGCATTTATCACATTCATAACATTTGTCGCATCAGCTTGTTTGAGGTTTGTGATCCCGAATAACAATGGGCTGCATTTTGTACCATGTATGTGCATTTGCACATACCCATCATGGAGACAGCTGTTCCCATCGAGATCAAATGTTTGCGTGAGAGGTTATGTTCACTAATATATGTCAAAATATCAGTGCTTTCGCAACATTGTTTCTGTAATATACGTACACAAATTCCTTATTTTTTCTTCAGGTATAGCCAATGTGAATTTGTTTCTGGACATTTCATTCTCCTCTGAATAAAGAAAATTAATATACGTAAATGTATGCATAGATTCATGTAGGTATGTATAAACAATAAACAACAAAAACTTACTTGCACTGCCATACACTAATAATCTTTACAGATAGTCTCTATTTGCTTTAAACATTTAGTGTTAATATCGTATTTACAATGCTAATAGAATAAAAAAATTTGTAAAGAACTGTCTTTAAAGGAAAAGTTATATATATATATATATATATATATATATATATATATATATATATATATATATATATAATTCTATGTAGTTCGTGTGATGGCGTTTATATTTGCTAAACTGAAAAGTAACTACAACAGAAAACTGAATAACTTCAAAAATAGACTGTGTAAGCTACGTTAAAGAAAACGGAGCGGTTTTCGTCAATGTTAGTTATTAAAATCCCACTACTATTTGGACATGCACTAAAAATTCAGTTTATAGTATGTCCAGTTTAATAAAAGAATGTACTGGTAATGAACTTGAACTATTCTTCTGAAAGTAAATATGCAAAACGTAAGAATTTAAAGAGCTGTAATTAGTGAGGTCCAAATGACAACCAGAATATACGTCAGTTATTTTCCATTTAGAAATAAGAGAGTCGTGAGGTCAGGAGTTCTTCGAAACAAGACTGGTGAGGAGCACACTCAGGGTGAGTGTCATAATTAACGATAAAATACTCCGTCAATTGTCAACAGTTTTTGCTTGTATTGTGCTTTCATCCTACAGCATATAGCGTAAATTTATACCTGTTTAAGAGCTGTACAAAAGATAAATAAAAAAGTCAGGATTCACTCGTATTGAATTTTTTTTTTTCAGTATTTCAGGTGCGCCCAAACCATCCAGCCCCGCCCCACACACACACACACACACACACACATATACACACACACACACACACACACATACACATATATAAACACATACTGTACATTATACATATATATACACAGTATATATATATATATATATATATATATATATATATATATATATATATATATATATATATATATATATTGTTATATCAGGTATATAGTGTGTGTGCATAGGCATACCTTTAAAGGGCCGGGACAGAAGCAATAATCTATGGGTGTAAGTTATTCCCAGTGTACTGTGAATTGATATTACACTATATCTGTGGCTTTACATTATACATACATACATATAATATATATATACGTATATATGTGTATATATATATATATATATATATATATATATATATATATATATATATATATATATATATATATATATATATATATATATATATTTTTCAACGAGCTATTGTTATCGGACATCAAAGCAATATCAAATGTCTGCCAGATAAAAATATATATTTCCAATCAAATATAACCACCAGCTACAACAGTCAGTAATTAATATCTGGCAGTATGAATAAACAAAAAATAAAAGTACGAATGAAAACAGTGAAAATCATTCATTTTACAAAACCATAAACATTCATGAGTTCCCAATTTTAAACCAGCATCAATTAATTCCATTCAGCGTTCACTGGGATTGTAAAGTATACAATGGTATCATCGGCACACCTTTTCAATATTCATAATTGCTTATACACACACACTACACACACACACACACACACACACACACACATATACATATATATATATATATATATATATATATATATATATATATATATATATATATATATATATATATATATAAATATATAAATATATACTTTGATAGCTCTTGCGCCTCACTATGGACAGTTATAATAACATACACCGGGTTTCAAAGTTTGACTGCAGTGTCTGTAATACTCTGTTTCTTCCAAAGTTCCAACATATTCAACTGGTAACTGTAGCATCCATAAAACATGTGAGAACACATGTTGATTGAGTCCTACACTCTTACCATACAATAAAATAATGACCACTAAGAGTACCTCCAAATAATAAGCATGAAAAAGCCAAGTCAGATCAGGTGACTCATTTCTTGCCAATTTAAGCTCCGGTAAAAGATTCAAATAAGACAGTTTACGCTCAGGAAAAAGATCCAAATAAGACAATTTAAGCTCAGATAAAAGATTCAAGTCAGATCAAGTGATTCACTTCCTGTCAAATTAAGCTCTGATACAGGCCCCGCCTTCTTGCCTGCACAGCTGCCAAACACATCCTAGAACATTACAATAAACCTGACCCACATAAGCTAGCTCTGGACAATCCACGGAAATGTTTCATGTTGATAAGGCATGGCTTGTGTCAGCAACGAGACGCATACGACAGGGCACACAAAATCTCGTCGAACTCAAATGATATCTGACATCTGTAACATGGCTGAAAGGCGTGGCATTTCTATCCACTGAAAAACGAAACTACATCAGTTCACATTTTACTGAGACATGAAAACTGTTTCTTGTGCGGTTTATAAGCATATCACGCCTTAACCTATTACAAAATCCTTTCAAACAATATCTCCTTCCTTAACTCTTCCTTTTACTTATTTTGTCTGATATTTCTCAACTTTGAGTGAATGAATCTCTACTCATGGCTCACCCGGTAATGTAAATTTTATGCAAATCCTCTCCTCTGGCTGAGAAGCGTAGACGGGGATGAGTCATACAATGATGTCTACTCAACATCGACTACAGGAAATTCCTGGCACATGAGCCCATTATGATCCTTATAAGAAGAAAAAATATGAGACAGGGTGGCAGTACAAATAGCGATGTAAAGAAGAAAAAAGTAATGGTATGAAATGGAATGGAATAAAAATTTAGGGCAAAGGCCAAGCGCTGGGACCCACGAGATCACTCAGCGCTGCATTATAGAACAACAATATTATAAAAGGGCGAAAAGTGAGATAAGAAAGAGAATATGAAAGGAGGTACAGTAAAAGGAATGAAACGGGTTGCAGCTACGGGCCGAAGGGACGCTGCAGAGAACCTTAAGTAATGCTTACAGTGCACCGCGTGAAGTGCACAGATGGGACACTACCTCCCTACGGGGTACCAGTAGTAGTAATAGCAATAGCCAGCATCAATAAAATAAACCAACAGTAGTGAGACTATTCATTCAAATAATTACCTGGGATTGCGTGTAAATGTATCTTCTACATTTAAACCTATCCAAAAACTATCAGAAACAAAAAAGTTCCAGCCAACATCTAACAATATGCATTAATAATAAGTAAAAACAAGAAACCAAGAATTCATATCTGACGACAGGTTAGTGGGACAATAAAAAGGAATTATGCACTGCATGCAACTGTACCGCTAATGAAAGCAACAAGTCATTCATATGAGGCCGAAAGAACAATCAGAAAGTTTATCTTGTAGTATCACGCAAAGTGACCATAAAAGTCACTGCCAATAATTTAAAAAATAAACTGTATTTGCAATAAGAAAAGCAATGTCAAGGTCATCTTTTACTTAGCTTTTATTTATTAAATTTCAGTACACCACAGCAATGTATAAATACATGTCTCAATTCCTTTGCACGTCATTCAAAATTTTATGATTTCCTTCATAATCAAAAACATATGAAACGAAAAGCACATTCTTTTCTTTTCTGCAGAGATCGTAATCTCTCAGACACAGTTCTCCATCATCAAAGATCTATACAGACTCTTTACTTCTAAAACCGCAAAATACCATTTAAATCTCATATGGAAAATAACATCATGAATTCACAGTATAACTTGCCCGCATGTCACGAAGGAAGTTATACCCTAATCTTTTACTGTAACTCAGTTCACAATTTCAAGTATTTATTTCACTTCGTATCCTCTGCTATTTATGAAAAATATGGGAAAAGCAATTAATGTAACCAACAGGAAGGACTACAAGCATAACCTTCGCCACAACGTCGGTGTAGACAATTCTGTTGGCAAAAGTAAGTTTCTTATTTACGAGCTCGTGAGACATCGCCGTAACGAACAAGCGTGAGTCCGATTAAGGGCTCGACGAAAAAAAAAAAAAAAAACTAGTTCTCGAATGCAACGTTCGACAACAAAATTATAATAGCTACTATTAGGTAAAATATTCGACACAAAAAAAAAATGGTTCACTGTTCGACGGCAAAATGCAAAATAATGACACATGTTGGTGCGACGTCAACTTGAGTGAGAAAAGTGAGAAAATCAGCAGCGTTTAAAACCTCGGGAAGCAATCCCAGGCCTGGATCTCAAACGGCAAAGGAGTAATTTGGCGTAATTGTGCGAAAGTTTCCCTTTTTGCTTCTTGAACGTCGCATTCCGGCACCTAATGGCGGTGGAGTCATTAATGCACATTACATCCGAGGTTTAAATTTAAAGGGGAAAAAAGCCACCAACAGCAACTGCAATGCTGGATACAGCGTTGCCATTTTTAGGTCTTGAAAATGAACTTCACTGCGTTTCACAGACAACAAAAAAGATTATACAACATTGCCCTTTTTCACCTGATCTTTCCTTATCAATTTCATTTCATCTCATATAAAGCACTTCGACATGTTTATATGTCTGTATTTTATAAATCTGTGTACATTTATGAAATACCCTGTCTGCCATTTACTCTCTTGTACCTTATGAACATGGAAGGCAATATCTGATAAGTCTTGGCTTTGTCATAAAGTTTATTCACTCACGCTAAGAGACAAATCCATATGAAAGAGTTGGGTCATGCGTACGGTTAACTACAGGCTTCATGCTGAACCATACGCATTGAAAATTTCACTAAACCTTATGAGTGTTCTTCAAGCGGCAAAAGATTGTAATGAGGCTGAGAAACTATTTTCTGAGAGGGCGTGTTCGGGTCAGAGAACATTTCAACCTACTCACCCTTCTAATCTTGGCTATTCAGGAAATGCTAATTTTCTTTAGAGACGACAGTAATGATTTCTGAAAATCCTAGAAAGAATTTTCTCAAAATAAACAAAATACTAACATGAGGAAATTTGGAAAAAAAAAATTCTTTGAAAAGACACAAGAATAGAAATGGGCATTGTGTACAGAAAATTCTCAGGCATTCAACTGTAAAAAGTTTTAATTTCTATAACTTCCTAATGAGCAAAATCTCGGACAACGCATGAACGAAACTACCACATCAATCCCAATGACCAATTCTTTTCGTTGCCAACCTACGAAAATGAGCCATTTAGCTACCAAGTCTACTGGGTATTGCAAAATTTGAAAGCATCGCTGAAGTGGTGAGGCGACAGACAAAAATAGTGAAACCCTTGCCAATGAATACATTTTGATCTCGTCTTCTTTTCCAATGAGCGCCGAAATAAAATGCACAAGTATCACTGTTCTTTCTTTTGTAACCATTATTATTATTATTATTATTATTATTATTATTATTATTATTATTATTATTATTATTATTATTATTAAAGGAACATTCTTTTGTACAAATGCTATACTTCTAGCAGTTCAGGATTAAGCTTTTCTTGCGCTTTTCAATTTTTAGGATCATATTTTTGCCATGTTTCACATTGTATGTGCAATTCCGAATTAACGTTTTTCCTTGCAGTAACCACGGGCCCAGCTAATAATAGTGAGACCAATAAAAAGATGAATACGGTCAAATTCAGATGGAATTACGTACATATCTATTAAAATTTAGTAACTTATTTATTTAGGATTATCTGAAATCATAACATGATTGCATCAGCGTCACATAAATTTCAAGCAGCAGAGGACTAAGGATGGAGGATATAACGAAAAAGTAGAAAAAATACAGATGGTAATATAACGAATGAAATTAAAACTAATAAAGTTGGAAATAAAATGGGTCAAGGATGAGGACTATATAAGGAAAGCCATCAAAGTAACGGAAGCAAACCTGATAGTGGGAAATGCTCCAGAGTGCCACACCTTTTGGCGCTCTCTCTCTCTCTCTCTCTCTCTCTCTCTCTCTCTCTCTCCACCCTTCATCAGTTCATCTCCTCGAACTGCTGCTCCATCGCCAATTTGGGTTCCCAACCATCGTGGCCTCAACATAAATCATCACGAAAATGACTTCATCTTTTTGGGGGACGAAAATCTTTTTCCCATAATCTTTCCTCCTACGCTTCGTTCGTCCAATTCCGTCGATATTTCAGCGTATTTTCCGTTATCCGTTTTTCTCTCTACATTTATGAATATTTTTATCCTAACATTTAAGTTTCCGTTTTTTCTTCCCGATTACCGTTCAGCATCTTTCTCTACTAGGTTTACATTCAAAACTTTACCTTGCAACATTTGTCTTCAGAATGACAATTAAATATCTCTACCTTTCCATTTACAAATCTTGCTGTAAATCCTTCTTTGTCATCTTATATCTACTACACCGTTTACCATTCTACATCTCATTTTACGTTTAATAACTTTATCATCTACTTTACCTTTTTAACAGCTCTTTTCCCAGTTGACGCCTACCACTTCCATAAAACCCTACTTATATACCTTTCAATATATTCATCTTCCTAATTATCAGTTGTGAATCTACGCAAATTGATAAGACTGAAAAATATTTACAACATATGCTCCTTTCTTTACTTATCTGCTCTAACATCAGCTCTCTCTCTCTCTCTCTCTCTCTCTCTCTCTCTCTCTCTCTCTCTCTCTCTCTCTCTCTCTCTCTCTCCTTTAAATGCCTTTCCGTGTGATTGTCCGAGACTCCAGATCAACCCCAGGAAATATCGGCAGAATGCCCGAGAGGGGAATTAATACCCGGGGCGCCTCTGAAATAGTTGCCGCTGCAAAAATGAACTTATTTTCCTCCCTCTCTCTTTGCAGAGAGAGAGAGAGAGAGAGAGAGAGAGAGAGAGAGAGAGAGAGAGAGAGAGAGAGAGGAGGGGACTCGTGTTCTATCTCTTTGCAGAATGCATGCATGTAGAGTTCATTTTCTCTTTTAGAGAGAGAGAGAGAGAGAGAGAGAGAGAGAGAGAGAGAGAGAGAGAGAGAGAGAAATATATGTCTTATGAATGGCTTTACACCAGTTAAATGAGGAATACCTCGACGAGGTAATGGACATTGTAAAGGCATATATATTGACAGAGCAATGAACACCAACGTCTGGTGACGTTTTCTCTATTTCTTACCTCCCTAAGCTACAACCTACAACACAGCTAACAAAAGGGTACATAATTCACTACTTAAGATCGTCCGGTTCGAGAATCGAACGCAGGTCCGGAACTTTGTGGCTGAGCACGCTTGTAGCACGCTACGAGGCCAGACCAGAGAGAGAGAGAGAGAGAGAGAGAGAGAGAGAGAGAGAGAGAGAGAGAGAGAGAGAGAGAGAGATGTTTGAAACTTAGACAATCAGTACTATTGTGTTCAACAGCTGCTAACTTGAAGGAAATACATTTCCGTTTCTGTCATTCTCATTAAATTTTTCATAGAATCGTTGTTTCTTTCATCTAGTTTATTTCGGTTTCTTCGGCATTTCATTTCAACAAATACTTCATAGCATGGTTCAGCTCGAAACATATTAGATCAAAACCCTACACACTAAAAAGCATATCCCAGAACCGAGATGGTTAAACTATCAATACAAAAATTAAAATCTTTATAGTTTCCATTCCCTAACGTACCCTTCCTTCGGTCCCTTGAAGTAAACCTCACCTAAACCGTAAGAGAGAGAGAGAGAGAGAGAGAGAGAGAGAGAGAGAAAATAATCGACCTACTGATATTCTACGAGCGCCCCAAAAAGCAATCACGACGTCCTCCGATCCATCCCAAGGTCAAAGGATTTCTTTCATCGGCTATGAAAAGGTCCAATTACTTTCCCGCAGTTCCTCCTCCTTGCTATGGACACTCCCCTCCCTCCCATCCCCCTGCTAACGTCGAAGAATGCCAGTGAAGTGTACTTCTGAATTCTCTTTTAAAATTCTATGTCAATGGGTCGGTGCGCTCGCAGGTGAGAGTTTGACAAGTGTGAACGTGTGATTTTAAGTGCTACGCAATTATACTCTTTTTGGTTCCCTTCACGCTTTTCTAATGATCACTCCAGTAGGTATCACTTGTTGGCACCAAATAATCTTTTTGTTTTCCTTTACCCATCTTTTTTCCATTCATACTGTCAGTGTCAAAAACACCGATCTTTTTGAAGAATTACTTACTGGCGACCAAAATATTCCTCAACGAGAGACCAAACGACCTCTTGTTTCATGTAACTTCTTTCAATACAAGGCTCATTCGTTTGCTATTATTATTATTATTATTATTATTATTATTATTATTATTATTATTATTATTCAGAAGATAAACCCTATTCATATGGAACAAGCCCACAGAGGCCAATGACTTGAAATTCAAGCTTCCAAAGAATATGGTGTTCATTAGAAACAAGTAACAGAAGGGAATGGGAAACAGAAACAAGAGACCACTCATTAAAAATTAAAAAAAACTCAAATAACTGTTTTTCTCCCACTTCCACTGAATCTTCTGACAAACATAACAACCCTTGAAAGAGCGAGAGCGGGAATATTTTCTGGAAGGTATCAATGGTTTCACCCCCTGAGGTATAGGTATGGTTACCTAGTAGAGGTCCAACACCCCCACCCCCGTTATAATTGTGATAATGTAATGGTATAATCTGACTGTGTAAGCTACTGAAAACTCACGTCTCTCTCTCTCTCTCTCTCTCTCTCTCTCTCTCTCTCTCTCTCTCTCTCTCTCTCTCTGTCAGTCACGACTCAAAGCAGTCGACTATCAGACATAATTTAATGCGTGGGCCAACAGAGACATCCTAGATTTCAAGGGAAGGGCTCCCATACTATTCCTTTCCTCGCCTGATTCGGATCTCGAACATCGGCCTACTAGCTTGTGACCTGTGAGCGTTACTACTTAATCTACGAAGCTAGAGAGAGAGAGAGAGAGAGAGAGAGAGAGAGAGAGAGAGAGAGAGAGGAACTAAAATAAAATAAACTAACTACAGCCAAGAAGTGTGTTTTATTGTACCACAGGAGCCATTAATTTGAATCGAGAATTTTCTGTGATTTAAAGGCCATTTTGGCTTGCTCCATAGGAATATGACAACAATATCTATTCAGTAATATGAAATGTGCATCTATATTTTAATCTTTACTTGTGCAACGTTCTTTAAGTACGGTCTTACCATCTCGACCCTTATTTATAATACTGTTGTGCTTGAAGGAACAAGTGCACGAGTTATACTAATATATTAACAACATCGCTCCGGGAACATGCAACAAGGCTTAACGGTCTGCCACCAGCGGCAATGCGTCATAACAAGATAAAAAATACATGACTCGATGACGTAACGTACCTAACGGAAAAACACGGGATTTTATACATTGAGGATGAATGCAGGTTATAAACATGCCTAAAACCTTGACTATCACATTCATCATCACCTTACAAATATAATTAGCATAATTATTATCAGCAGCCACTTCTCATTCATACAATCATTATTATTATTATTATTAGTATTATTATTATGAAACACACAGGAGGAGAAACGTTCCAGTCGGGTGTCTATTCTTAGGCCGAGGTGACACTATAAACAAAATCCGGAGGAAAGGCTTCCTGGAAGAGGGGCCCTTCTCTATGAATAGCCATCTCTCTTAGGCAGAAGAGCTGTTATTGCAGGTTATGACGTAGACAGGACGACAGTCAAGAATAAAAGGATAAAAACAATAATACCTCAAAGGCAATGTATATATATAGCCACACACACACACACACACACACACACACACACACACACACACACATATATATATATATATATATATATATATATATATATATATATATATATATACGAGGGTAAGTCAAAAGTTCCAGGAAAAATTCAATATACTCTTTATTTAAGGAAATTCAAACATCATTTTTCTACATATCTACCATCTAACTCTATACACTTTTCCCACCTCTGCAACCCTTCTTTGTAGAAATTTGGGTTCTATTAAACCATGTTGAAACTGCATGTTTAGCAGCATCCAAAGATTCAAACCGGTATCTTAAGTGTTCCTTGAGTTTTGGGAACAGGAAAAAATCTGAAGGAGCAAGATCAGGACTATAAGGAGGATGTGGAAGAGTTTTAAATTTCCGTAGGACTTTCTTGCAACCCTAGATGAATGTGCTGGAGCGTTATCATGATGGAACAAAATTCTGCGGTGCAACTTTCCTCGACGTTTTTAGCCAATGCAGTCTTCAGTTTTTGCAAAACATCTTTGTAGTAGTTCCCGGTGATTGTTTTTTGTCCTTCAAGGAAATCAATCAAAATCACTCCTTTGGAGTCCCAAAACACTGTTGCCATAACCTTCTGGGCAGATCTCGCCACTTTGAACTTCACTGGTGCAGCTGAACCTCTTGGTAACCATTGCTTTGATTGAATTTTACTTTCTGGGTCATATTGATGGATCCAAGTTTCATCTCCAGTAACAATCCGGTCAAAATCTCTGATTCATTTGATTCAATCTTCGTTAAAAGCAAGAGAAAGTTCAGCTCTTTGATGCAGTTGGTCTTCGCGCAACGCTTTTGGGACCCAACGTGCTGAAAGTTTACTCAAACCAAGATTTTCATTTAAAATTGAAAATGCGGAACCATGGGAGGCAGTTTCATTAGCTATCATATCGATAGTAAGACGATCTTCATCCATAGATTCTGCACCAAAGCCACAATTCTTTCATTTTTTGCAGTCGATGGTCCTCTTTGGGTTGTCTTTGAGGTCCTAGTGACCATCCTTAAATCGCTTTATCCAATCATAAACAACTGATTTAGATGGAGAAGAATCTCCATAAACTTGTTGCAAAGCTTCAATAATTTTTCCTGGTTTCCAATCAAGCTTGGTCAGAACTTGATGTTAGCTCTCATCTCAAAATTTTTATTTTCAATGGGTTCAGAAGTTACTTTTCTGAAGCAGATGTTAACACCACGGTAGCAAGAGGATGACTGAGGTAACAAGTCTTGATCACTACATCACAGATAATTGTTTTAGTATTTGGGTTGTTTTTTAAATACATCATTCAACAATTTTTCCCTTAGTATATATATATATATATATATATATATATATATATATATATATATATATATATATATATATATATATATATATATATAAATTATATATATATATGTGTGTATATCAAGCACATATTTTTCCCACGTCTGATAGTGTTCAACTAACAACTAGGTATCTAATTCCCTTGTTGGGTGAAAAGAGACACACAGGATTTTAGGATTATTCCCCTCTCGTCCTGTTCGAGAATCGAACGCAGGTATCGGAGTGTGTTCGCTGGGCGCTTACCACTAAGCCAGATGCACAGCAGAGAGAGAGAGAGAGAGAGAGAGAGAGAGTCCAACAGAGGGCACGCATCAGAGCATGATGTAACCCTTCCACTGGCCCTGAATCGGCTATCCCATAGTCGACACGGGAAGGGAAGCAACTAGTACAGTACATATACCTGGGCATTATTGAAGCCACCTACGCCCACCCTTCAGTCCTCTTTGCTGAAGCTTTTGTAGTCTTGTTCTTTTTATTCTGCTTTTACAAGAGGATATCATCGAGTCACTGTGTTTCTTTTCCTATTTCTTTTGAATTTCCATTTGTCAATCAAATAGAATATATACAGATATATATATATATATATATATATATATATATATATATATATATATATATATATATATATATATTATATATATATATATATGTGTGTGTGTGTGTATATATGTATATGTACTGTATATATATATATATATATATATATATATATATATATATATATATATATATATATATATATATACATATATATACATATATATACATATATATATATATATATATATATATATATATATATATATATATATAAAAAAGATAATTTGAGGGAATTTGTCATTTCATTCTGCAGATATGTCTGGCAGCTAAGAGGACGTTTATCTGTGGGTTGAAATTGACATCAATTAAAATAAATAAATATAAAAAATAAAACAAAAGCGATCACTTACCTTCACAATAATCCTGACGCTTTTTTAATGATTTTGTCTTTTTTCAAGCAGAGACCTTCTAGAAACTTGCCTGGAACGTTTAGAGCATTCTGGCTTGTTTTCATAATAATAATAATAATAATAATAATAATAATAATAATAATAATAATTTAATAATAATAATAATAATATCTCCTTCCCAACTGGACCGAAAGGCCCTCCATGCATTAAGTGAACATCCCGTCTCATAAAAAAGAAATGAATCACATGATGGCATCTGGCAACTAACAAAGGGATGGGAAGGTGGACCACGATACCACCCCACCATCTCCTACCCACCAAGACTCTCCTCCCCACTCCAGGGGGATAGAATGACAGTAGGTGAGTCAAAGCTGCCCATGATACCTACTAACCCCCATCTTGAAATTATCCCCCACCTCCGGTAATCCCTGAAATTCCACGATTGTCCAAAAGTTTGTACACCAAAACACATCATGTCTCCCTCAGGCGGTATATTGATGGCCTAGGTGGTACCCAAGGCAATACCCACACGCAATGGGGAGTAACAGTCACCCATTCCACATACCCATGATTCCCCGAAACATGCAGCCCCTGGATATGCAAGCAGCAATGAAGGCAAAAAGAGGAGTGTAGGGGTGTGGGACTGAGGTGATATGAGACAGGGGTGAGGCCCATACGAATGGGGTATAGTGTAAGTAAGAGGAGGAGAACGAACAAGTATAAGGGCGAAGTAATACATGTGGGTGTAAGGGAGAAAGAAGAATATATATGAGGTCGTAAGAGTGAAGTATGAGGTGATGACTGTGAGGAGGAGGCGTAAGGGAGAAGGGTTATGAGTGAGAGGGGGGATTTGAGGGAGGAAGGGCAGTCATAAGTCTGAGGTGGTTTGAGAGACAAAAACGAAAAAGAGAGAGACGTTTAAGGTTAAGGAGCTAGGAGTGGGCGTAGATATAAGGATGAGGTGGTATAAGTGAGAGACGAAGGAACCGTAAGGGTGAGGTGGTCAACCTGGGGGAAGAAGTGAAGGGGTGAGGATATGCAGTATCAGTAAGGAAAATAAGGTGAGGAAGGATGAGGTGATAAGGGTGAGGTTGCATGAATGAGTGGGGCATGGGGTGGAAAGAAGGGGGGGTATGCATGAGGAGGGGAATGGGGGAATGGGTACGGGGAGAGGGAATGAGTATGAGGTGGTATGAGCAAGTGGCTGGTTGCCGTCACTGCATTGGAACAGTTGCTGGACGACGACGGCGACGACAGGTTTCACCAGTGGACGGACAAACAGACAGACTGTCCTCTCGGGTTACCTTTTGGCAGTAAATAGCGACACACCTGTTCCCTTGTCATCTACTGACACTTCCTACTTTTCCGATTGATGAACGAGTCAGATTTCACATTCACCTTATGATGAACACGAGGACATGCTCAATTACCTCTCAATAAACACGAGTTATTTTCATTTACTTGTTATCACATAATACCAGAGGTGAAAAAATAAGAGACGGGGTGCAGTTCCTCACAGGTTTCGACTTTATTTCCAAGCCACTGGAAATAAAGTCGAAACCGGTCAGGACCTACACCACGTCTTTATTTTTTCACCTGTGGTATTTGGTGATAAACGAATTACGTGTTCAAGTTATTACAATCATTACTTGTTTATATAGACATGAACATTCTTTAATTGTTCAAAACTAAAAATGTGGAAATTCTATTTACATTATAGCAAACCTATGTATTGTCTGATTTCTATTACAGTTTTCATTCCATCAGTAACTTCCATCCTGTATGTTTTATGCATTGAAAAATAGAGAAAGATGAATTCTAAACATCACTGCAAGTTGCCACAAAGCTAAAGAGTCTGGTGGGGGCGGCAATGGGTCGCAATGAACTCACACCACGTCTCTCAGAACAAGGCAGCTGACTTCACCAAACTCTCCTGGTATTGTCCTTTTCCAGCCTTTCCTGGATATCAGGTTTTCCATGTCCTCTTTTGCTCTGTGGTATCCAAGCAGGTGAAATCAGGGTCATCCCTTCTCAACCTGTGGCTTATCCATCACAAACCTGATATCAGAAAGATCAGTATTGAAATGCTACGAATTTAATATGACCACACGTTTGAGTGTAGAGACGATCCAGGAAGATCCGTCAGTACTATGATTATTCCGTCAGTGTTCTTAAGAGTGATCCCTTAATGTTTTCCAGATTCATACGTCAATTCATTCATATATTTAAGATTATTTAGTTAATATGATTAAGATTTATCCATTCATATTCTTAAAGATCGACCTGTCAGTACTTGCGAAAGGCTCGACACTTACTGAAACTGGCCAGCCAATATTTCCAGTATTCTCAAGATGCGCACATCTATCATTTTTAAGGTTACTTCGTTAATGTCTTAGGTCCATCCATCAATATCCTTAATATCTCTATCAGTACTGATTAGGAAAGAGGCGGTGATCTCACTGAAGTCTAAAGGAGAGACAACGGCGTAATCAGATCTCCCTAACATTCGAAGTCAATTTGACTTCATTTCTCAGAACATTAGATTCTTATCTTTCATTCTATACTCGTTATTTCTCTGTTTAATCTCAAAAATTTCTCCTTGATGTCTAGCTTTCTCTCTGGAAGTGAGAATAGGAAGCCAAACGCTAGGTAGTCTTCAGGCCATTCTGCAAATTTACACCAGCTACATAAACACACACGCACATAACTAGCTTCCAATCCTTCTCCCCCTACCATCCTCCCAACTTCTTAGGCCTTGACGTCTGAGGAGGAGGAGGAGGAGGAGGTCGCGCAGGAGGGGAGGACAGACGAGGAGGAGGGCAGTGCTTGAGAGCAAGCAAGCACAGGCAAAGTTTTGCAAGCAAACAGAGTGGCGCACTTACCCCGTTCGGCTGCGTAGCAGAAACATACCCAAAGGGCAAGCAATGAAGAAGGGAGAGATCGCGACCTACATACGACCAGTAATGAATATCAAGAAGGTTGTTGGTCTGACAGTACGACACCTCCATAATATCCTCAGGTAACCGGTTACTGATGACACAGTATGACAGTGCGTAACACTGGAAGCTGAATATGTAACGTCGAGCTATTCCTGTCAAAGGAATACAGGTTACACAGCACGTATCTTTGTTAAGTAACCGCTTACACTGATATGATGACTACCCAAGAATTTGTTGAATATGTAGCATGACTTGAGTGCATAACATTTTAAGTTGAATGTATAATTTACAGTAAAGGAAAAATGTTGTTTCAGAGTTGCTAACAACATACTGTATACAGAATGGTAGGTAACATCTAAAAAGCCAATATGCCACTATTACCCACTAAATATTCGAATATCCACTGCTATAACATTACGGAATGAATATTCGAGTTCATTATGCAGCATGACACAAAGTATGCAATAAATAGTGAGTAAAAACTACTGACTATAGTTCTGACAGTTGCGTATGACACTGTATATTGCAATTCAAGGGAAATGACTCGTCAAAGATATTTCTTAACGCCTCTCTCGTATACATAAACTTCAATGTGCAACGCCAGCAAAGTACAATGGAAATGAGGAAGCCAGGCCCTCAGTTTAAAACCAAAATAAACTAGATCTCTGCTGTATATAAAAGTTGCTGAATCAAAAACCAAACAGTAAGATTAAGTATCTAGTTAGAGAGTAACAGTAAGGCGGCTTACATGTCTTTGGAACTAGCTGCAAAAATAGATTACAATTTGTTATTGACTTGAAACATTTCTACTGTATTATTAAGACTGACTCTCTCTCTCTCTCTCTCTCTCTCTCTCTCTCTCTCTCTCTCTCTCTCTCTCTCACATACACACACAGACAAACAAACGCCAAAACAAAGTTATATAATACTTTCAGAACTACACTTCACTGGGTGATTTCACACCTGAATTGTTTATTATTACGCTGTCAGACTGTTCCGATACAATACGTACTACTGCACACATCCTCTCTACCTGCTTCCTAAATTCATTAAAAGCAAATCAGAAAAGCAGACCGAAAGAATGTTACAAAATCGCGTCCGAAATTAAGCACGAAAATTCACCGGAATACGCAAACCCTCGAGTAAGACATAACACGAACACAACAGAGACAAAATACGGTGAATATTTATGCCACGCATCGCTCTCAACTTCATTTTTGATTGACTGACAGTTTGATGAATACCAGGCAAAAGAGTAACGATCAATATGGCCATCGAAACTGAAAAATATTACAAGATTTGCGCAAACAATTAAATAGACGAAAAAAATGAAACTGAAGAAATACACAAACTTACTCAATCTACGCACAATTACAGTAGTTATACCATCTTACGTTACACGATGAGTTAGTCCAGTATCGGAGTGAGTTCCAACCTATGAAAACGACATGCCGCTGGCAAAACACGCGCTCATGACAACCTTTCGGAGCATGAGTATAGGACTCACAACCTCATCCCAAAAATCAATACACAGAAACTTGCAACAGACCTCAGGAATTTCCTGTAAGTGGGAATATGGTTTATTAATCTTATTTATTTGCCTTTTTTGTAGAAAAGGCCGCAGAGATTGATACCCGATACCTTCCACAGGGAAGACTTGATAGAGCTCGAAACCCCAGGAATCGGCGGATCAATCTCTTGAAAGATGGTAACGACAAGAATCGGGAAAGCAGAGGCAGAAGGAGAATTCCAAAGAATGGGTTCTGCATTGCAAGACTAAGATCACAGGCCTCAGATCTGGTGAGTATTGAAAACGGAAAGATATGTATATGCGTATTTGTGTTTGCCTTTTATAAGTATGGGATGAAGACTGAAAAAAGGATTTAAGTAAAAAAAAAAAAAGACAAAGCTAAGCCCAAGTGCGAGAGTCTAAAAAAACAATTACATGCAAATAAATATGAAAGTTTCATGAAAAGCTTGGAGAAAAAAAATACAATAAAAAATGTACGTTCATATGCATGAGCACGATTTTTTTCTTCATATAAAAGTATCCTGGCTGAGGCAAAGGAAAGATAATAAATAACAACCAAGACAACAACAAGTATGAGCTTTTGGAAAAAAAAAAAGGGTCTGTTTATAAACACAATAAATGTCTACCAACAAAAGAACAAACTCTGCGAGGTAAGACGAAAACAAAGCAACCTACAAACAATGAAACAATATCAACAAAGGCAAAACCAAGACCTTGAGGAAAACAAAATATGACAGTGTATGTATGTATGTATACCTTTTATCAAAAAAAAGAACCACGGCCTCAGGAGAGTACAAAAACAAACCAACCAACGTACAAAACAAAAATACAAACTACAACAATAACAACAAATACATAAGAAAGTAAGAGCTTTGGAAAAATTTTAAATGTATGTGAGTTTGTGCGTCGCTTATCACTACAAGAAAAGCTTCCGTTCGTACATATTAACAAATAAACAATGGAAGACCACAACAAACATCGACTGTATTCCTCCCTAACCCACCCCCACCCCCAAATAACAAAAACAACGACAAAAAAACAATTACAGGTTAAGAGCGTTTGAAAATTAAGATATGGATACGTATGTAAGCACGTCTTTTACCTATAAAAGAACCCAACATGCCAGGGCAGAAAAAAAAACTCGCTTCCAAAACAAACGAACGCACATACACGCGACCAGGTAAGAGGGTTTCGTCACCGAATACTGACTGGGCTGCTTTGACCATTTTGATTGTATTCAATGTAATCGCGATTTCCCCATTGAAGAATTGCGGCATCGGGTCGCATACAAATTGCAACAATGAGAACATTGTCATCTAAACCTGCCGTTACTAATGACGCTTTTGTCGTCATCGAAATCGGAATCATCTGCTTGTCAAAGTTTTGGGAGAGAGAGAGAGAGAGAGAGAGAGAGAGAGAGAGAGAGAGAGAGAGAGAGAGAGAGAGAGAGAGAGAGAGGCCGTAATCCCACCCTTCCCCAAAACACACACATATACACATACATACATACATATACATATATATATATATATATATATATATATATATATATATATATATATATATATATATATATACTGTAAATATATATATATATATATATATATATATATATATATATATATATATATATATATATATATATATATATATATATATATATATATATATATATATATATATATATATATATATATATATATATATATATATATGGCTCCAGGAAACGTTCGACCTCCGTTTTCAGCGATTAATTTGTGATGAGTGCTGGCAGCCCTATGCCTCTCTCCAACATGACTACAACCCCAATTACAACCGACTACTAGGTATTTAGCTTACATCATAAGTCAACAATAACTAAACATCCAACACCTGTAACGGCTCCCCTTCGACTATGGCAGATATGACGGAGTCCCGCACCCCAACCCCACATAAAAAAGACCGACATCCTTTGGTCAGTTCAAGGTCACTTATACCACACTCATACACACACATACTGATGATGACGAGCACGCGCGCGCACATATTACTGGTCCTTAATATTCAACGTCCCTAATACTGCAACATATACCGTTGGGTCTCATACAGGGCAAATGGAACGGTTCTCCAATGTTGTCTACTACTGAATGAATTAACCTAATTAGACACCATACAAGGGCAAACTACACACAAACAAATATGTGTGTGTGTATTTATATTAGTAAATACAGACTGAAATCTTTACAGAATAAGGCCTTGCTCAACAATTCATATACTGTACATCACATTCTCAAACTAAAATTAAAGTGAGCTTCATAAAAATTATTTCAATATATCAATAAACAACACATACATTCAAGAATATTTACAAACACTCCGAAATGAACACAGGGAAGGGAGTTAGAGGAGTGACCACTGCACAGGTAACGGTGATCGCAGGAGAGGGCACAAGCAAGGGAGAGGCATGGAAGCGTTGCTGAAGGCAAAGGTGGGTAGGTACGGATGAGGGAGATGAGGGGGGGGGGGGTTGGGATTGTACTACGAAGGGGGAAGGGCGGGAGAGAGGAAGGTCTCAAGAATGCCACAAATAGGAATGACGCAATCTTTGTTCCCCGTTGCCGAACCAGCCAGCACTGGCTTTAGAATTCCGATTTCTCGACTGGACTGAGAACAACCTGAGAGGTGACCGAAAAAAAAACACACACACACACACATACTTCACTAGCGTAGAATGAAATCAACCGCCGATTGATAAACCCAGAATGAAAACGACGTAACCGTCATCTGGAGACGACACAGCCGGACATCGCCGATGGTGAGCGAATAAAAACGTCATTTGAAATAATCGTCCGTTGTCTGAAAACGACGCATGTTGCATCTTCCGTATTAGCAAGGAGGAAACAACGCACACGGCCTGTTCAGGGAGGCCGTGTTGCCTTAACAATACCGACCGCGGAATACAACTCTTCGCTCTATTTCTCTTTTTTTTTCATACATAAGCACCCTTTCTGTGTTTGTAATTTGCATTTCGTTTTAGATATGAAAAACATATATCCTTATGTACGATGAATGCTGAATTTTCTGAAATATTAAAAAAATTATGTTCCCTTTTTAAACACATTTAACCTTTTTCTTATAAGTATCCGTACTTTGAAGGAATGATACTTTTAATTAATATCAATAATACATTTGCCTCTTAAATCTGAAAGCTTAGGACAAATTAAAACACAGCCTCAAGTTGCAAACAAAGGAAAACAATCCTCTGCTGCGTATTAAATCGTTCGCCATTGAAAGAAAACGAACGATTAAGGAAAAAACAGCTAAAATACATTGGCCGGGAGTTACCAATTAGCCTATATTTCATAAATTTTCTACAACCTACAAACCCAAATAGACATGGCCTTAAAAATAACAAAAGCAATTTGGTCAATAAGAGATAATGCGACTTCCATTAGAAAGTTATCGCATGGATATCGTACAGTATGCAGAGCAACTGTTCTACTGAACTGTGATCTCGATATAAACAGGTGGAGAGGAGAAGAGAGGAGAGTATCTGAGATCATTGTATAAATCAACCGCTCGACCACTCGGAACCACCACCGTGAAAGTTTGCCGCAATACTTTAAAATTTATTCTTTTATTACTCAAATAATTTACATATATAAAACCGTATATGATTTATAATATACTTATATTTACCTATTCAGGAAATATGATAGAACAAGCTATCAACTGAGACCATCTAGCAAACTAAATAATATATATCGTTTATTTCCTAAGGTGGCCACTTTACAGTCTGGTCATGACGTCACGGCCAGCCTTGGCTGCAAACCTCTTCACGGGGCACAAAATAATGCAGTCGCAGCAGACTTGCGCACGGCAAATCAGCTATCCGCCTTCGCCGACTACCTTTCCTTGTAGTAAGGTAATGCATAAATATTCACATTACTAAAATTTCCATTTGAAGCAAGCTAGACATTGCCTAAAATCAGCTTTGAAAATCACAGAGAACACTGGCTGAATTATATTATCTCGTCATTACACAGACTGTGACATGCAGAGGGAAAATTCAAACAAAATAAAACTGACCTTTTTTTGCAGAGTTGCACGGTCGCAGTAAGTACACGCTAAAAACACCGAAGAGTTTATTACGGTCGAAAATGGAACAATTTAACGTCAGCGAGTGCTGTAAATAACACGGCCTAAAACTCGGTGCAGAAAAAATAAATAAAATAAAAGCGCCCGGGGTTATTGGACCTCTGCATTCACCATTTAAAGTGAAAAATCGTCCCGACCACTTTATAAAAGACAGGGCTCGTGATTTTCCCCCACTTTCTCTTTACCCATTTTTCACGACAATAACCCTCAGAGTGTGTGCGTGTCTGTTCATATATAAAATATTTACACACGATTGTGAATTAACAATTATATACGATTTATCTACGGGTGAACCAACTACGGCAGACATCTGCTCACAGTTAAAGATCATATTTCCCAGACAGACCATTTATATATATATATATATATATATATATATATATATATATATATATATATATATATATATATATATATATATATATATATATATGCGTGTGTGTATGCAGTATTACCTATATTTTCCTACTACAATGAAGTTAGCGACCTTATAAAAATGGCGTCTTTTTAGTTCTGTTGTTATCAGGCAAACTTCAGTCGCACCGGAGTAGATAAGCTTCAACATCCCTTCTACGAATCGAAGGTCGTCACACAAAAACATAAGCCCATTCGCGGAAAAGTGCATGCACATATTAACTACTTGTTACAAATAAACAGAGTAGATCTGCAAATTTCTTTCTTTAGTTTTATTTACGAAGCGCCAGGTTCATCCTGACATCTTCCATATACCAAGTTGCGAAGCATTTTCAGGCGCATGCCTTCGCCAAAACAAATGAAAAAATCCTTGGCTGCGGATCTATTTCAGGATCTAAGCAGCCTACCTTTCGTCTATAGCCCTACCTCTATTGAATTTCATGTAATATATCAGGATTTTCTTTTCAAATGTCCTGTGGACAGACATAAACAGACTATAGCCTACGCGTACCTCCGCCGAAGCCACGATAAAAAAAAAAATCCTACGTCCTGAACCAAGCGTACCTCCAACGAAGCCACGATAAAAAAAAAAAAAAAAAAAAATCCTACGTCCTGAACCATCTCAAGACGCCTTTCAAAGACATCAAAGACGTGAACAGGGTCTGGGGCAAAATGCTTAACGCCTGACCAATTTCGCTGGCAGAGGTACCTAACTGACAAGGGCTCAGCGAGGTTCCAAAAACAAACTCGCAACGGAGGGAGTGAGTACATGATTAAGATAAGTACATGTATGTAGATAAGATAAATGCGTTCAAATTACCTGCGATAAAAATTTTAAAGCAATTTGTCGGTCCTTGAGCCTCAATGTTATAAGAACGGAGTAGGGAGAGGGAACTGAACAACGGGAAGCGATTACAGCTACAACACAATTGGTTACGCCCTTCATTTCATTTCATAAAAGGTATTTAATCCCAGGCATTAAAATAAATTTCCCAACGAAATTAAAAGCTAAATGACGATTACATTTACACTAAGCACTGAACAAAGGAACTTGTGTTCCGGTCTCTTCCAGTTTATTGTAATAATTATAATTTCATCCACTGGCCTCCTGCCTTGCGGAAGTCATGAACCCGAGGATCGGTCGGTCGATTTTGTCTTTCATACCGTTCACTTTCACAGTATGAAACGTTCTGCCATCCTCAGTATTTTTGTACAATGTACTTGTTTTACTTGCTGCACAGGGGGTTCATCCATGGTTCAACAGTTTAAAGTGAATGTGACAATAATTCTCTCTCTCTCTCTCTCTCTCTCTCTCTCTCTCTATATAGAGGAGTCTCTCTCTCTATATAATATATACACAGTGGGGAGATTATATATATATATATATACACATATACACACACACATATATATATATATATATATATATATATATATATAGAGAGAGAGAGAGAGAGAGAGAGAGAGAGAGAGAGAGAGAGAGAGAGAGAGAGAGAGAGAGAGAGAACTCAATCATTCTTTACAATGACCATCCAGAAAAAAAACTTCCACAATGCATGATGAACACATCATCCAATAAATTCTTAAAACGTCTATGAACTCATGCAGCTTAAAGGAGTCTTGATACTCATCTCTACACTTTAAAATTTACTTTGCTTCTTCCTCAAACGATAACAAAAACTCTCGTTGTTGTTATGTTAAACCGGTGTTATATAAGCACGGGCTTTTGTCTGTAATGCATTTTCAACACCACCGCCTCAGGAACTCGCAAAAATTTTTCGTGAAAACCCACCAGAAATTCGCATAGCCAATTCGCTTATACGAAGGAATAAGCAGTTGTTGCCTGGTCTAAAATATGGAAAAAGTGGGGAAAAATCAATAGCTCTTAATGTCTTCATCGATGTCAATAAGAACTGAAGAATTAAAGAATTATGTTGTTTGTTTTTGTCAGATTAAGTCAGGTAGGCTATGTAAGTTATATGCCAGCATGAAGTCTCACACTTCAGAGTGGACTGCAAAGCGGAATAATTCAAGAAAAGGGGACAAAAATACTGAGCTCATTACAAAGTGTGAGTTTACTTGCAACAACGAAATAATAGCTAAAAAATAACAACAATAATTATACTACTGCTACTTCTTCTTCTTCTAGTGGACATAAAACATATATACAACTGCACACCACTATGTATATACAACAAAATATCATAAATATGTATAAAATATCGACCGAATTGAAAAATTCCAAACAAGGGAAAAAGAGGAAAAGAGAAAGAAAAACAGAGTACCTCAACTAAAACCAACGTTGAAAAAACATAAAGTCCCGGTGCATAAAAGTAGCACCAATACAAAAATTGCAAAAAAGTAGAGGTAAAAAACTAATGGAGTAAGAGAAAAAAAAAAAAATAGGAAAACCGAAAAGAGCCAATTCCGAGAGGAGCAGGGTTTTTAAGGGCACATTATATTTTCTCTCGAATTTATTTTTACATTCGCTAGAGACGCCTGCCTCACGCGTCGTAATTTTAACAGGTTGGGGAACAGATTACTTAAGATCTTATTTAAGTGAACGTATACACAATTATACACACACACACATATATATATATATATATATATATATATATATATATATATATATATATATATATATATATATATATCAATATTATATAGTAATTAAATCTCAATATTACATAGTAAACTGCTAACATATTTACGTATGCACAAATGTAAGACACATATGATTAAACAGCCAAGCGTAAAGTGCAAGAGCTTTCACCTTTACTTTACAGTATTCTCAAACAGACTACATGTAACAGAGACGATTACAAACACAAGACTTAAATAAATAAATATATAAATAAATATATAAAAACGGCATAGAACCACTTCTGACTGTAACGGTCATTACATTTGAGCCGGTTCTTCAAATAAAAAAAAATTCCTCGATTACGATGTTGCCAAATCATAATATGTGTAACTGTATGAACTATACACTATGCTTACATCAAAACATACAATGGGCACCTATACAAGTTAGTCTGCATACAAGAGTAAATAATATATTACACAATACAGTACGTTGGTGCTTTAAATATTATATAACCCAAATGTTATATAAATATTAGTAAACACACTACATACGGCAGAGAAGCAACTATCAAGCGAGAAAAGACAAACAAAAACAGCATGAAATTATGAAACTAAGTTTGCACTCACTCCTCTTCATCTCACTTCGCCATAAAGCGTGAGAAATGAGCAGAGGACCCAAGGAGTTATTGCTCATCATGAAACTATCCGTTACAATAGAGCCACGAAGGATGACGTAACACATCGGCGATCGTTGCCGACCGTCACGCAGAACTACGTTTCCTCTTCCGTTACATCTCTGCTACTTGGCGGAACACGTAACTTATACATGCGTACATACACAGGCGTCGTCTCCTAGACCAGAAAATATGTATGTATGTATATGTATATATACGTATGTATGTATGTAATGTATGTATGTATATATATATATATATATATATATATATATATATATATATATATATATATATATCACATGCAATACAGAAAAGTAAGTTTGCGAAAGTGAATAATAATAATAATGAGAGAGAGAGAGAGAGAGAGAGAGAGAGAGAGAGAGAGAGAGAGAGAGAGAGCACATTCATCCCCATCCTCAGCATGCATTCCAACGACACGTGACTCTACCACAGAATCACCGTAGGTGTCAAGCCATGATCTGTGATCCAATCCCCGAGAACCAGACGACCCATCGAAGACTCGAGTCATCACGGATGAGCAAAGCGTGACGACAGAATCCGCAGCGTAACGCCTAGTAACAGTACCGTCTGGTTAATATTAATTGCCCCATACAATCCTGTGGCGTCAGGGTACAAACAGACAGGTGAACGATTGATAATAAATACAATTATACCAAATTAAAAAGAAATTTGTATTTTTCCTAACATACGAACCTACGCTTTCATTTATGGTGTAATCCGCGCTTACCTATCTTCGGCTGTTATTGAATCGTCTCTGAAAAACAAAATCCTAACGTTATACTTGGGTCACGTGGTGTGACCTGGGTCGACCCACCATCTTCCATAAATGATACTATCTATACATTAACTACACCAATGGCATGTCAAATGTTTGTTTACTTATTTACATGAGCAAAATCTCCACCGATTACTTATTTTGTTTACATAAGTAAATATAAATTCAGTTTTGTTTTATACATGGATGCCAGTTCCTTTTTTACATTTTCTCAGTGTGAGAACTTCAAGTTTTGTTTTATCAATGTCAGTCTATGGTTTCTGCGATCTGCTACATAAGAAAGTTTAATTTAATTTACAAAAGCGTTTGTTCTCCTCCATGAAGTTACACAGTTCGCTTATCTTTATGAGCTGCCGGTAATTAGTCCTAGAAAAAGAATAGAACATATCCAAAGTCTGAAAACGAGAAACCGCCTCTTGAAAGAAGGAAGACTATAGTAAACGGCGAACACAGAAAGCGGGAATGAATCCAAAGACTTTTATCTATTATAATAATGAACGATTACATGAGAATTATCAATTATTGTCAACAAATGTGTTGATTAAATACCTTTATGCTCAATAAAAAAAAATAGTGGAAAGTTACATAAATTTTCAAAAATACACAGCAGAGAGCATAACCTCTCTCTAGGAGAGACCATCTTTTTTCTCAAGAGAAAAATATTCTGAATGCTTAGATGCTCTCTCTCTCTCTCTCTCTCTCTCTCTCTCTCTCTCTCTCTCTCTCTCTCTCTCTCTCTCAAATGACTAATATACCTAAGTGAACAGGGTAGCGTTACGTGACAGCTCTCCTTGTCTCAACTATGCGATTGAAAAACAGCCGGATGCGAGTCAAGAAAAAAAGAAAGAAAAAAAAGAGAGATGTGAGTGACAGTCGTTTTTCCTGTCTAGCATACCGAGTTCCGCTGCTTCTTCTTCTTCTGAGAGATGAAAAAGCAATACTGTAAAAACTACAGCTGCAGATGGAAGAGACGAAAAATTGAAAATATTTCGACTTACAGAGAGA
>NC_089777.1:36986536-37016536 GCF_040412425.1 Macrobrachium rosenbergii
GAGAGAGAGAGAGAGAGAGAGAGAGAGAGAGAGAGAGAGAGAGAGAGAGAGAGAGAGAGAGAATGTTTTCACAGCTTTCCTTCCTACAGTATTTAAGGGTCACATGCATGACTCATCATACAAATGGATTTCAGATAAAACCGGTCTCTTTCTTTCTCTTTCGACCCGTTTATCACTTTCTCTTACGGTACCTCCTTTCGATCACCTCTGTGTAAACACACGTCTAGAGGTGACTGAATAATATTCTCTCTCTCTCTCTCTCTCTCTCTCTCTCTCTCTCTCTCTCTCTCTCTCTCTCTCTCTCTCTCTCTATATATATATATATATATATATATATATATATATATATATATATATATATATATATATATATATATATATATATATATATATATATATATATATATATATAGATTTAACAGATTTTTCATTTTTTTTCCAACCTATTTAACTACTTTTTCTTAATTCCTTTCCATCACCTCTTTAACTCCTTTTTCTCACTTCCTTTCTATCCTCTTTGACAGCTTTTCCCCTTCCTTTCCATCGTCTCTTTAACCGCTTTTTCTCACTCCCTTTCCATCCTCCTTATCTGCTTCTCAACTCCTCTTTTACTGCTTTTCTCAGCTGCTCTACTTCACCTCTCCTCGAACACAAAACAAGACATTTAAGTGAAAAAAAATCTCCCTCTCCACCTCTCTATTGGCATCGTGACGGCTTTCTCTGAACCCCTTTCCTTCACTTCACCGCAAACACAAAACAAGACATTAACAGCAGAAAAAGCGCTCTCTCTCTCTCTCTCTCTCTACTGACCTGCCAACTGCTTTCTCTTAACTCATGTCCATTACCTGTTCGCAAACACACAACACAGACATTAATAACAAAAAAAAAAAAGGTCTTACTTCACGCTGTCATGCAACTTGGTACTCGGTCTGCACGCATCTCTTGCTTTCTCCAAACCGTCTTGCTTTAACCTAATCATGGATTATCTATACCCTTCCACACACTAGTTTTTTAACTATTCGTATAATTTCGTGTAATTTCCTTCTTGGTGAAAATGGGGGTTTGGGGGTTAGTGAATGTGTCAGGTAAAGGAGTGTGTGTTTATGTTTGTTCGCGCATTACTAGGAGCGCATGTACAGTGTATGTATATGTTTGGGAGGAATGTATATGTATACATAGGTGTTACGGAGGACTTATACACACACATATATATATAAGCGCAGGTGTTGGGAAGTACAGAAGGCCTTTATGTGAATTTCGATGAGCGCATACATAGTATGTGCTAAAAAGGAGTGAGTGCCTGTTCAAGAGTAAAAAGTTTGGTGTGTAAGAGTCGGGGAGAAATATGTGTATGTATGTGTAAATGTTAGGAATGCTTGTGTCACTGTATGCGTGTGCTAGGGAGGCACGTATGACAAGTGCAGAAGCTATGAAGTTTGTGTATATAACCTAATGCCGTGGAGTAGTGTTCCATATGTTTGATCATGAGCATGTCAGGGATGAATGTAAGTGTATATAGATGTCATGCAGGTGGGAATGAGCGTGTACACTAAGGAGGCGTGAATGTGCGTGTGTGTGTTAGAGGATTTGTGTATGCATATCAAATGCATATGTACGTTGAGAAGTGAATGCATATTCGCTGACAGATGTGCGTGTGTCAGGTAGGAAGCAGGGAGGAGTGAGTGTACTTGTTTGTTTGTGAGAGAGAGAGAGAGAGAGAGAGAGAGAGAGAGAGAGAGAGAGAGAGAGAGAGAGAGAGAGAGAGAGAGAGCCTGAACTTCACAAAACTGTGCATCTGTGTAAATATGAGAGAGAGAGAGAGAGAGAGAGAGAGAGAGAGAGAGAGAGAGAGAGAGAGAGAGAGAGAGAGAGTCTTCAAACTTAACAAAACTGTGCATGTGTGTATGTATGCGTGGGTGTTAGGGTGATGCAAGAGAGAGAGAGATAGGTAAGGAGTCATAAAACTTCACAGAACTGTGCATCTCTGTAAGTATGCGTGGGTGTTAGGGTGGAGAGAGAGAGAGAGAGAGAGAGAGAGAGAGAGAGAGAGAGAGAGAGAGAGAGAGAGAGAAAGTAAGGAGTTTGAAAACTTCACAATAGCTAATCTTTTGTCATTTGCAGCGTGTCATAAAATAAGCTTCCTGAACTGTCCGTAATCTGGCCTTTATCATTCTCTATAAGGCCATCTGGAAGACACTTTTACATCCCTTTATAATTCCAAACGCCCTCGGCCCCCAGCCAACCTTCCGAACCACCTAAAGCCTCTCCCCACCCGCCCTCCAGCATCCACGAGACACCATATCGAGCAACAGATGACAATCACAAACCGGTCATGTAACCCTAAGCATAAAAGAACAAAAAATAGATATTGCGTCACTTTCACATCTGTCGTCGCCGCATCATGACCCAATTCTGAGTAAGAGATGACGAGTTGGTTTAAACGTGTTTAAATGTCCATAATAATAATAATAATAATAATAATAATAATAATAATAATAATAATAATAAGGGAAAAGCATCTACATTAACAAGTTGCTAAATTTCTTATAAAAGTTCTTCGATACAATTACATTTTTCAATTTAGCAGCTTGCCTAGTATGATAATAACCGTTTTTGGATAATAAAAATAAGCCTGATCTCAGGTACAGTATGCAGATATAAGTCTAATAAAAACACGTAGAGTACGACTAAGAATTCGCAAAAAAAAGTAACTGGAATGGCTAAAATACGAGACAATAAATAACAAATGACATGGGTCCACTCTAGTCCCAGGCAAATAAGCAATTTGAACTATAAAATACGATGGATTTTTTCTCTAACAATCTTACGCTCGACAAAAACTTGAAGTTTACGGCTTTCGTGCATATCTTTCCTTTCATACTTCAGCAGTCGAATGACTGACCTTTATATGAGTCATCGAATGCAGACCACTAACGCTGTTATTTTTGCTAATACCAGTTCTAACTACTATTGTTAGTGGTGGTAGTACAAGTAGAAGTTAGTATAGTAGCTGCATTACTGTTATTATAATCATTACTAATTATCACAATTCATTACTAACATGGGGCATTCCAGGATACAAAAATCTTTTGTGATGATAAGACATATTTCCAAAGTACCAACGCATAAGAAACACGTAACCACCCAATAAGAAATATTATATAGAAAAGAATATTGTATTTTACACACACGCACACACAAACACATACGAGCTTCTTATACGTTGGTCCTTTGGAAACACACACAAACACACACACGCATATATACTGTATATACTGTACATGTATATTTATATTAAAATGTCCTTATGTGTAAGTTAAACTTTAATTATCCGTAATGGATAAAGGCCTTACATATATGATGCGCAATTTACCTGTATTTGCGATAGAGTATGATGCACTAACAAAAGAGTTTAAAATATCCGCATATATGCAATATCAAAAGCTATAGCACTCGGCTCTAAAAAATTCAAGATCTCTGACGCTAAATCATACGTGTAATAAAAACCAAAAGCAATTGAGAACAAATTACCACGGACAACAAACAGACCAAACGCTAAAATAAAAAGGGGAGCTCCACCCCTTCAAAAATTACAGTGAAAAATTACGCAAAAATACGGTACATGGAAACTCAGTTAGGGTCCACTATATTTTGCTGTGATCCATCACCACATAAAGAGCCTCTCGCTCTCCCCTTCCCCAACAAGCATCAAACCCCATCTCTTCTATGGGCCTTCCAAACCAAACTTCCAAGGACACCACTCCCACTCCCACACGAGGCTTCCAAGGATAACTTTACCAAACGAGCCACTTTATAAGATCCCTCTCAAAACTTACGCCGGTCCCTTGGGAATCCATTCCCATCCAAGGCCATTCCAAAAAGGCTCTTTACAATCTAGGCCTTTCCCTATGGAGGTCCCTTTCCAACCATAGCCCACCTAGAAGTGGCCCCCTTTCCATCGGGGGCCAGTGCTAGGGTCCCCTTGACGATCGAACAACGAGGGCCTTTCCAAAGGCTTCCTTTCCAACCAAGGCCATTCCAAAAGGCCCATGCCCAACCCAGCTCACCTGAAAGGCTCCCTCATAACCCTGTAAATTACCAAAGGTTCGCTACCAGCCGGAGTCATTTACAACCAAAGACCTTTCGGAAGAGACCCATCCAAACAAGAACCGAGGCCCATCCAAAGACCCCTTCCAAACCAATGTCCGTCATAAAGCTCCCTCCCCATCGAAGGCTCTTCCCAACCAAGGCCCTCACGGAAGCGCCTTCTCACCGGAGGGCTTCCAAGGGGCCCCTTCCAAACTAAGGACCTTCCCAAGTAAGCGTCCCCTACGGAGGCCTCTGTGATCCATTATTTACAAGAGAAGCTAGCAACATTACGCACAATCCTCGCCAACCCCTTTCCATGCGATTCCAGCAGACAATCACATACCATCACATTAGTCGCAATTAGTGCGCATGCGCAATCCGGTAAACGGAGGTGAAACTTATTACCTCCAATCCAAGTCTCTTCCTCTCGGAAAGACCATCCCGTGCTTCTCTCTCTCTCTCTCTCTCTCTCTCTCTCTCTCTCTCTCTCTCTCTCTCTCTCTCTCTCTCTCTCATAACCAAAGCGCGCGTGAGCAAGAGAAACCTTTCCTGTGAAGGTTAATCTTTTTTATTACTACCAAAAGTTTCTCCCCCCTCTCTCTCTCTCTCTCTCTCTCTCTCTCTCTCTCTCTCTCTCTGAATTGAGATATATGAAGGTCGTTAACAACCGTTTGTTATCTCTTGCGTGCGGGATGCTATTAGCGAATTAGGCCCGAAGAAAGTGACATAGTTAAGAGGAATGAATGGACCACGAATTCCACTTGCTCAGGTGATGAACGTTTCGGTAAAAGGATCAAATGTTAAGTAAGAATTGTGGTGTAATTTGGCTTTAGTAAACTGTGTTGTTAATGTTTTGAAATGCAACGTGTGACTTTTCTACTGTAATACGAAAATTAGGGGATTAAGTATCCTGAATTGCTATTTCCTTTGAAAAACTGGATGTAATAAAGACATTGTGAGCGTTACATTGTGTATATTAATTAAACTATATGATAACTAATTTGGTAATAAGGCAGAACGCTTTTAGGTAAAATATAAATCATGAACTTTATGTAAATTTTAAGAAATTGTTTGATAAAGCTGTGTAAATATTATTGCACATATAAGGAATTATATCAATTATAAAAATTTATTTCAGAATATGCAAT
This sequence comes from Macrobrachium rosenbergii, assembly GCF_040412425.1. Classification (NCBI taxonomy): domain Eukaryota; kingdom Metazoa; phylum Arthropoda; class Malacostraca; order Decapoda; family Palaemonidae; genus Macrobrachium; species Macrobrachium rosenbergii. The sequence continues at coordinate 36,991,774 of NC_089777.1, forward strand.
ACTGTAGAGGAAAATCTGCATATCATATAAAATCTGTTAATAATTATTTTGTTATCACCAGATGAATGCATGATATGGAAACTAAGCATTTTACGGTTATGAAGTAATTAGTCAGATATAATTAGTCTGATTTGTTTAAAATTGTTGGAAGGAGTAAACTTGGAATTTATTTAGGTTTTGAAAATAAAAGTAATACTTTAAATTCTGCAGTATCTCATGAACAACATTAAAATTATATACAATTACCAAAAAAACTAAATTAATGTAACATAATCAGTCTTATTTAAAAAACACACCGATAATGACCATATCTTGAAATATAACACCATAATGAACATAGGTGCGAGAGAGATGAACCATTCATCTCTCTCTCTCTCTCTCTCTCTCTCTCTCTCTCTCTCTCTCTCTCTCTCTCTCTCTCTCTCTCTCTCTCTTTCAATGCATATATAGTGTATATACGCTTGAGTTTTGCCTATACATTAAAAGAAAACTTTACTTAAATAATAATAATAATAATAATAATAATAATAATAATAATAATAATAATAATAATAATAATAATAATAATAATAATAATGGTTTTTTAAGTATATTAAAAAAAGAGAAAGGTTCCCAGCAGCCTTCTTATAGGCTAAATGAAAATAAGAATTCTCAAACAAGTTATGTATACTAAATATGTATACAGTATGTATATTATGTGTGTCTGATACCCTAAATGGAATAGGCCTAGCAACTATTACCCATTTCATGTTTCGTTTTAACAAAACAGGTAAAAAATGCGCCGAAGTTCTTTCAGCGCAATCGAGTTTTCCGTACAGCGTATAATCAAGGCCACCGAAACTAGATCTTTCCTACGGTGGTTTCAGTATAATGTTGTATGAGCCATGGCCCATGAATTTTTGGCCACGGCCCGGTGGTGGCCTGTCCTATACCGTTGCCAGATGCACGATTATGGCTAAATTTAACCTTAAATCAAATAAAAACTACTGAGGTTAGAGGGCTGCAATTTGGTATGTTTGATGACTGAAGGGTGGATGATCAACATACCAATTTGCAGCCCTCTAGCCTCAGTAGTTTTTAAGATCTGAGGGCGGACGGACAGACAAAGCCGGCACAATAATTTTCTTTTACAGAAAACTAAAAATATTCTCATCGAATATAAGTATTGATCGCTATGCTCCTACAGCATGCACATCGGTCCGAGAAGTATTATACCTTATGAAAGGGGGCTTGGTCGATGCCCTCTTCGACATGTAACATGATGCAACCACAGTTCGTAAGTACGTCATGACCTTAAGCTAAAACCAACACTCTACTACAATGGTCGGGGCTGAGAGAGAGGAGAGAGCTATAACGTCTTCACTCACCTCTTTTTACGTGCCAACAACCCCTTCCTCCAGTCCCTTCTTTAATGAAAAAAGAAAAGAAATAACAGGGCATTGGGTGATGACACAAAAGACCAGATTGGTCTGCCCAACTGTTTTACAACTGCATTTCATTTTTATCTTGTCAAATCCATGACTTTTTTATACTGTCAATCAGCTCTCTATCGACACGTTTACGAACAATGGTGTTGTGATGAAAATTTAATACTAAACCTGTCAATCAATTGGCCGTTATGTTGAAAATTTTATACTAAACTAGTCAATCAATTTCCAGTTATGTTGAAAATCTAAAACTAAACCAATAAATTTCCAGTTTTGTGCAAAATTTAGTACTAAACCGCTCAATTTCCAGTTTTGTACAAAATTCAATATTAAACCAGTCAATCAATTTCCCGTTGTTGAAAATTTAATATCAAACCAGTCAATCAATTTCCAGTTAAGTAGAAAATTTAATACTATACTATACCAGTCAATCCACATCCAACCTTCTTAAGCTAGGTTAATTACCTTCCACTCGATCTCTTCTTTCCCAACAAACAACTACCACTATTTTCTCTTCTTTCCTTTTGCCCTTCAATCTTTTTCATCGAGACACAACCTCAAAAACCCCAAGAGTTCTTCCGTGAAGGTTCTCCTTCTCTCATATTCATTACACTGAAACCATCATCCGGAAATAAGAAACTGAAACACGGTCGAGAGATCAGACTGATTGGGAAGCTGAACTGATTTCTCGCGAGCCTTGTTATTTCTGTTGTTGTTGCTGCTGGAGAATAACTGGCGTTATTTCAGCTCGGGCTCTTGCTCCAGGGTAGCCTTAAAACTGACTTGACCATGTTACCTAAATTACCTATCTGCTTTGTTAACGCTGGGTCCCTTTGCGACAAACTGCTAATCGTACTAGACAAGACCAAAGCAGGAACAGTTACGAAAAGAACGCAAGGTTTAAGAGAAACAGAGAGGAACGTGGAGTACGTTGAAAAGCAACGTATGACTAAAAGACAATTTAAGCAAACATGGCGAGTGTCTACGACAAATACATATAAAAATCTATGGCAATGTCAAACAGAACATGAGACATGAACATAAGACCTGGTAAAATTAACGGAACAGTATTTGAAAGTGAATGAATAGTAAATCATAAGGACGAAAAGGTGTAATGAATAAACTTAGACGCAACTCCTGACAACCCATAAAAGACATGCATTGAACAAATCCAAAGTATCAAAATAGTAAAATCACATGAGAAAGGGCGACGTGACACGTATGAACTTAAACAACTAAAATTAACTAGAGAGAGAGAGAGAGAGAGAGAGAGAGAGAGAGAGAGAGAGAGAGAGAGAGAGAGAGAGAGAGAGATGTTATGAATGGTTTCACCACAGTGGAGTGAAGATTACCTTGTCGTGGCCGACCCGTCTTGATGGTATACATTTTGACGGAACATTAAAAAATACTCTCGCCTAGAGCTTATCTCATTCTCTCCTCTACCTCTACCCCTTCCCATAGTTGCGACCCACAACAGTCGTTTAACAACTACTACATAATTCACAGCTGAGATCGGCAGAGGCATACTGGGTTTTTTGGGAACAAGTTCATTCATCGCTTCCCGTCCGGTTCGAAGACCCAATAGGAGTCGTCCAGTTGTGAGCTGAGAGAGAGAGAGAGAGAGAGAGAGAGAGAGAGAGAGAGAGAGAGAGAGAGAGAGAGAGGACTTTAATTCAACACACAATCAAAGGGAAAGACAGAAAGAGAGAAAATTCCAATTTAAACTGATACAAGACTTGCTCAACGAAGAAAGAGAATGAATACAGGAATAAGAGAAGAAGAGGAAGCGAAAAATGGATAAGAATACTAAGAAAAATAAAGAGGCTAAATATATATCAAGGAGTGGATGAAAGAGGAGGGTGGGGGGGGGGTGGCAAAAGACGGCAAACTAGATTCTTCACAGGATCGCAATCAATAAAACTTAAACGGCTGACGCAAGAGGAGACGGTTTTGCCAAATACGCAAAAGACGCCGACAGAGGAAGAAGAAGAAGAGGAGGAGGAGGAGGAAGAACAAGAGGAGAAGCCACAACACTACAAAGCCCCTCCGCCTAATCAGGTTCAAGAATGCTGTTCTAAGTGTCATGGGGCAACACCTATGCAGCAACAACGTCTTCCAAGACAGAAACAACACTCCAAGACAACTGGATCAAGGGCAGCTCTCTCTCTCTCTCTCTCTCTCTCTCGGTATCATAATATCAGTTAACTATTATAAAACTTGGACGACCTGTAACACTGACATAAAAGCTTACGTAAATTCATTCTCTCTCTCTCTCTCTCTCTCTCTCTCTCTCTCTCTCTCTCTCTCTCTCTCTCTCTCTCATTTAGGCATCATAATATCAGTTAACTATTATAAAACTTGGAAGACCTGTAACACTGACATAAAAGCTTCTGTAAATTCTCTCTCTCTCTCTCTCTCTCTCTCTCTCTCTCTCTCTCTCTCTCTCTCTCTCTCTCTCTTTATATATATATATATATATATATATATATATATATATATATATATATATATATATATATATATAGATAATAATTCAAGCACCCTAGGACAAATATATTTCAAATGCACAAGTGGTTTGCGAAGAAACACAAGACACGATACTACTCACAATAAACGTACCTCGTTCTTTCTCTCCCCTGAAACCTGAAACATTCAAACACCACCATCGGCCAAAGCCTTTACTGGAGTTCAAGGGCGTATTCTTAATCTCCTGGATTTGAGCATCTCAACGCCGCCCATAACGCTATCTACCATAAACGCCTTTCCTAAATCCCCTGTGGTGTTTCGGCAACGGAAAACGGTGCTTTGTGACTCCCTACAGCCACCGAAGTAGGTAAGGATTGACAATGCTGCATGTTAGAAGCGTAGTAGAGGCAAAGAGCGAAGGACACAGAGAGACTACAATGCAATAAAGGTAACCCCCCGTGCGGACATCCGACAGCTGAAAGATCTTAAGAGAGAGAGAGAGAGAGAGAGAGAGAGAGAGAGAGAGAGAGAGAGAGAGAGAGAGAGAGAGAGAGAAACCTGAAACCTCAGGCCTCAGTGGGGTACCGAAAGAGGAGTTTACCTGGCCACTAGTGACCTTGAGCGGCACAGAGCATTTCATATTCCTGCATTAGTCTCTCTCTCTCTCTCTCTCTCTCTCTCTCTCTCTCTCTCTCTCTCTCTCTCTCTCTCTCTCTCTCTCTCTCTTGAAAAGCCTTTTCATATTAATTATCATTTATCATTAGCGCAGTATTTAATTTTCCAAGTTCATAACAGTTTTGCTGTTGAAAAAAGTTATTTCTTCTTTTCGTTCAATGTTTTGCTATATGATTTTGACTGTGTTTGAGAGAGAGAGAGAGAGAGAGAGAGAGAGAGAGAGAGAGAGAGATCTGGCCGTTCCGTCCCAGTGTTTAAGGATTACCTCACCGAGGTCATCATGCTTTCAACTGTGATGAGATATATTTTGAAAGCAAGAGTAACCACAGTACTGTAGAGAGAGAGAGAGAGAGAGAGAGAGAGAGAGAGAGAGAGAGAGAGAGAGAGAGTTTAATTTACAGGAGGAGTGGTTAAAGTAAAAGGAAGGCTGCTCTTCGGCTCTTGTTTCCTCATTACCTTCGGCTGTATCACATTTTAAACATGAATGCGATACACCCGGGTCTCGGGGGCCCTCCCTATTCACCACCGCCCCCCACCCCCACCCTAGACATATGCATTTCATCCTATTGTCTCTGTCTTTTGTGCTTCATCGTCTTTCAAAAGGATTCTTTTTCAGCACGGGTACGCTAGCGGGATATATCAGTGGTAATGCTTCTGAACTTTAAAAAAAAAAAATATACCCAAGAGCTTAAAATAAAATGGAGCTTTACCACGAACTATGATAATCTATTGAAACAGGTTTTTAAAAAGTATGCTAATGCTGCTGAATTTTACAAAGAAAGATAAAACCCCGCTACTGCAAAAAACAAATCTTTATGCTAATATATTCATGAGTTTTTTTTTTAGAGTTATGATAATTTATTGCCAACGTAAACATGTCCTCAAAGAGTTTGTCTTCGGAAAAATCAAACACATGTGATTCTGTTCACTTAATGACAATAATGCCTGTTTCAGAACTGTCAAAGCAATTGTAATTATTTCCTTAATTTAAGGGTGAATTTTTAAAGGAAAAGTACACCTAAGTTACGGCAGAATTACAATATTTTGGCTCTTCTTCACTAAAAAAAATGTCAAACTACTGGACACACGAAAATCTCCAAAATCAGGTATGCTTGTACTTAAGAAAACGTGTACTAAAAAAATTAAACAAGTACAACATGCGCCTAAGTTTCTTCGGCGCAATCGAGTTTTCGTTACAGCATTTAATCAAGGCCATCGAAAATAGATCTATCTTTTGGCGGTCTCGGTATACATGTAATACTGTACGAACCGCAGCCCATGAAGCTTTAACCACGGCCCGGTGGTGGCCTATCCTATATAGTTGCCAGAAGCACGAGTATGGCTAAGTTTGACCTTAAATCAAATAAAAACTACTGAGGCTAGCGGGCTGCAATTTGGTATGCTTGATGCTTGGAGTGTGGATGATCAACATACCAATTTGCAGCCGTCTAGCCTCAGTAGTTTTTAAGATCTGAGGGCGGACAGAAAAAGTGCGGACAGAAAAATGCAGACAGAAAAAAGTGCGGACGGACTGACAAGGCCGGCTTTTACAGAAAACTAAAAATGAAAGTAATCCATTCAGCGGTTTCTGGGGAACGAGACTGCAATCTTTTTCTCTTTCCAAAGATCATATTGTTTTTCAAGTTCCGAAACTATGTATTCAAAATTGCCGAAGATTTTAAGATCAAAATCCAAAGAAGAATGTTATTTTGCCTAAAAACAAGAACAACAACAACAACATACAACCTCACCCTTCTTGTCCTCTTCCTGTGAATCCCAAAAGGAAAACCGCACCGCATGAGTCACTTGTCTTACTAGGGCTGCTTCGCCCCAAAGGTGTCCCTGTTAAGACTCACTCCCGAGAGAAAACACCATTTAAAGGGCTCCATCACAGACCTCCAGAAGGTGACGCAATCACATACCACCGGTGTCACATTTGGATGCTGTTCAGGATCATTAGAGAGATCATCAAAAGGACCTCATTAATTTTTTCTGATGGATAAGTGGTCATATATCAGTGTCCTATCTGGTGCCCGTGAATGGCGAAAACTCTAAAAAGGAATCATCTCAAGAGAGAGAGAGAGAGAGAGAGAGAGAGAGAGAGAGAGAGAGAGAGAGAGAGAGAGAGAGAGAGAGAGAGAGAAGTAGCCAGATATCGGTATTTCTTTTCATTTTATTTTCTTACTTGAACGGCTCAGACAAGAACTGTCTATATTGTTTAAGATTTTTTCTAAACAAAAGGAGTCCACGACTGACTAAAAAGACCATCAAAAGAGCTCTTATCATTTCTTCTGAGGGTGGAGCGAACAGATACAAGGGTTTCACTTGGGTGTAAGGGACAGTAATGGAAGGAATACTTTTTAAGTGTCCAAAAATTATTTTCCCAAAAGAACAGTTTCATTAGCATGTCCGAGGCCAGCAAAAGTAACCTTTTCCAATTTTGTCTCGTAAAAACACACTAATTAACTGACTTGCTTACGATTGGTAACTAATGCTGCTAGCCAAAATCAAAGTAACAATTTATATAACAATGATACATTTAATTACACAGCTAACTGCTAGCAAAATCATTGCATGTTTGTATATGGGAAACGGCCAAGGCTACTTAAAAAAAAATAAGAGAAAATACAATCAAAACTTGACAACAGCCATTTACTTATCTCATTATGTGTATCAAGATACACCCATAAAAATATACAAGTACAACCGCAAGGTCAAATGTAACAATTACAACAGAGTTTTGCAGAATATATGCAGCAGAGAAGAAAAATTATTTACCTTTAACAATTCTGAAAATTGCTGCCGCAATAAAACCAGAGGTGCACCTGCATCTGACAACGAACATGTCACTCTCAAGGGAACACAAAAAGGTCTAAAATTCCAGTACGGAGAAAATTTCAGAGTAAAACAAAATATGAAAAGACTGAAGAAAACATGCATAGGTGTGTAAGTGTTAAATACCTCTATTTTACACCATGTTTTATCTCTGGTAATTGATTCACTTTTCTGTATGTGCCCAAAGATAATAGCAGCAAAAGTTAAGAGACGAAATATTTCGCTTTCATCATCGCCTCCAATGCCGCGTGACACAAAAGGCCTCAACTAATCATAACAATAATAACATCTCTAAAATGATAATTCACACAAAAAAGGACACGCTAAAGTATGTCAACTAGCGTGAGCCAAACCTTGTGAAAATAGAAATCAGCAACTTAAGTACTCCTTTGTGGTCACCCAGCTAACCACTGCAACCTCTCTCTCTCTCTCTCTCTCTCTCTCTCTCTCTCTCTCTCTCTCTCTCTCTCTCTCTCTCTCTCTCATAAGTAAGATATCCGCGTTCGATCCCAAGACCGGCCGAAGAGAGAAATGTTGAGGGAGCGTTTTCTTAAAATTCCAATAAGCCTCTGTTGAATTAAGCAGTGAACTATACACTTCCTTGTTAGTCAACTGTTATGGGTTACAGCAGGGTATGGGAAGATGATGAACGAAAAGAGAGAAAATGACCATGCGTGAATGATCACCCCTCCGTTAAAATATAAATCATGACATCAACTAAATACAGCAACGCCTGGACGAGGAAATCTTTACCATAAATGTGGGTGAAACTCTCTCTCTCTCTCTCTCTCTCTCTCTCTCTCTCTCTCTCTCTCTCTCTCTCTCTCTGTGTCAAATACAGAAGGCCACAGCTGTGTCACAGACACGAAACACCTCCTTTCCGACACGTAACAAGGCGTAACCCGATACACGCTGCCACACTATGTTGGGAGACTAACGCAATTACTCCCTGTAAGGGTGAGGAAATAATGTATGGTAACTAAGATATGGTCTCTAAAAATGTTGTTGCGTTATCAATACTCCCTCGCTCTCACACACATAATTTTATATATATATATATATATATATATATATATATATATATATATATATATATATATATATATATATATATATTTGTATGTGTAATTGTAATGGCCACAATGCCCTCTTAACTTCTCAGAAGTCTTCGCGCTTTTTTTGACAAGCATAACCAAAAAAGCGCGAAGAATTCGAGACGTTAAGAGGGCATTGTGGCGATTACAATTACATATGTATCTGGTAAAAAGTGACCAGTAGATTCTACATATATAGATATATAATGTATATATGTATAATATATATATACATATATATATACACATATCACCAATACAACTTTTAATTTTTGAAGGGAGGGCCCACAAAAGGTGATAACCCTACGGTCCTCGACAAATCATTGTCATCTCCACCAAAACTACGACCAACAACAGTCGAATAATTACCCAGAATATAAATGACGAGATTGTTCAATTCTCATTTATGAGAGTGAAATCTGTTTTTTTTTTTTTCGTATTACGGCTACGTAGCATAAGGAGAACTGAAAGGATGAGAAATGTGCATACATAGCAATGGTAGAAAGGTCACCGTAGGGGAAATTATGGGTCAGTGTTTTGGGATGGTTCGAACATATGAAAAGAATCTAAGCTGACACAAGGCTAAAAGAAATATAAAATTCGGAAGTGTCAAGATGGAGGGAAGAAAGACATATAGAGGGATGGATAGATAAGAAAGAGGTACCGAAACAAAAAGGGCGCTGATATCCCAGAGGAGCCAAGGATAAAAGAAAAATATAGAAGCGAATGGCGCAGTGTGTAAAGAGGGTTTCTGTGAGCTGATGACGAGTCACTGTGAAGTATATGACGCTACTAATGCTGACGAAGTGTTTTGCATAGAAAGTTCGTCCACGATTCAGCAGGTAAAGTATGAATGTGGTAGGGGCCGCTACCTTGTGAAGAAAAATAAGTTATATTAACATTAGCGACAGTTCACCGTTCTGTCGCAAATGAAATATAAAGTAGTTACAAAATAATCAAAATAAATGTTTGGAGTCACAGAATCGACGGGTGTACAAAATTCTGTACAAGACCCAAATAAAAATACTAAGTTCATTTTAGTATCCATTTGCAAACTCAATCACCTCTTCTTGGTCCACAGCTCTTAACCACAAAATTTCTTTAAATCCATCAGTTATCATTGTTGTTGTTGCTGTTGTTCAACCAACATCATAAAAAAAAGAGGATAATATATGAAAGGGTAGAAACAGTAAGTGCCGATCCTGAGGACGGTGCGCACCGTCCAGAAGCTCTGACAAAGTGTTGAGAGAAGCTGTCACCGGGCTAGACGACGGCAATTATAAACCAGAAACCTATCCTCGAGACATGGTGAATACATTGCCTACGTCCAACATTGTGGGCGGGGGCAATACAAATGAAACTTATTCAAATGATCAAGTTCAAAACAACGAAATGTAAATCAGAATATAATACCCAATAAAGACTGACGCGACAATAATTACCAAAATAACCTTGATCCATTTGACCTGTGAGCTGCGCACCCAAGCGTTAAGGACTTTCTTCTTCTTACCTGGAAAAGAAAGAACTAGGTTACTAATTTATCAAGAGAATTCTTTAAAGGTGTACTAAAAAGCTTTACCTTCTGTATTTCTAAAAAAAAAATACTAAAGATCAATATAAAGACAACCTGTTAAAGTTCTTTTTTTTTTAAATAATCTTATTTCATTTGTAATTTGCAAAATAACAAGTTCCTAACTTCCTTCAATCAACTCTGTCTTGTATCAAAAACATTGTCTTGAATGTTTACATTTAAGAGAAAATTTAAATGTGGCAATTAATTCAAACATTTATAATGGCATATGTTTAGAATAGTTAAGGTAACCCTTACATATACAGTATTTATACAGTATATATAAGTCTTTGTGGGTATATATATATATATATATATATATATATATATATATATATATATATATATATATATGGAAAGTCATATAAGTTATAATAATGATAGGCTTCTCCAACGAACTATTATATGACAAATTAAGTCACTTTTCCACGTGAGATATTTATGTATGAACTTCAGTTCCCGAGCAGGATTTGAACTCTCAACATACGAACACTCAAATACTTTTCATCCTAACTCTCGTCATAACATGAATGACATATGCACAAAAACTACGTATTCAAGACAATCAACGAAAAAAAAAAATCCTGTTATCCACATTCAAATCAAACTTACCGTTATCAACAGCAGCCTTAAACAATTGAAAACAACTAAAATCAGCACAGCACCAGTAAAAACGCCTCTCTCTCTCTCTCTCTCTGTCATCATGATTACCAGACACGTCATGGACGAAAATTACTAATTATACATTTCTAAAAACCTTCAATTCGCAAACAAGCTCATTACGAAGAGTGTCGAGTTAAAAGGAAATCAATCGAAACCAAAAAACCCAACACAAAGCATTTCACTGTAATACCTAATCTATAGATAACACGTTCCCTGCATATAAAAATTTTTGAGGAACAGATACTGAGCAAATCACCTATAAATAAATAATAAGTAAATAAACAGATAAATAGTAGAATCTGCATGTGAATAAATAACATATAATAATCACCAGATTAAAGTCTCCTAAATTCTTGTCGTAGCTCTCTCTCTCTCTCTCTCTCTCTCTCTCTCTCTCTCTCTCTCTCTCTCTCTCTCTCTCTCTCTCTCTATAACAAATATATAAATAATTAGGTTAAAAGGCCTTTCAAATATTCCAAGGTTAGCTCTCTCTCTCTCCAGCTTTCGGATAATCTACAAAGGGTTCTAACAGACATTTTGAGGTTCTTCAAATACTTCTCTCTCTCTCTCTCTCTCTCTCTCTCTCTCTCTCTCTCTCTCTCTCTCTCTCTCTCTCTCTCTCTCTCTCGTAACAAAACTTCCTGTACATATTTGCCAATAACTCATATAATACGCAAAACAAGCTAGCTTAAAATAACATCGATAAAATAAAGCCAATGTACAGTAGGAAATCTCTCTTCATAACTGGTTGACATTTAAAACCTATGACTTGTTTTTTCTTTTTTCTTTTTTTTATATTTTGCATGGCAAGTCGTTTATTTCCACTCAGCGACTTTCCTGGTCGTTACGTCTTTGAGGTAATTTTCGTTATTTAGTTGTACTGCTTAGGAAGCTTTTAACTTTCTTTTTTAAACTGGCATGGGTTCATTTGTTTAATTTTAACTGTTTCTCAATAGTTCGTCGATAATTTTTAGTTTCACACATTTGGAAGGCATTAATCTTCTCAAAATTTTACAAGCAGTGCCACTTATCGTGTCGTAATCATTCTGACAGTAATTAATAATAAGAAGAAGAAGAAGAAGAAGAAGAAGAAGAAGAAGAAGAAGAAGAAGAAGAAGAAGAAGAAGAAGAAGAAGAAGAAGAAGAAGCAGTAGTTATAAAATATAAAGTAAACTCAAACTGGCAAAAACGTAAATGATTTTAATAATGAACGGTACAAAGTAATGTTGTAATATGATATTTATATTGAAACGATAACAACAATAATAAAAAAATGAATAAGTAATAAAAACACAAACAACTGTGAAACTGTAATAAATAATAATAATAATAATAATAATAATAATAATAATAATAATAATAATAATAATAATAATAATAATAATAACAAATACTCTCAAGCAGACCCTGAAAAAAATGAATAATAAAAAAAACATAACCAACTGTGAAACTGTAATAAAGAAATTTATATAATAATAATAATAATAATAATAATAATAATAATAATAATAATAATAATAATAATAATAATAAACACCCTTAAGCAGACCCTGAAAAACACCTGTTTCCTTGGCCAGTTTCGCTTTAAACCTCAAACCAAGGACAGAAGCAAAAACATCTCGCCGAAGTTTCACTTTTCAACTGTTGCCAATAACTTGATAACACCGCTGCAAGTTTTACTTAAAGCTCTTTTCTCGCGAAAGCAATCCTGGATATTTTGGGGAAGTTTACATTTATATATATATATAATGTGTATATATATGTATATGTATATAATTGTACATGTATACATGTATATATAAAATATATAACTATATAAATATATGTATATCATATACATATATATATATATGTACATACATAATACATATATATATATATATATATATATATATATATATATATATATATATGTATATGAATATATAATATACACAAACATTAAGAAACCTATGAGTAGGAAAAACAGGAAAGGTGTCATAGCAACCGACTATTTCTTAATGAATAATAGTGGCTGAAGATGAAATAGGTTTAGACCGGAGTGAAGACTGAAACTTACTTGCTAAGAATGCGCAGATAATGCTGTTTTATTCATCACAACATGGCAATGTTTATAAACCTTGTTAAACGGAATGCATCACATATAAATGAGAGATGTTGCTTAAGCTGGATTAACCAGCCCCCCAAAAAAATGAAAGAATAATTTAACATAACATTAGACGGATAATAAGGACGAGTCTCAAGCATTAAGGGACAATGATCTCCAGTGCAGGTTCTCTCGAAATTTTACTTCTGTGGAAGATTACAAAAGGCAAATAAAACAACAATGGGTAGGAAGAATAAGATTTGGTATTTGATCATCAAATTTGATAAAACTTGCATACGGAAGTAAGTATACATTAGACACGGATATAATCATGACATGACGACGAAATAATATCTACGTATAAGATGTCGACTTGAGAATAACCTTTTGAAAAGGATATTATGAGTCAGATGACAAGACAGAGCGAGAAATATGACAACGGAACTATGGGAGTTCAATGTCTCGAGGAGACAATGATGAAGGGAGATGGAAAGTGTCGGCCATGTGTTTCGCACCCACCAGGGATGGGTAGTGTGTGATAGTGTCAGCTGTGCTCTACCGGGCACCTCAATAGGTGGACGGATTAGACCTACTAAGATGAGAACTATGAAAGGGATGCTGGAGATGAATAGAGATTTGTGGAGATGAACTGAGATTTGTGGAAATGAAGGCACAGTTTAGACTAGAGTGGCGAAATTTTACAAAAGCCCTTTGCACCATTCCCCTGGAGATGATGATGACAATGATGCACGCACACATACACACATGCATGCATACATACATACACAAACACACACAAACATGTATATATACATATATACAAACACACACACACACACACACACACACACACATATATATATATATATATATATATATATATATATATATATATATATATATATATATATATATATATATATATATATATATATATATATAGTATACAGCAAATTTTATTTTACATCAATAATTTCAAAAAGACTACTACAACATACCACTCCTTTCATATACAGTACATCCAACACAAAAATAACAGTAATAAAATTATACAACACACCACAGTACCGATCCACAAGCACCGAGCAGGTCTAACAATTAAAAGTAATTTTTTAAATAAAAATACTAACTCGACACACTTTTGCCAGACTCAAGAGCAGGTTTCATCCCTGGGGGGAGAGAGAGAGAGAGAGAGAGAGAGAGAGAGAGAGAGAGAGAGAGAGAGAGAGAGAGAGAGAGAGAGAGAGAATAACTGCATTAAACGGCAAAATCTGATTCAGCACTCTAAAAATAGAACCTTTTACCGTAACAGTATAAGCCTGGCTTACCCATTCCGTTTTTTGCGAAGTGCTTCACATTGTATATGACATTGCATCTGCAACCTTATTCTCCAAAAAAAAGCTGCAGTTGGAGGGTTCATCCTTTTTATAAAAGAAATGAAAACCACATTTGTTTAAAATGCATTACCAGTCATTTAACACCAAATTATTCCAGCATGAAAATCAAGAGTTTAATTTATTTCACAGTACTGAAGAATATTTTTCATTTTCAGATTCCATTGTTCCTTGTAACGCAGGGTTATTGCTATTACTGGTGAGCTTCCACAGAAAAGAATCCCAAAGTAAAGAAGGAAACTGTCTTTCTATACCGATGTCTCTAAAAATGCACTACAGTATATATTGTGCACAATAACCATCAACGAGTTTTAAAATCAACATTTAAAATTTCACTATCGGTTACGTGCAGGCTTAAGGTTAAAAATTAAGACTTCCACTGCATCCAGCACAAATGTCCGTTTGAGTTTTGGGAAGATCTCCATATAGAACCAATTTGGGAAGATCTCCATATAGAACCAACATAGGACCAGCGACAGTAATGTTGAAAAAGAATAGCATTATGTCAGTCAAACTTGTAAATTTATGAGTATCGACATTGGTACCCGAGAAACGTTAGCTATGGTACCAACTTTGTGATGAATTTGTTGTAATCCAACTGAAATATAAAATTTATGACAAAAATGTTCGTTAGGAGAATTATTTTTTTTATGATGTCAAATATTCTTTTCCAGAGATTTACCACTTCGATCTAGATCAAGTTAGGATTTGTCGAATGAATTTCATAGGATTTACTATAAACGGGAGTTTTTAAAGTGCTTATTTTTTCTTTGTATTATTGTCCTTAAGTGTCCCATCAATACTGACGTTCTTTAAGCAGACCTTATGTTTTATTTTTCCTCTTAGTACTCTGCATTCACACTTTCCATGGTCGTACGAATTAAACGCATATACATATAAACATACATGCAAAATACACACACACACGCGTGTATATGTATATATATATGTTTGTATGTATGTATGTATATATATATATATATATATATATATATATATATATATATATATATATATATATATATATATAATATATATATATATATATATATATATATATGTATATATATACATACATATATATACATTGTCTCCCAGTTGTTTAAAGATCACGTGACTCAGCTGTTATGTTATGCGACCCATTTTGGGTCATGTGAAGCAGGTAGTCGGTCACACGCCACAACTGGTGTGTTGAAAGTTAAGTGACCCAGCTGTTAACAACCCTCGCAAACCAGCTGCCATCAGGGCAAGCGAACCAGCTAATAACTTTCGAAGCAAACTGGCTGTTAACAAGTTATGTCAAACATCTAACAATGCGTCATCTGATCAAGCTGTTGGCAGGTCACGTAAACCAGCCGTTAAGGGGCCACGTGGACGACATTAAAATATGTTAAGTGAAACCTGATCAGGCTACGTAAGATTTGAGGTAAGAAGAATAAAGCAACTGATTCGTTACCCTGATCTGCTTCTTTTCAGGATTCTCTTTCCCGGTCTCTTGAAAGGTTTCTCAATAATAATAAAAAACTATTAATGAAAAACAAGCAAAGACCCGCCATATTATTGTTCTAAATAACACAAGTAAATTCATGACTGAGAAAGAGAGTTTGTTTAAGACAGTCTCTCATGAGCTTATGCATGATCACACGTGAGCCATCCGCTGCATGGACGCTCTTCATCATTCTCCTCACCTGGACACACGCAACAAAGGCAGCGTTCATATGGCCTTAGACTCCTTGGCAGAAAACAGCCATTCCATCGTTCTTTTGCACTCGGTTCTTCCAGAACTAGAAAGGAGATACAAGTTTTCATACAACAGTTATACGAGCGAGAGAGAGTGAGAGAGAGAGAGAGAGAGAGAGATGTACAGCTTTTTTTATATTTCTGTCGGATCTTACAAGCAACTGTTAAATTTACAAAGATCTGTGCACATTTATAACGAAATTGTACTTTACGTCGTTGAAATATTCCATATTTGGTGTACATGTGGTTCAGATGGACTCCACCTACTCCATATACACCACATGATTGTCCAAAAAAAAAAAAAGGCTACTCACACGCGCGAGCACACACACACACTTATATATACATATATATTTGTGAGTGTGTGTGTGTTCAAATTTCTTTCCTGCATCACAAATTAAAAATTTATATGAAAAAGCACGTAACTAATAAAGATGCTGTATCTGCACTTTAATATGAAAGTCATATAAATATAGGATGAACATGCTGCATTCTCTCTACCTTATTTTATGAGAGAGAGAGAGAGAGAGAGAGAGAGAGAGAGAGAGAGAGAGAGAGAAATCGATTTTCTCTTAATGATGAGTCATAATCAGCAGATTGTACTCCCACCAACAAAGTCAATCGAATTGAAAAAAATGGCCATGACAGCGCATCGTCTTCCAGTGCGACCAACAAAACAGTTACGTAAATACCCAGTGAAGGCTACCTCTCCCTCCACCCACCCCCTCCCCGCCCTATTCCGCCCCCGCCTACTCTCACCCTCGCACTTCCACGGCGCCGTCAGCCTCACGTCATCCGGGAACACAAAGTGTGCTCATCCTTATAAGGTTTCACAAAGGGAAAACAAATCAGTCTTGACCTTAACAAAGACAGACACGAAAAGACTGCACCAACCTGAGAGAGAGAGAGAGAGAGAGAGAGAGAGTTTTCTTTCACACACTTCTCTCTCTCTCTCTCTCTCTTAGTGTCCCATCTGTTAACGTTCGGAGAAAATGGCGAAATATTTCCTCTTTTAGCTATCATGCTACATCTCTCTCTCTCTCTCTCTCTCTCTCTCTCTCTCTCTCTCTCTCTCTCTCTCTCTCTCTCTCTCTCTCTCTCCTTCCTTACAAGCATTGTTGCAGTCTGAAATCAGCGCTCCTAAGAGGGAGACAGAGGAGACTTACCAGTGGCGAGTTAACACTAATTTCACCAAATATAACAGAAAAATATAACGAGCGAATTTTACCAAGAAGAAAAAATTAGCACAAAAAATAATGAAAAATTAACAGATATTATTACCATTATAAGGGGGAATTAAGGACCAATTATATCAGGAAAATAAACAAAAACTACGATGGGACGTATCAGGAAAAATTCCAGGAGTACAAATTGGGAAGAAATAAAGACATTGCAAGGAGAGACATATTAATAATTAACTGGGTAAAATAAAAAAATAAAAATATGATGGAACAGCAAAAATTATATGGGGGGGGGATGAGCAGAAATTAAAAGGAAAATTTGAGCAAAATATATGAAAGGGAAAGAAGAGCAAATTTCAACCAAGAAATAGGCAAATATAATAAGGAGACCATCAACAAGACATTTAAAAGGAAAATGGGTATTTTCAATGAACAGGAAAAAATAATGAGCATACTGCAAGCAAAATATTTTCGAACGAAAGAGGCAGAATAATTTCATAAGGGCTTATAAACAAAACTATAAGGATAATGTAAGCTCATTTTCTGAGGGGAGAGACGCATAAGTTTCAAGGGAAAACTAACAAAGTACAGTATAAGGAGACGGTCAACACATAAAGTATAAGGAAAAGAAGAAGAATTTATCAGCAATAAATTAAGCGTCAATTGTGAGTAAAAACAGATTATTAAAAGAAAACATAAAAGTACGTGGTGAAAAAGCAAATAATACAAGTGTAAATAGTGAAATGAAAGGATAAAGAAGAAAATACAAGAGCAAAGAGGAAAAAGGGAAAAATACCTTAAGAAGCAACCAAATCAAAACCATTTAGGCTGGGTGAAAAATAAGCATACATCATAACAACTAAAATACCAAGGAACACACAGGAAAACCAAGAGAAAGAACAAAATTCTAACGCCCACAGAACGTCAAAGAAAACAGTACAAACTACAGTATACAGCAGAAAGTAAGCAAAAATTATTCAGCAAAAAAAAAAAAGAAAAGGAAAAGAAAGGAACTACGGAAGAAGTCGCCCCCAACAGAAGCCTTACACATGACGTGAGAGAATCCGCCTTTGGTTAACAAGGGTGGGGGAGAGGACGGAGGCAGGTGGGAGTGATAAGGTGGAGGGGGTGGGTGGGTTGAAGTAATAGGAGACCAGGGGCACGAACGATGTGGTACTCGCCTCGAGGCTGAGGGTAACGCTAAAAATGAATGTAGCATATACCAACCATCTAAGCTGTACCTAGCAATCTTTCATGACCAATCAATAAAGACACAAGTTTTTATAATAAGTATAAATATGACACGAAATGTACCAACATGTCAAGTAAATACGCGAAAACGTTATGATACACAGTAGGTTGAAAATTGTTAACATTGTGAAAGAACTGAAGCCAAAGATTTTTAGTTTAATGGAGGTATGGGAAGATTTGCAACAAATCCCTCTTCGATTTTGTAAATGTAACGAATGCCAGTTCGTTTCATCGCTTTCAGTCTACTGCAGACATGCAAGTTATCAAACTTCTTGCGAAATACAGAGAAAGCCCCCTGGCTAATCTATTTAGCCATAGGTCCTGGTTATGGGAACTAAATTGGTAGGAAAGTCTACAATTTGTCTAATCAGTTTCACCCATAGTAAATCGATACCTTTTTAAATGTTGTTGTTAGTAAACAATATTAAGTCGTCACATACGATGAATTCCAAATCTCACACTCAGTGCATTAGGATAATAGAACTTCCTTCTAGGTCAAGAGAATGCTCGAAACTACTTACCTCTTACCGAATTTCTCCCCTTGAAATAGGCCAATATTTCATGTGAGTTTCATAAGCCTGTGACACGAGAAACGTCAGCAAATAAAATATAGATAGGCCCAGCAGGCTGCTATGAATGTACCGGATCTTTATAAAAACAGAACAAGACCAAGAAACGTTCATTACAGGACACTGATCTCGGAGAGAAAACGCAGTTGCGCTACTCTGTTATCTAGAGCGACTCGTACGGAGGAATTCGTGCGATAAATTAAACTGTCTCCTCCTGGATTCCGAAGTGTAATAGGCAGAGGAGGATTTTGAAAAACATGGGGATGATTCTTCAAAGCCTACAGACTTACTATAAACGTATAAACCTATGCAAACATATTTAGTATACTTACGACATAGTAAATATAAATCCAGACACATCATGTATTACATATTAACATATACTTTGAGAATATATATATATATATATATATATATATATATATATATATATATATATATATATATATGAATAACCACCGCGTATATTCACGGAACAGTGTAAATACACGAAATTTTATGCATTCCACTAACCTCAAAAATGTACAATACCATTATGTAAATACGTACGTATGTGTATGTATATGTGCGTCCTCAAAATCATGACACGTGATATATACAGATATACACAGGAAAATGAAACACGTAGATATCAAGACGAAACTGATCAAGAGTTATTCATAATGTTCCTTTTTCCATAGAGAGAGAGAGAGAGAGAGAGAGAGAGAGAGAGAGAGAGAGAGAGAGAGAGAGAGAGAGAGAGACTGTGCGTAGAAACCGTAGTAATTAATTGAAAAGCAACTCTGAAACCACCGACCACACTGCCAGCGATATGATGGTCATACCAAGGACTTGTTGAAGATTTTCTAGGCGTTCGATGCCACTTCAGAAGGCTTTCACCGTCAGACTTATACATCCCCGCATCTTGAAACCTTTTCATCTCACTGTCCGACTTCATTCGTTTTAAAACCACAGAGGATATTAGTTACAGTCAGCGATCTATCGATCATTCCCTAAGTCTTTCGCGGTCTTTCGCGGTCATCGTTGTGTGTGCGTGTATATATATATATATATATATATATATATATATATATATATATATATATATATATATATATATATATATATATATATATATATATATATATATATATATATATATATATATATATGTATATACTGTAAATTTCTACCACTATGTATCATACCCATGACACTGCTGAGAAATACATCGGTCAGGACTTACACCCAGTATTATCATTACATTGTGGTAAACCGTGACAAATAACGTGTCAGAGTTATTTTTATCGTATACGTGTGTGTGTGTGTATGTATGTATGTATGTATGTATATATGTTTTCTTTTCTTTCTTTTGTGTATGTATGTATGTATATATATATATATATATATATATATATATATATATATATATATATATATATATATATATATATATATATATACATACACATACATATATACATAAATATAAATATGTGTGTGTGTGTATGATTTTTGTACCAGATAACTAAAATTCTGCAGTCCTATTATCACTGCCACAATCAATGCTGCCATCATCGTTGTTGTTATCATTAACGCTATTCAAGATTTCATTAACATAAACATTGCCTGATTGCCTGTAATATACTACAGCTAACCAAACAATGGATGAGAACCTGAGCTGAAGCCGAGTTGAGTAATTAAATCTCAGCCTCACTCTATCTTTCGTTGTCACTGAAATATATGCTCTTCAACTGTAGAATGACAAGACTGTGCTCTCTCTCTCTCTCTCTCTCTCTCTCTCTCTCTCTCTCTCTCTCTCTCTCTCTCTCTCTCTCTCGTTTAATGTCACGGCCGCGTGTTTGAGGTGATTTGGGGCCTGTGTGTGTTTTGGAGACGTACCTGCGCAGGTGCCCAATGGAAAAGGGTAACGGGATTTCTCACTCTTGTGTTTTAACTCTGTTTCGTGTTTCTTCCACGGTGAGCAAAACTGGAGGTGTTTTGCTAATTAACACCGTTTACCACAATCGTAATTACTATATTAATAATTATTTGTTTCGTATGAAAATAGCTTCGAAATTTACTGTTTTCATAAATGAAGACAAAAAATTCTAATCACTCGCATGCTATAACGTTAACATAAATCCAGATATTCTGATTAATAAATACCAGTGCTGTGTGGTCGTGAATTTTCTACCTACACACTACGACCAATTAAATTTCGATTCTCCATAAAGCCGTTTATCCACAAGGAAAGAGAGAGAGAGAGAGAGAGAGAGAGAGAGAGAGAGAGAGAGAGAGAGAGAGAGAGAGAGAGAGAGAGAGAGAGAGGGCTAATATCGATTTTTTCTTAGTAAATAAGTGCAAAAGATTAATCATGATATCGAGAGACTAGTATGTGACCTAAACGACGAATTAGAAAGGGTCAGAGATGGCAGTATGGATAGGATGACACTACCGTAGAAAAATCGGAAAATGAAAAGAGCTTTGACTCAGAAAAAGAGTAAGAAAAGGTTAACCAGAACTGTTTACACTTCCGAGTAATGGAGAGATTCCTATGCGTAAAACAAAAGAAATAAAAGCCTACTGAACAAATGAAGAAAAATGTACAATGAAAAATGGTGAGCGCAAGTAAGGACAGACGAGGTGATGAATTAAAGCGAAGAATCTCTTGAGGAATGAGAAGCAAATTGAAAGAACATGCCACGATAAAGGATGAATAAAACAGGGAACAGGAAATAACTGAGGCAAAGGAACAGATTGGACGCCTTGGGAGGATAATGAGACGGGAGAGGTACTATAAAAAGACCAGAAAAGGAAAGGTCAGGAGACTTGAAAACAGCCCATAAAAGGAGGAATATGAATGTGCGAATAAACAATTTACGTAGTCCAGGTGTTCCCAAAGTGGGGTCGGCAGAAAGGAGTCAGGGGGTTCGCAGTATGATGCAAGAAGTGAACCAATTTTGCGGCTTGTTAACATTACAACTGCCTTGCTAAATGGCTCTTTTTCTATAAGGTTAGATGTTTTATAAATCAATGCATAAAAATATAAATAATAATGTAAATACCTTATAGATGTGTTATAAATCAATGCATAAAAATATAAATAATAGTGTAAATAAAGAAGTATTTATTAAGAACATGTGATGAAATTTATGGTTCAAGCGGTGTCACCCAACAGGATGGGAGGGGGGGGTGATGGGTACAGGATTGGAGAGTGGGCGAGCACTAAGTTATACTTATTCTGTGTAACATACGGAAAAGTTTGTTACGCTGTAATCGTAGGCACCACTGGTTTAAATGAACGAACTTCGAAACAACCGAACTTGCGAAAATCAGCAGGAAATCCAAGTTAAACCTTTAGTGGGCGACATGACGCTAATTTTAGGGTCGGTTATTGAAGTAGATATTAAAAGTTACCAAAGAGAATTTTCTTATATAGTCCTCCACCACCACCGATTGGTTCAGCGTCTTGGCTTATTTGTCATTACAAATGTATATGTTAATAGTGGTCTTTTAATTGAAAATCTTAACAATGAGTATTTCTTTCTTCGTTGCACCTCCAACATTTTGACTGTCTGTACGTACATACAAATTGCTATAAAATATTTTCTTCGTCTTTTATTTTAAACTAGTATGCAGACGTTATCGCCTTGTCGGATTTGTAAAAGTAATGAGGCTTTTCAAGGAAAATAAGTTTAAATCCTATTATGATGTTAGCAAATTCTGAGTGATTTATTTTATATGGTGTGAGTGACTGCTGAATATTTTATAAATATAAAAAACCTTGATACACATATGCTGAATACCATGTTTTGGTCGTTCCTACCTTTTGAATAATTTGGCATGTTATATTTAAATAAATGCACGATTATTTATATAACAAGAATTTCATCAGGTAGAAAGCATTTCTAAGTGCATTTTGTTCATACCAGTACAAATCTTGTTCAGCGACAATAACGACCACTCTCAGCTGCAGAAAAGATGGATAAATACTTGGAATAAGAATTATCCACTATTTAAAGGCAAACAGAGGCAAGCAGTTTGTCCTCAAATCAGAACCGAAACTGAGGAAGTACGATCCCTAATGCATTGAATATGAGTTTACCACTGGCAAGCATAAGAATAGAATGAGTTTCCGAAGTACGTTGTCTGTCAAGAGGCGCTTGCCAATGAATGTTTGAAACCACTGATCCTAAAAAGACTCTACAAACCTGCACGGTCGTTGACTTCATAAAACACCGAGGATTCAGAACTGGATCTTTTCAAGAAATAAATATACTATGCCTGTGGTAAAAGCATACTTATGCGAGTCAGGATTTTCTCCGCTCAAGCTGCTGAAAACCAAGCACAGCACACTTACAACACATATAAGAGGTCAACGACATCCCCCATTTTGTCAAATTGTGCAAGAGCCACAAGGTTCACTCATAACACTAGCCTTGGGTTTTGTACTGTTCCTATCTTTTATACGATAAATCTGTTCACGTAGTTTCAAGAGCTGGGATAGTAATATGTTTGCATTTTATACAAACATTAATACAGTGTTTGTATCTACGAAAAAAAGGATAATTAACTAATTTATGATAAGTTCTTTCGTTTAAGAATATATATACATGATACCATGACATCAATAACATTCATTTTTGGCTGAGACTCATCGTATTTAGGGAACCATAACCTCATAAAGTTTAACATTTGGTTGTAAGTTCTGTTTCTTGACGAACGTTTCTCTTGTAAAGGATCTTTATTATACAGGCAAACGGTCAGTTCTTTAGATATGTAATTGCAGATGATCACCTATTAATTTTGTTGGATCAATTTAGTATACTAGATCAGTGTTAGAGCACTGGGCTCAAATTTGCCAGGTCTGCGGGTTCATTTATGTTTGCCACCCAAATGACCCGTCAGTCCCCCTACTATACAATCCACACCTTACAGGAGTCTGCAAGTCTCTCGAAAAGACTTGTTAACAGAGTATATGAACGAATAACCACCTAGAGGTGAGTTCACCATCGGCATGGGTAACATAACGTACAGTTTAAAGGTTGCATGATTTCCTGATGAGTTATTTTCTATAGAATTTATACATGCAAGTGTTGGAAGCTGGAGGCATGGTGACTTGAATGAGTTTGTGCTGGGCAGTAGAATGGGACAGTTCCAGTGGTATGTGGTTGTGAGTTGCGATTGAGGTCTGGGGTTGAGATGAACAAGTGTATAAAATAGTTAAGTCTGAGGATCATTTCTCACTTGCTGCTCGGCCAGCTGTAAATATGTACTGATAATTATCTAGGCGTCAAAGGTAGATAAGAAAGAAAAAAAGTATACCTTAGTTTAACCAGACCACTGAGCTGATTAACAGCTCTCCTAGGGCTGGCCCGAAGGATTAGATTTATTTTACGTGGCTAAGAACCAATTGGTTACCTAGCAATAAGACCTACAGCTTACTGTGGAACCCGAACCACATTATAGCGAGAAATGAATTTCTATCACCAGAAGTAAATTTCTCTAATTCTTCATTGGCCGGTCGGAGAATCGAACGCGGACCCAGCAGAGCGCTAGCCGAGAACGATACCAACCCCTCCAATGAGGAACTTGAGAAGCTGGCTACTTACCTACTCCACAATTCTGGGCCCCTTCATTTTACGCAAACGACATCGAGGACGTTTGAGAAGGCCCAGATGAAAATGCTAAGCGGAAAGCTTCTTCGCTTATTTTTCAATCGCATATGGGCTTACAGTAATAAGCATCCCCGAAAAATTTACATATATATATATATATATATATATATATATATATATATATATATATATATATATATATATAAATAAAG
>NC_089777.1:37019036-37024036 GCF_040412425.1 Macrobrachium rosenbergii
CATTATTATTATTATATTGTTATTGCAGCACTCATATAAGTAAAATCTGACGCCAATGTAAGGAAGGGTCGATAAGATAAGTACCATCCTTAAGAACATTACGTATAATCCCTGAGCTGAGACCTTGGTACCTTCGTTTTGCATAGTGATACAGGCAGAGGTGAGAGACGCTGGCTTCCGTGGAAAAGCGCTGTTACACAAAACTTTCTATAAGCAATAATTATTGGATACCAACTGCATTTCATTACATAGAAAATTATTATTATTATTATTATTATTATTATTATTATTATTATTATTATTATTCCAAGCTTTGAAAGATAGAATGCCTACAGGAGAAAAAAAAGAGAGAAAAATATAAGGTATATTTTGTTAATAATGAATGCATTTTTTTGTACCGAAAGAAACCTTTAATCGCTGGAAAATCCTAAACATTTGTGTCAGTCTAACGTGGAGCAATGACCGACAATCGGATTATAATAGTGGAAAATGACTGGCTCGAAACAGACTCACTCTAAAAACAATACTATTGAAAATGTATGAAACTTTTGGGATATTAAGACGTTGAATGAAAAGTTTAATTTGCATTTCCTTATAAATCACAAAATTAATAATATATATAAATATATATATATATATATATAAATATAAATATATATATATATATATATATATATATATATATATATATATATATATATATATATAATCTCTAAGCAATACGTATATAAAAAAGGCAATACGTCTCAAAATAAAAGACAAAAGGCAACAATCACAGCCTCATTCATTGCTGAATCATGGATGAATTCCCTATATAGAAATCTTCCTCAGTAACCGCTTTATTTACCTACATAAGAAGTTCATCCACCTCTTCATCGGCAGCTTGCAGAGCTCCCTAAACACACTGTCCCACTTACCTGTCTTGCATTCACTCTCTCACCTGCTGGACAATAAGGCGCCCCCTTTCCAATACCTCTCACTCCAACTATCCGTTCCCTTGTAGGTCTACCTTTCCTTCCTCCTAACATTTCCGAATTGTATCCTCTTTTGACCGACTTATCACCCTCCACTCTTTCCGTCAGGCCGAACTATCTCAATATCCTCTGATCCATCCTCTCACCTGAACAAACTCATTTGTCAGTCCTGTGTATGACATTTCTCACACTTGAAATTCTTCTTATACCCGTACCGCAAATACTACAAACCAGTTAATCTATGCAGCTTCCACTTTCTTTCTCTAACCACACTTCACTTCCATCGAGGAGAGTTGGCTCAGTTACGTTCAACAGACTCCCCTTGTTTCCTCCCTACAGATTTGCACACCTGCTACCTTTCTTGTTTCACCTATTCTTGACTGCTATGTCAATTCTACCAGTATCCAAAATCTTTATTCGTAAATATTAAAAAACTACTGTTTCCAATCTCTCATCATCTGTAATGACAATGAATACGCCATCCTTACTCGTGTTTACTTTCTACTTCCCCATCTTACTAACACTTGCAAAGCTTTCCATTGATCTTTGCAGTTTTTCCTCAATGTCCCCAATCATCGAACATCAGCTCTTCAACACTCCATGAACGACCAATTTTTTTTATCACAATGTTGTGCCACCATCCAATGTCCTTTCCGTCCTCTCGCTTCACTCCATCAATTAAGAAATTCAACAGCCAAGGAGACATAACATACCCGTGTCTCAAGCCCATTTTTATAACAAGCTATGTACTCCCCCGCCTAAACACATACTGCAATTCAGTCTTGAAAACCATCCATCGCTCTCAACAATTTACCCTCTATTAACATACGTCCACAATACGTTCTAAGCTACTCCTTCTATGTCCCTCTATGCCACACGAAACGTCTTCTCTCGACTTTCAAACTTTTCATATACATGTTCCACAACTACCGCTTAATCCACACAACTTTACACCTGTCTACACAAATAATTTTCTTCCCTTATCAAATCTTTATATTACATAAATAAGTAAATATATGTATGTATATATACATACGTTTATATATGTGAGCGTGTGTGTTTGTGTGCGTATTATATATTCATACATGTACTGCGCTATATCACCCTTACCCTAATAAAACCTATTCATTTCTCTCTTATGTGAAAATGAAAGGAAAATTACGGTACCGGTTTACTTCAAAGAATTATATCACACTAACAAGCTAAATACTGTGAAAGAAATGTTGACGCTGAGAAAATTCTGAACAAGCATTTAATAGTCATGAAAATCAAGGAGTCGGGTAAAAATTAAAAATAAGCATGCAAACCTTAAAATATAAACGACTACTACCACATACTACACAAAGTCGACCTTCAGTTCGTGCGTCAGTTAAAGCTATAAGTATTAAGCTAAATATAAATACGGTTATTTCCTTCATTCGTGATTCAAGGCGATAAAAATCTGAACCGAATCACAACCTATTTCCAACATATATTATTATTATATTTAGAAATTTCACTACCTGACCTAAATTCATTCACTAGCAGCATCTGAATGTACTAAAACAAATTCATGACATCCTATAAAGACATTTTGATCACTTATCTGTCTAACCTTAGATATAAATTTTTCGATACAAACACAAAAGAAACTGAAAAGCAATGGAAAAATCTAAATCAAAGAAACTATCAACATAATGAGGAAAAAGTGACAATAAGTTGGCGATACAAGTAAAAGTCAACACGACTACTTATTACTCCCTGCATCGATGTTATACCCAAACAATTTACTTCTTTCAAAAAGGCTGACAGGGTAACTAAAAGCTTCTCCTGACACCTGCCGTCTACTCCATACCCCCTTCCCCCTCCCTAATGCAAGGCAGCAACGAGACACCTAAATGACAGCATGAATGTCAGTGAATACCTCCATCAGTGCACGGGTATAATCTGTCGCGTCCTAACCAGCCGGGAGGTGGGAGATGGTGGGGGGAGGGGATCAGAGTACCGCCTCATAACAAAAGTGATTACTCTGCGTAATTCTCTCTCTCTCTCTCTCTCTCTCTCTCTCTCTCTCTCTCTCTCTCTCTCTCTCTCTCTCTGTGTGTTTGTGTATTGCGAAATTTTGGTAATTTAACATGTCTTTCATTTTATTTCTGACACTTTCTTGCCAAAAACCTAAGCACTTTAATAGGATAACAAAACTCTCTCTCTCTCTCTCTCTCTCTCTCTCTCTCTCTCTCTCTCTCTCTCTCTCTCTCTCTCTCTCTCCAATCAGTTTCTGTCCAATTCTGACCAAAAGACTTCTGCACACAAGTGTAACTTTGTCGTTGCAACAGACTAACTTTACCTGCAAATAACCAGCCGGTGGGTAACTCCACTGACTATTCACCTTTACATATTCTCGCTCTCAAAATAACCACGTACCGACATGACGCTGAATAAAGTGTATTATGCAATCCACTAAATATATAAATAGACCTCCTTCATTGGCTTCTCTTTACTTTATATAGGTTAACAGGTCATATATACCTGAATGTCTCTATATGGGCCGATGAAATTCTGAGAGAAGGATTATTTCAGGCATAATAGTCTTTAGATGTGTGTGGGTGTGTGTGTGTGTATACATACATACAGTACATATATACATACATATACACATATATATATATGAATAATACACATACACACAAATATATATATAATTTCATCACACGTTTTGGATATGTTTCTCACTGCAAAGCACTGAATCCAAGTGAACATGTGCATGATGGGTAGAGGTGGGGTTAAAATATTACCTCACCCAAAACCACTGTGCATGGATTTGAATCTCAACATGGGAATTGGGGTTCCCTTCACGCATGCACACGCGCACACATTCACACACACACACACACACACACACACACACACAAACACACACGGCGAAGACCTATACAGATGTGATATATGTATGGCACTCTCTTCCTTTTAAACTCTTGCTGCTTCTGATATTTCAACTGTATTAGTAATATTCCTGAGGTTTACACGATTATAACAACACTAGATTAATCTAGACAAAATAATAATAATAATAATAGCTACAAAATAAAAATGCATTAACCACGAACAATTGCCGCCTCAACAGAGAGAGAGAGAGAGAGAGAGAGAGAGAGAGAGAGAGAGAGAGAGAGAGAGAGAGAGAGAGAGAGAGAGAGAGAGAGAGAGAGAGAATTCCTGAAACAATGGAGTGAGCGAATTTCTCTTCATGAAAAAGCTACACTGCGCTATTCCGCCACACTTGATCCTGATTCTGCCGCTCCCAACGAGCCCGCTTTCCGCATCTCCTACAACAATTGGAGCTCTAGAAGTTAAGGGCGGGAGAGAGAAATCAGCATTCCCCAAAAATTTCCCTTGTGAAGAAAAACCCTTTCAATTTCACAAAAGATTTTTTTACACAAGAAAGAAAATACCGTAAATAACGCCAGATATTCCACACTACACAACAATTTACATAAAATCTTATAGACCTTTTTTTCTTAAGGTGTCCTTGTGAACCGCTGTCGCTTCGAGACTCCTTATGTCTAATAGACATTCTCTAAGCACTGCTCGCCTTATGCTCTACCATAAATACTCTTATGCAAAGAGAACAGGCAACAGAAGAACCCCAACCCCTATGCCAAACAAACACTAAAGGGATGCGTATAGGATAGGGGGTTAAAAAGATGACATTATTATTATATATTATTATTACATAAACGAAGGTAGATGGAATGGGCTATCTAATACTATTACCTTGCTAATCCTATAAAACAAAAAAGTAAGCGTGACAGAAAGAGCAAACGGAAGGCGAATAAGGCCACCTGTTTTTTAGGGGAGGGGATAGAAAAACCAAAGGGATGACGATCGGAGTTAACATCATACGAAGCTATTTATTCTACTTCTTGAAAGGGGAAAAATCAGAAAAACCAAATAAAATAAAACCCGTGAGAATTCCATAGCCTGGCGGTAAGGGAGGTATGTGACCATATAGTGGCCTGACATGGGCTATGAGGCTACAGCGTCGGAACA
>NC_089777.1:37034036-37086536 GCF_040412425.1 Macrobrachium rosenbergii
GGGCAGACAGGTGGATATCAAATGAGAGCTCAGTGCTCTACCACTGAATATTTATTATTATTATTATTATTATTATTATTATTATTATTATTCAGAAGATGAAACCTATTCAATGGAACAAACCCACAGAGGTCACTGCCTTGAAACTCAAGCTTCCAAGGAATATGGTGTTCATTAGGAAGAAGTAAGAGGAGGTAAAAGGAAATACAGAAAGAAGAGATCTCACTTATTAAAAGAGAAAAATAAATTAATAAATTAATAAATAATAAATTAACAAATATAAAAAGGCATTAAAATGCAAGGAGAATAGTATTAGGGTAGTAATGCATTGCATCTTCGCTTGAACTTCTGAAGTTGCAATTGCACGACATCCTCTGGGAGGCTGTTCCACAGCCCAATGGTGTGAGGAATAAGGGACCTCTGGAACTGGTAAGTTGGACAGCGAGGCACATTCACTGCATATTGGTGCCGCTGTTCAGCGAATCTGCCTGCTCTCGGCAGATAAAGGGGATCAGGGATCAGTTATGAATATGAAAGATCTCTGCTAAAATACAACTTATGAAAAAGTGACAAACAAGAGACCACCCGTCGATGGTCTAAGTCATAACTGCTACTATTAGAAACAAATACCTACCACCACGAATCATATCTAAGAGATAAATCCAGCAAGCGCGCACAAACACACATACTGACACATACAGATCTTATCCCCTCAATGAGGGAGTCTAATGCCCTTACCCACAAAAACGACTCAACACATTCGACTGTGCTACATGCTACATAATTTACTGTTTAGGTCATCAAAGACACAAAGGGAATTAACGAAAAGTGCTAAAATCGATCTGCCTCCTTCGCTGTTCAAAATCTTGCTTTCTCTAAGGTTAAAGCTTGCTTCCGAACTCATAAAGAATAAGGAGCTAAAGCACACACACACATACAGTATATATATATATATATATATATATATATATATATATATATATATATATATATATATATATATATATATATATATATATATATAGCTAGATTGAGATAGATAGAGATACATAGATAGATAGATAGATAGATAGACAGCAGACAGATAGCTATAACAAGAGAGAGAGAGAGAGAGAGAGAGAAACCACAAAACAACCTTCAATATAAGAGCATTAGACGCAACATCCAGCGATTCTTTCGAGACACTAACAAAAATATGTGGAGAAAATAAAACACATCAATGTAAAATAAAGAAAGATAAGAGACCTAAGAACAGAAAAGAAGAAGAAGAAGAAGAAGAAGAAGAAGAAGAAGAAGAAGAAGAAGAAGAAGAAGAAGAAGAAGAAGAAGGGTCTGAGCATATCCAAATGGCCCATCAAATTCGGCAACATAATGCTTCAATTCAATTTTCTGCAAAACTGAAAATTTCTTCTCGATTTTCGGGAATGAGGGCGCGAGAGGAGAGGGTGGATACAGGTGGTGGTTTGAAGGAAGAAAATGAGGGGAAGAGAAGAGAAAATTGTTTCGAAGAGTTAGAGAAAATGCGTGAAAATGGGGAGAACGAAATTGAGGAGAGGGAGCACAAAATGTAGAGATGGGGAAAATGGCTGGAAAGGATTGCGGGGAAAATGGCTGAAAAGGATTGAGGAGAAAAAGAGAAACGGGGAAGGAGACTACGAAGGAAGGGGAAGGGATACTAAGGGAAGCTGAGTAAAAAAATGAGATGGAAAGGAGGATACAAAATCGGGGAAAGGAAAGAAAAAATGAAGGATGGGAATGAGAGGGGAAGGGGAAGGAAAAATGAGAGAAAGGACTGTAAGCAATGCGAGGAAAACAAAACAAGGATATACCCCTGTATATCATAAGCTAAAACTAAAATGAGTGAATAATGGGATACAGTAAGAATAAAATGAGAAGAAAGGGATAAAAGAGTCAGAAAACCAAGGAGCAATACGAACTGTGAGAGAGGATGAAATGAGAAGGAAAGGAAGGAAATGGTGCAGGAACCGTCACCAAATTTGAACCGCCCAAGGGAAATTACCCTTCATCTGGCAACTAGACAAGAGGAAAAAATACAACCTTAACATTTCGTATTTTCATTAGAGAAAATGCTAATGAATTAAGCAAGAGTTTACTTGCTTGAATAAGTTTAAATTAAGCAAGACTTCATTTGCTTGAACTATTTTGAATTAAGCAAGACTTCAATCGCTTGAATAATTTTGAATTAAGCAAGACTTCATCTGCTTGAATAATTTTGAATTGAGCAAGACTTCATTTGCTCGAATAATTTTGAATTAAGCAAGACTTCATTTGCTTGAATGAGTTCATATTAAGCAAGACCTCATTTGCTAAAATACTTTTAAACATCCTTTTCGAAAATGATGAAATGACTATATATGAATACTTCAGTACACAAACTCATTTGTGTATACATTATATAATTCTTCCATCCACACACATTTATTCCAGTGTAAATGAAAGAACAAACTAAACGCTACCTAATAAAAAAAAAAAAAAAAAAAGTACTTAGGAGACCTAGGGCAACCTGGATAGGAGCAAAGTGCAGATGTTGGCAGCCATAACCGGCTTGACCTGAAGATGGCAAAAGCAATAACAGACAAGAGTTCACTCATGCCTCGTTAATATTTTGGAGGCTGGGGGATGCATCATAAACACGAGGGCAGCTGATCTGATCAGTCATGCCCTCCATTCATTTACAGAACCTGAAACAGGCAGCCTTCTCACTATTTCCTCGGCCATTTAACTTATCTGTTTTTAATATAAAAAATCATTAAAGGGCTTGATTTGCGCAATCTTGCCTGTTTCGGTCTCTTCATTACAGAATGATTAATTTAACCACTCAATTTCTGAAGGCGTAAATAAAGAACTAAAGGTATAAAAACAGACACCGGTCACCGTTCAAGCCAAACATGCATAAACATCTGAAGACGAAGCATGTCCATATAAAGCAAATGGACACAAGAGAACGTTACATTATGAGTTTCTCCGTCTTTTATCCTTCTCTTTCGTCTTCCTTTGCTATTTTTATACATCACTTTTCACAGCTCACAATTTTTACTGGTAGGGTTATCGATACGGTAACTGTCAAAAATTACCAAACAACTTTGTTCTCTTTATATAGGCATCTTTCTTCAATAAACAATTATTTGGTAGACAGATTTTACTAAAGATTATCCTTATCAATACAAATATCATCAGAATTCAAAATAAGCAAACATTAATAACAGACAAACTTAAAAGGCACTAAGATTGCTAGGGTGGGGGAAGTAAAGAATTCGTGCGTTGCCAAAAGTCTCCTTATCATGATTGAAATTTTTTTTACTTTTTAGAGCCTACTCAAGTGAAATTTTCTAAAAATA
Organism: Macrobrachium rosenbergii; assembly: GCF_040412425.1. Taxonomy (NCBI): domain Eukaryota; kingdom Metazoa; phylum Arthropoda; class Malacostraca; order Decapoda; family Palaemonidae; genus Macrobrachium; species Macrobrachium rosenbergii. The sequence continues at coordinate 37,037,396 of NC_089777.1, forward strand.
TATATTTTCATATAAATCTGATACCGAAATCATATTTCACTTTACATATTTTCAGTACGAACTTAATTAATTTGAAAAAACAAAGAGATATGGCATAACTTTTAGCCCCCGCTGCCAAACCTCAGTTTCGCTGACACGTGGTCAGCGAGGGCATTTAAAAGACCAGCTCGCTCAAAAACAACAACAACGATGGTCACACCATTGGTCTTGGTCACACTGGTTCTAAAGCAATCGCCACCCTAGCAGCCAGTATCACTGGGCAGTATGGATAGTCAAAGCGGAAACAGATCTTCCCACCGCCATCTTCACTCTCAGGCCAAGGAAATTGTTTATACTACTAAAATATGATCACGTAAACAATAAGAAAACTGCCAAAATGGAATATGAACAGTAATCAAATAGCTCGAAAAGTTATTCCTGCTGAATCACTCACGCAAAGTTCAAGTGTTAATGCATTAATACTCTGTGGTATTATTACAAGAATTATGATAATTACTTCCCAAAATCACGGCAGAGACAAAAGCAGTAATAACTCAAAATATAGGCTACTCAACGCTGTTGCTTCAGAAGACGGAGTACTGTAAATGACAGATCTCAAGTAAAGTTATCAACAAGGGATTGACCTCGAGGGTGAGATTTAAAAGGATAAATAGATCTGGCAGCGCTGTATTCTTTTCCTGGTCGCACTGTAGCGATCCTATAGTGTTTGACAGACCATGTGAAGCAATTCTCTGAAGAATAGAGGGCCCACACCCAAGGTCCTTCGAATATACTCCGAGTATATTTAACGGACCTTGTCCACATCTATATAATCCTGATATTATACCTGGGCCACGAGCTGGCCCACAGGTATCAAAACGAGAAAAAAATGAATGAAAACATGTCTACGAAAGCATAAATGCCCTCGCAATTGGCAGAGAGGGGCCAGATGTACAACGCACTCTGCAAGCAGAATCTGAAACGATCGAGTCTCCTCAAACAATCAAACAAAAGGCGAAACAAACAAATAACGGCGAGACAACGGGGTCGTATGCCCGCCTCAAACAAAGCCTTCTTCTCATTCGGGTTTCGCCACCGCTATTGGAATATACAGTTACGGATTCAACGCTGCCAATGGGAGTCGTTCTGCGTAAATATTTCAGCGTGTGTTGGCGCGTTTATGTTTCGCACTGCACATTAAAAGGATTCCCTCAAAGACTGGACATGCAAATTACGGGAAAGCAATTAAACTTTTCATCCTAATTTCCGCTTACAAATCTACGTCAGTGATACCATTTCTATTACTCCTACATAAACTGTAGCGACACTGGATAACAAAGATGAATTTGAATTTAATAACATTAAAAATAAATAAGCCCAACTTTTTCTTGGGATCAAATGTATACTTTGGACTCAAACCTAACCAGGAGTTCAACGATAATGGAATGCTGAGATCCGCATTCTTCATCAGGCTTTGCAGCAACAGTTCTGTAACTTTACGGGCTGTTCTATGAGCCAGCTTAATCAAAACAACAACAACAACAGTTCAGTAGCAACCACGCCAACAACAACTTTTAACTATTCGCTAGAGGCATTTATCAGTAATATTTATCTCTCTCTCTCTCTCTCTCTCTCTCTCTCTCTCTCTCTCTCTCTCTCCTATGTTCATTACGTGTTACCATATGTTTACGGAGCCTGGCAAAAACAACAAATGAACGATCCTGAAGGGCAGTAAAGCATGAAACTCCATGAATGAAATGGTTACGAATGACGAAATCGGAGATTAACTGGAAAGGATAACTACAGTTAAGGAGTGGCAGGCAGCGCATCTGATGTGGTTCATGTTTGTTTTGAGAAGGGCAGAAAACACGGGATTAATGCCCAGAAGATGGAAGCTGAGATAACTGAGTACGGATTTAATAGGGTAAGAAGAAGAGGTGGGGTTTCTAATGAGCTCTGTGTTGGTGGTTTGGTTATAGGGAGTATCTCTAGAAGTTTTAAATAAGCTAGCATTCAACTCTGCTCCAGGGATTAACTCTCAGATTACTGAAGTTGTCATATACTTTATAAAAAAAAAGTGTTCTTTGGGGAATGAATGAGATCCGTATCGTATTTGGAAACCTGAGTGTCTGAGCTTTACGTAAAGGAAAGATTGAGCCTGCATTCTACATTAAAAGACAGACGTGTTCTGAATTCTATATTGTAGGTACTGGAGACAAAATTCTACTTCTGAGGAAAACAGGGTCCGTTTTTTAAGTCAGACAAAAGTGGGACCAGCATTTTTAAGTATGCTGAAGAAAGGATGGGGTCCATATTCAATACTAGAGAAAGGCTGGGGTCTGTTTTCTCCATTCCCGTGGTATAAAGAAAATTTACAATGAATCTCCTCGCAAAACGCGCACATACACCTGCCCAACTTAAGAGACGACAAATTAAGAAAATGAAAATTATAAGAAAAATATTCCTCGTTGGAAATATTAAGGTAACATGAAAATTAACTCATAACGGAAGTACCACAGAAAAGAAAAATACGCAAAAAAATTTCCTAAATTCCTATATTATGAAAACGTTCATGAGACAGGAGGAAGCCTCTGCCCTCATCTACAGACAAAGCCAGGCGTAAACAAGGGAAGGAAATAAACCACGTCAACACCAATATATAAATAAAAAATAAAATCTATTTAATAAATGCTAAGTAGAACAAAAAATACCACATCGATTAATAATTAATCAGGTATGTATGAATGCATTCATTAACGAGTAAATAGGTAAATACAAACCAAATAAAAACAAAAATCCACAAATAAATACATAAATAATGAACGAATAAATTACTCATTTCATTACTTACCTACGTAAATAAATAATCAAATCCATACATACACTAGGTAAAACAAACAAACAAACAAAGAACTGCTCTATCGAAAATATAGCTCTGATTCACCCACATCCGTTACAGTACCCATTCTAACCGACATCCTTTGCCAGGGAGGCGGCAGAGGAAGGGGGAGGGAGAAGCAAACAACCAAGGAAGATGGGGATTAAACCGTAAAAACAACCCATCTACCCCTAACCCCACCCCTAATCCTCGGGAACAACCAGAGGTTCCAACGCCATAATGGACCCTCGAAAAATTGACAGTGACCCGTTAAACAGGTATATGCAAACTGTGCAGGTCAGAAGGGTCCCCTGATAGAGCTCTTCCAGATGACATCTCTCTCTCTCTCTCTCTCTCTCTCTCTCTCTCTCTCTCTCTCTCTCTCTCTCTCTCTCTGTGAACGCTGAGACCCGGCATACCTTTCTTCTTGATTGGCTCTAATCTCCATTAAGCAGGAGAGGGGAGACCAAATCTTCTGACGGTCCTAAGACTAAGAACAAACACATACGAAAAACGTGACATGTGAACAACGAACACGAAAAGCGAGAGCGTTAAAACAATTTTGGCTGTTAGTAAAAACCAATACAAAAGTAGCCCCTTTAAGCAAATGTTTGGATAAATCCTACAATGGTGTATAACAGCGTATGTCTGTCTGTATGTATGTATGTATGTATGTATGCATATGTGTGTATATATATATATATATATATATATATATATATATATATATATATATATATATATATATATATATATACAATTATATTGCCAGATACACTTCCAATTCGGTGCTTGAAAACCTGAAAGATAGAGGGAGAGAGAGAGAGCAATCTTCCTCCTGACAGTGAGATAAGATACTTTATCTGGCCTTATCTTATCTGCGGAGAGAGGCAGTACCAATACTGAGGTCAGTGAATGCTGTTGACGATACTCATTACAGCCACATATTGCTTACTGAATTAATTTTATTTCTTATATGATATACTCGTATATGTACAGTATGTATAATTGTGTGTCACATGTATTTAATTTCATTTCTATCTTTCCGAGTGCTTACTCTTTATAAAACGCTCTGAGAACGAAACGTCATTAACATAAGAAGGAATGACAAAACCAGTGCAAAAATATCTTCAGAATAACAAAGGACCAACAATTATTGTTTTTTTTTTGAGGTGGGGGGGGAATAGACCCCTTAAGGGGTTAACTATTGATCAATGCTGAAACTATACCAACCTCTTCGAGGTACAAATGTTCCTCCCAAGAAAATATACATTACACATTACACAATGTACCCTCTACCCCTTGGAGAGAGATATATTCCTCACCAAATTCACAAAATAATCCTTAACGCAAAACCCTCACACTAAAAATAAAAGGCATTTACTATAAGACCCGCCACCTCATTTACCTGGAATACCCCAACCCCACAAAGTCTATGACTCTCCAACACCTGTAGCCCCCAACGAAAACTTTCGTCTCCCACCCCACTACCAACCCCCCCAAAAAAAAAAAATCCCTTCACACTTCCTCCATGACCCGCAACTCCTCTCGACACCTTCTCCTTCATCCTGGCATATCCTAGCCCCCTGCAGAGCTAGCAAATGCGACATAACAGTTATGCTTCCTCCGATATTTACGGCCAGGCAAGGCAAGTGGGAAACATGCAGGGCCGGGAATGGGGAGACATTAAAAGCAAGAAAAAATGGAAGGGTTAGCGTAGTTGCTGAGAGGTGAACTTGATCGTTTTGTTCGCTATTAAATTTATCATTTTGTTTACAAGGAATACAAGAATCCAAAGCAACGGAAGAGCTAGTGAGCTTTACAGAAAAATGAGTCTAATTGCTTCTGGTAACTTGAAATATGAATAGTTGGAATTTGTCATGATTTTTCTCACTTAAGATTTGAATCTTTAGACACTAAAGAACATTTTTATCCTATGAGCAACAAGAAAACTAGTCTAGCTAATGAAATGTGTATTTAATTTCACTGAGTCACTTAATGCACCACATTAAGAATCTACAGGAACTTACATTAATGAAAAACTCACATGTATAAACATTATGTCCAAACACAACCTACTTCGGAGAAGGATGTCTTCTAGTTGTAAATTGTTACCTATAGATGAAACAGACCATTAAAATAACTGTCAACAGTACCAACATATTACCAAAAAAAGGGTACCATCATATTACAAGAGTGCAGGCTGGGAGTATGAGCCGATACGTAACGTTATGCGTCTTTCTTTGTGTACATATATCCTTGTAAATATTTTTCAGATATAAATCGGTCTGGCTGAGCAATATTAAACACCATTTAGAAGCTTTAAAAACAGATGCTTCCTGTACGCATATATTCATGTTTGTTGGTTAACCTTTCAAGGTCTTAATCTAAACTGTAATCTATTTCTCATCTCTTCCCCTTCTTGTCATGGACGAGAATTCCATTCCGTGATCGCTGGCTTGGCAAATTAATGGCATGTTTTGTTTTATTTTACGTATGTGTACATTTTGAGTAATAATAACAATGATAATGATAATAAAATAATAATAATGATAATGATAATGCTATAAACAACGTAATGTGTATTCATACATTACTCTTTTGTATGTAACATCTATCAATTACGAATAACGAAATACACCTTTAAAGTTGCTGCCGTCAAACCCTCGGCCAACATCTCTTACCACTGGCGGCCCCTTGTAAGTATGCAGAATGAAGGCACCTTCGGCACGGCACGCAACGACTCTGGAGTCAGGATGTACCCTCTTGGCCTTCTATTATATCACCGTTAAAAAAAAAAAAGAAACGAAAAACCAAATTCTCAAAAACGGAGTATTATGTCAGCATCGAGCTTTGTCTCTTTCAGGATGACATTTGTGGTCAGGGCTGCTGATCGGAGCCCTATCAATAATTCAGCACCGAAATACGACTCTAATGTTGGCCGAGCCTTTGATTTTGAAAACGTCTGTTGTGGAAGCCCGCTTTGCAAGTTAATGGACTTTTAGGCTTGTCTCACATAAATGTTTGCTCACTCTGAATAACGATAATCGAACGCAATCGTTATCTATATATTTTTGCGCTTCAGAGGGATTGCCTACGTGTAATGAACTCCAAGTCTTTATTTCCCGTCATTTATCCGGGCCCAGTCTCTCACCCTGGCCAAGAATGCACTAAAACGTTAAGTAAAGCCCTAACTAAATAAAGCCGAACGTAGTGAAATTTACATGAATTCGGGGACATGGACGCAAAGTCTAATAAAGATAAAAACAAAAGCGATCTCAAACGAACCATAATCATTATTTTGCTAGTAATAAAAAAAAGAGGGAAGCAACAATTCCCTTTTCATGAAACTAGATAAGTCATTAAGCCAAACACCTTTCTGCCGAATCCATCTAGGGGAGTTTTAAAAAAAACCAGCCTTGGTGGGATTAAAAATATTCTTGTGAGATTAAAGTCTTATGAACCCAAAACTAAATTAAGGAAAACATCAAATTAAAATTTTCAATGAAATCAAAAGATATAAAAATGAGCCCAAGATTATCAATGAAGCGAAGAGTTAAATGAAGATAAACCAAAATCAGACTATTGAAAACATTTAAACTGAGAACGTCAAGTAAGTCAAATGACATGAGAGATTCCAAAAAAATCCCATTTTGATGACGCCTTCAATACAGATGAACTCAAATTCATTATAGATCAACACATCATCAGTATAACGGAAACCTTATATTTACATTGACAACGAAGTCAAATGTCCGGAATAAACCCGAAGAACCAATTGTAGCAAAGCCTTTAAAAAAACGTGACCCAAAAAGCAATACAAATTATCTAAGCGCCAAATGAATGTAAATGTAAATTTTGATGAAAAATGAGGTTAAAAAAAATTCCAAAAGCGAATTGAAAGATCTCCACTGAATGAAGTCTTCAATCGTCAATTTCAAAGTCAATGATGATGTGTTCAATACCAATTTATAAAAAAATAAGTTTCAAATTGATAATGAAACCGAACTCTAACAGTGAATCTAGAAATCTCCTGATGATAGCTTTATTACTGACTCTCCCAAATTCAATACAGGAACATAACGCTAAAATTACAGCAACCCTATATTCACACTAGCAATAAAAACAAAAGGCACGATGAATCCAAACCTCTTCCCTTGTGAAGACTTCAATTCAGACGAACCCAAATTCACACAGATCAACCATACGTCATTAATCATAAAAACTCAAATTTCAAATAGACGGTGATGGGGTCAAAAGACACGGGGAAGTCATCTACATAAACAGACCCAATTATGAAAGAATGGAAACCTTAAATGAGGTCAAAAATTCCACAACCCTAACAATTAATCGAAAAATCTCCAAAACAGTTGGGGACAAAATCATACAAAAAAATATATAAATCCTAAATTTAATTTTAAAAACAGGAGAAAAAGAAGAGAATATGAAAAAATCCTTCTTGAAGCATGAAATCAAAAGAAATAACACTGAAGCCAATGATGCCAACACAAATAACAAGGATTCCAAACATCTTTTTGAAGGAATGAAGTCAAGGAACATAAAGTGAATCCAAAGACGATGCCAAAAGAAATAACAGAAGACCCGAAACACCTCCTTCTGAAGGCATGAGGTCAACACAGTAAAAGTGAATCCAAAAACCACCCCCTAATGAAGCCTTCATTGTACACGAAGCCAAAATCAATACTGACCGTCACGCAGACACAGGGCAGTGAGTGAATCCAGCACCAAAATACTCTAAACCAAAATCGGTATATCGACAGAGCTGGTCCAGTTCTCCGTGGCCCTGACGCACTCGCAAGCGCGTTCCAAGATCAATAAATTCCTCTCCTCCCGAATCAACTTCTCCTCGGATCAGTCTACTACTATAAACTCGCGATCCGACACTTCTTTGACAGGACCCGCCTAGAATGAGGTCGCGTGCCGTACCCAAACACGCGCGCAAACACACACACAAACACAAACACACTCACGACCCTCTGACTAATTCACAATATCGATGGGATCTCGCCCATATTGCAAGGGTTGCAGTCAGATAGTGCCTGTATGCAGTTGCTTGGGGAAAGATAAAACAGCAGACTCTTCCTTGAAAAAATATCAAATGTCACTTATGAGGAAGTGGGTCTGCTCAATTCTTACCTCTTACTCATTCCTCTTGTTGACTTCTTAGGCCTCACTGTGACCCACTGTCGGTCACACCAAGTTTAGTGTGTTCAATGTCTCTATGCGTTGGTTTCAGGGGTAATTGGCTCCCTATAGATTGTCACAAAGTTTTTTCCACTGGTGGTCACCTATCCTGATGCTTACCAAAACAAATGGTGCTGTATTTCAACAGTCGAGAGGCTAGGTGTTGAGTCAACTTCTGACTGGTAATTACTGGTGGTACCCCATTTACGTTAATATTCCAGTCGCAATGTTTAACTTTAATGATCTGAAGACGAACGGTGTAGCGAACATGTAACTAAGAACTGTATTTTCCTCTTCCACAGTACTGTATTTTTCCTCAGAATCATCTAATTTCCTTCATGTGACACATTTCAAAAACAAAGCAGTTGCTTATTCCCCCACACTGATCAAATTTTCATTGAGACAAAACCCGGATGACAAGCACCCATCAGATAAACCCATTCATTTGCTAAAAGATAACGCCATGTCAACAATGCAGAGAAAATTCCTTTAGGTCAAAAGTAGTGTTATTAATAGATATTAACACGTGGCAGCAAAAATTTCAAAGCTCACCAAAAACAAAAACAAAACAAAAACTTTGCTTCAAACAAATTTCTTTACTGAAAAAAAAAACTAATTCAACCTCGTATACTAAATACCAAGCAGCCTGAAAGCCTTTCATAAAACACTTAAATGCGCGCCCGCACACACATAGGTATGTGTGTGTGAGTTGCATGTGTAAGGTACGCAAACAACTGACCGAAATACAAATAAGCATCACGTGATGTCAGTGGATTTCTGAATTTCAATGAAACAAATAAAAAATCACTAAGCATACCCCTAAATTGTATATCTGACCCAAAGCAAAGAAGAGCTTGACAAATTGTCCCTTTCTCCCTCTGAGAAAGACCAATTAAATATACTTATATTAGGATGATCTAGCGCGCTTTCTTTGTTAGGACATCTATTTCCATAATCAGCTTACCTTTCCTTAATACAAAATAATCTTCTTTGACTAGGAGCTTAGTGTAATGATATCTAAGGAATTCTAAGAGGAACGCGGCTCTATTACACTCTCTTCAGGGCCAAGTACCAAATACAGCTTTATTAACTAATAATCCTCTCTGACAGTTCGCTGTCTTTTCGTTCTAAGCTTTGGCAGACGTCACACTTCGTATGCAGTAGATGATGACAGGTATCATAAACATTATCCCCTGCCCTTATGATTGTCTTTATTTTGTTAACAACTGCCAAATATATGCATAATGTACACAGACTATGAGTGACTTGAGAATTATACTTCTAAAACCTGATATCAAGAAAAACGCATCGAACAAATTACTAAGAATCATATCCTCACTCATATTTAAGCTGAATCTGGTGGCATAACTTTAGCAGCATAGGCGGGATGGACACAGATCGTTAAGTCAGTAACCATCAATTAAATATACCTGCAATGAAACACACAAACACGTGTATGTATGTATGTATGTATGTATGTATGTATGTATGTATGTATGTATGTATGTATATATATATATATATATATATATATATATATATATATATATATATATATATATATATATATATATATATATATATATATATATAAACGATGTCTAGCTACTTCGCTAATCGTATAAAAATGTTTAAAAATTAATTACGTAACGGAACCGTGGCCCAGCACAAGCAGTCTACAAACATCAAAATCCCAATAAAAGAAAACATCTTCAGACAAATATACGTATATCACTACGGCCAATAATAATTAAGTTAAGTATATCTTAGTTTAACCAGACAACCGAGCTGATTAACAGCTCTCCTAGGGCTGGCCCGAAGGATTAGATTCGTTTTACGTGGCTAAGAACCAACCGGTTACCTAGCAACGGGACCTACAGTTTATTGTGGAATCCGAACCACATTATGACGAGAAATGAATTTCTATCACCAGAAATAAATTCCTCTAATTCTTCATTGGCCGGTCGGAGAGTCGAACGCTGGGCCAACAGCGTGCTAGCCGAGAGCTCTACCCACCCCTCCAATGAAGAACTAATAAATAATACACGTGCAAAAATTAACCCGATATCCTGACTGAAACTTCTTTACAAGACATACACATGTATTTGTGATAGCGAAAGTGACCTCTTAACTTCTTCATTTCCTCACACTTTCAGGACACGCTCGTCACTATAATGTCGAATGAAGTTGCCAAATGGTTGAAGTAACGACACTCAGATACGCTGTGCGTGGGTTCGAATCCTGACAAGAACGTCAAGGATTAAGGCTTTGTAGAGACATGCGTATAAAGAATATGTGAGGAAATCGAAAGTTAAGAGGTCACTGTGGCTAATATATATATATATATATATATATATATATATATATATATATATATATATATATATATATATATATATATATATATATATATATATATATATATATATATATATATATATATATATATATATATATAAATTTCTGACTCACGTCAGAATCAACCCAGGTCTTTCAATTGAAAGGCAAGGAGCTGCCCACTGGGCCACACAAGTCATCAAAGAAGTTGGAACCTGAGGGCTACTGCACCCAAGGAATTACCTAGGCAAACTAACTGCTTGCATACCACCGTGTTTTCCCCAACTTCCCGACTCAGCAATAGCCCTCAGGTTCCAACTTCTTTTATGACTTGTGTGGCCTAGTGGGCAGCGCTCTTGTCTTTCAATTGAAAGACCTGGGTTCGATCCTGATGTGAGTCAGAAATTTATTTCTATTCCGCAAGTGATTGTGTGTTGATTATTTCTATACACACACACACACACACACACACACACACACACACACACACACACACATATATATATATTTATATATATATATATATATATATATATATATATATATATATATATATATATATAAAACCATGCTCAAAATTAAGCACTTATCCCAACGGAACTATCATAACGATTAAAAACTTTTGTTGAATTGCCATACGATAAATAATCATTCCGACCCTCTGACCTTCCAAACACAGAGGCTAAAATGTCGCCTAAATCTGACACTCACAATGTGGGCAGGGTGGGGGGGGGCAACAGAATGACACCAGACAGCGTTCTCTGCGAATAATCCGCACTGGCCTTTCCACGTACCTGAAACAGACAACAAGAGAGAGGGAGCATTAGTCATATGTCCAATTATGCACAAGTGGAGAGAGAGAGAGAGAGAGAGAGAGAGAGAGAGAGAGAGAGAGAGAGAGAGAGAGAGAGAGAGAGAGAGAGAGAGAGAGGACACTAACAGGAACAAAGCAAATTGGCAAAGAGAAAAATATGATTCAATTACTCATCGTACGTCAAACATGGACAACAAAGCACTATCGATCGGATCACATGGGACAGACATACAGACAGACAGACAGACAGACAGACAGACAGACAGACAGCACTGATGCCAGACAAACATATATACATTTTAATGTCCAAATTACCACAAATGCGATAGATAAATTAGGGGATAATCATTCTTTTACCTGCAACAATAACCATAATAATGTTAACTTTAACGTGGCAATAAATCTACTGTTTTCATTTTATACATGGCATCAACAATTAGAACGTTGGGACCAATTTAGTCTGAGGAAAAAGACAGAGAAAGGAGAGTGTGAGTGGGCAAAACAACCATGTAAGCATCTTGCGTGCCTTTAAACCACGTACACTAATATATATATATATATATATATATATATATATATATATATATATATATATATATATATATATATATATATATATATATATATATATATATATATAATATATAGAGAGAGAGAGAGAGAGAGAGAGAGAGAGAGAGAGAGAGATGTATGTATGGATGGATGTATGTATATATATATATATATATATATATATATATATATATATATATATATATATATATATATATATATATATATATATATATATAATATTTAGATACAATACCTTTCGTAGAGACTTTCCGCTCCTGAGAGAGAGAGAGATAAGGTGGGGGGGGGTGATTTAGGTAGCCTCATAGGATAGAGATAAACGAACTACAACGAGTGGTGCTACGATTACAACAAGACGCCTTGTTCCATAAAGTTGTAACCTAATATGACACGAGGGACTCATTTTCGATATCGGTACAAATGGCAGGATGAACCTGGGACGATCGCTCTCTCCCAACAGTGGAAACTTGGACGCCCCCCTCCCCCCCTCCTAACATACAGTTTATGCCGTGACAGGATATTCATTGTAAGTGTAGTTCAAGAACAGTTATTAACCTTCAAGTGTAAGCACTTGTTGTTAAGAATCCTAATTTCTAAAAGCACGTCACATATAGTTTACTGGAAATGATATATATCAAACATTTATACATTTCAATAAATCACCAATACAAAAATAACGAATGTAAATTTGATATTGTACCTTTTGCTGAAAAATTCATAAACTGCTAACAAACAGCAAAACCCCTTTCCCTAACCACAAACCGGTGAGCCTCATCAACCCCCGAAAGGCGAAATCTGTCACAAAGAACGCCACCAGTGCAACACTAATTCCGAGCGGCTGCCAAACACCGGGGAAAAAGTCATCACAAACGGCGGCATTTTGCACCTGGTGTCTGGGAGGTACTTCCCATCCTGGTCTGGTGTCGAGGCGTAACCCGCGCTAGTATGAGGTAAGATTAATGAGAGAACTAATGGGCAATTAAGAAATCAGGGATGTAATTAGAGGGAGGTCGAAGGATATGAGAGAGAAAATCCACTGAAAGGAAGAAATGGTTGAGGAAAATGTCACAAGAGTGTGTTTTCCGACATCTTTCAGCATCTTGCCACTAAATTTTCTACAAATCGGGAATAGCTTTTATTTCTTGTTACCAAGTGTGTCCAATACTGTTGTCATTCATTTTCATTTAGGGCAAGGTCTCGTAAGAACGAACGTGCGAGATGCCAAGAAATGGCAAAAAAGTGCTCATATGACACATCCATTAAAAGAACGCAAAATGTGTGTAACATAAACCATTAGAGCGAGGTAAAATTGTTTGAAGAAGACGAAACTGAGGAGGAAACGTGGAGAGAACAAAGAACCGTTTGAGGGAAACGTTAGCACCAAGGTTTCCCCTTCCAAACATGACGTGATAATTGCAGAAAACCCACTGCAGGAAGACAGGAAGAAGCAATGTTCGAGGAACGCATCGCAGGGCAACTTGAGAGGAAAAAATGCCTGAGGAAAACGTAAGGGAAGTGAGGTCTCTAATAAAGGTTTCATTACTTGAATAATCTACAATTAATCACACCTTGAATCAAGTTCCCTTAAGTCGTAAAATTTTGCGCTCCCCATCCCACCTATCAAAAAACAGTTTTCTAATTGAAGTATTAATGAGGTGTATATTGTACCAAATCCCGCAGTGAAGGGGAAACATAGGCTAAATACGTTGTCTCGATGTATAAAATTACGTCACATGAGTGCTCAGCATGAAAAACTGGACCTCACATCTAAATAAAAGCTGCTTTACTATTTAGCAGCTCAAGAGGAACAACAACAGAAATAATAATAATAATTATCATGAATTTCTTGATCTATGTTGTTTTAAGAATACAATAGAAGACAGTATAGAATTTAGGCCAAAGGCCAACCGCTTGGACCTATGAGGTCGTTCAGCACTGAAACGTAAATTGGCAGTATAGAAGAGGTTTGAAAGGTGTAACAGGAGGAAAACCTCTCAATTACACTAGGAATCAATTGTTAAAGAGGTGGAAGGTCAGATGGAAGAAAGAGAATATGAACACAGGTACAGTAAAAGGAATGGAAGAGGTTGCAACTTGGGGCCAAAGGGACGCTGCAAAGACCCTTAAGTAATGCCTACAGTTTACCACGTGGGGTGCACTGACGGCACTACCCCCTAAGGAGGAAACTGTTTTAAGATTAACTTCTCATACTTAAGAAATGAAAAAAAAGAAAAAACAATCAACACCCAATTCTCCACTCGCTTCACAGCTAAAATAAACCTAAGTAACCCCCGTGACCTCTTACATAAGTTGAAAGTCGACACTTGCCGGTACACCTGTTTCAGTAGCCATCGGCTCTACTCTACACACCAGACTACCAGACGCTCTTCCGGTCAAGGCATGGACTTTTTTAACGCACCCCTTAAATTTCTTTACGAATAGAAAGAAGTTCCTGGACTCTCTCTCTCTCTCTCTCTCTCTCTCTCTCTCTCTCTCTCTCTCTCTCTCTCTTGGTGCAGTGTTAAGCTAACTCAGCTCTTAAGCTGAGTGACTAGCGTTCGGTTCTTGACCGAGAAGGGGAGGGGCGATATGTGCTTGTTTTTTTAACATCCAATACGTCTCTTCACTCAGTGAATTATTTACCTAATCGTCAGGCGACTGTTGTGGGTCGCAGCTAAGATTGCAAGACAAAGAGAGAGAAAGAAAGATATACGACATGAGTGTTCATTGGTCCAGTAGAAAGTATGCCATACCATCAGAACGGGAGGGCCTGGAAGTATCCTGTCTGGAACTTTTTTTCTCTCTCTTTCTGTTGCAATCTTAGCTGCGACCCACAATGATCGCCTAACGATCAGGTAACTAATTCACTGTTTGAGTAAAGAGACTTATTGGATTTTAAAAGATAAGAAGCACATATCGCCCCTCTCCTATAGTTCAAGAACCGAAGGCTATTCACTCAGTTTGAGAGCTGAGTCCGCTAAACACTACTCAGAGAGAGAGAGAGAGAGAGAGAGAGAGAGAGAGAGAGAGAGCTTTCACTCGTAAAGAGAGAATTATAAAAATCAGAGAGAGAGAGAGAGAGAGAGAGAGAGAGAGAGAGAGAGAGAGAGAGAGAATATCCCAGGGACTTTCTTTCGTTCGTAAAGAAATTTAAGGGATGCGTTATAAAAAGAGAGAGAGAGAGAGAGAGAGAGAGAGAGAGAGAGAGAATATCCCATGAACTTTCTTTCACTCGAAAAGAAATTTAAGGGGTGCATTATAAAAATCAGAGAGAGAGAGAGAGAGAGAGAGAGAGAGAGAGAGAATATCCCAAGAACTTTCTTTCATTCGTAGAGAAATTTAAGGGGTGCGTTATAAAAATCAGAGAGAGAGAGAGAGAGAGAGAGAGAGAGAGAGAGAGAAATATCCCAGGAACTTTCTTTCATTCGTAAAGAAATTTAAAGGGTGCGTTATAAAAATCAGAGAGAGAGAGAGAGAGAGAGAGAGAGAGAGAGAGAGAGAGAGAGAGAGAGAGAGAGAGAGAGAGAGAGAAAATATCCCAGGAACTTTCTTTCATTCGTAAAGAAATTTAAGGGGTGCGTTATAAAAATCAGAGAGAGAGAGAGAGAGAGAGAGAGAGAGAGAGAGAGAGAGAGAGAGAGAGAGAGAGGAAATAACAATAACAATTCCATCTTAACAAATCCCTACAAACCTAATGACATTCCACAAATTCTTCCGCTCTCCCCCTCTCATCGCTTGTGTCAATATTACAAACTGCGCAGTTAACGAGAGAGAGAGAGAGAGAGAGAGAGAGAGAGAGAGAGAGAGAGAGAGAGAGAGAGAGAGAGGACAGGAGGGACAACAATGTATATTCGATACCATTAAGGCAAAGTGGCGAACCACAGAAACGAGGACCAAGGGACCAAGGGATGGGGTGTGCCCTTGGGTGGGGCTATCGTGATATGGGGGAGGTATAATAGCAATTTTTTTTTTTACATCTTCCCCTATTTCTTAATAAAAGGAAAAGCGAGCGATTCAAGGATTCTTTTTCATCTTATATTATTGCTTGTTGGAGATCGGTGATTGGATTAATGTTTTTATTTCTTTATATTATTTATCCTATGTTTTTCTCTCCTAAGAATTGTCCAGTTTTTGTGTTTGTATTGCATTAATAATTATTCGTAATTTACGAGTATACTTTTTGTTCTCCTATTTCACGTATTTATGTCTTACTTTTTATTTTCCTATTTCACCTATTTTATGTCTTACTTTTTATTTTCGTATCTCAACTATTTTCTGTCTTGGAACGAAAATACCAAATAGCCGATTGGTCCTTCACACTCCACCCCTGGAGTGGAATATTTTCTCCCTCCTTCTGAATATCTGGATAATTTAACCTTGCCATATTTTAGCAAGTGGGTCTGCAATCACCCAAACAGAATTCCTTGAAAGCAATGTTGTCGCAGCAGCCGAGCACGTTTTCAGTTCCTGTGCCCGTGTTGGTTTCTTCCCCATACAAGTTAACCTGATTGGGTTTACAACAAATTGAAAAGAGCATGCATTACTATTATTCAATATGGTAATGAATAACCATAAACCAGTGAAGATCACTGGTTATCTATAGGCAAAGAATGTTACCAAGAAAGCCAAGGTGTTCTCAATATACCTGATGACAGTGACAGTCACTGCTGTTACTATAATAATAATAATAATAATAATAATAATAATAATAATAATAATAATAATAATAATAATAATAATAATAATAATAATAAAATTACAACTTGATTTGTTGTTCCAATATGAAATTTAAACATGTTAACAACAGCACTCCACTAAATACAAAATTAATTCGCGATCGCGGAACCACAGAGCTTCCTCGTACAATGAAGAAAAAATCGAGAGACTTGTCTATGACCAAGTCATATAGGGTACTGGAGTAAAAAAAAAAAAAAGTCAACTCTAGTAAACGACAACAACCCTATGTTAAAAGCACCAAACAAATGGATATAGCGCAAGGAAATGCTCCTTGAAAATAAAACAAATTTATGCGTTGCTTTGCAAAGAAAAATAAAAAGTCAAAACAATCTCCCTTTATTGGCACAGCCTTGACCTGAGTGTAATCTTTATTTTCTTTTCTACTGGTGAATAAGCCATCACAAAGGAAGGCAGGGAGGCGTTAAAATCTTTGAAGATTAATAAATAGGAAAATTAACAAGAAAACTGAAAAGATTGTACTCATACATAGATACACACATACATACATACATACATATATATATATATATATATATATATATATATATATATATATATATATATATATATATATATATATATATATATATATATGAATGTCTTTTCCTGTAATACTACAGTGTAATATGAATATAAGAGGCCCATAAAACACTATTTAAACGTTGAAACCATATATTTCGGGCACTTGTGTTCACTGGTAGAATATGGACAGGTGGAAAGTTATATATATACAAAAACATAAAGGCCACACCTTTGCGTTTTTGTATAATATTGTACCAGTGAACAGGGCACAGAAGCAAGTGCCCGAAATATATGGTTTCAACGTTTAAATAGTGTTTTATGGGCCTTCTTATATTCATATATAAATATATATATATATATATATATATATATATATATATATATATATATATATATATATATATATATATATATATAACAAGACTGCAAATTAAGGCAGGAAGTGTAACGTTGCATTACAATTGTTAAAAGACAGCAGCAGTACTAATAGTTTTATTCTCTTGGAGAAATTATACTAAACGCCATGCATTTACCTAGTAAAAGACAGGTTATACAAATATCGTGAAGTTCCAATGCGTTCAAAAATTGCAATCATATCCATCGAAACGTTGAAAAAAAATATAATTGCAAAATTATTGTGCAATTTATACGAGTATATCTACCTGGACATTCGGCCAAAGGCAAACACAAATAAATATTTGGAAAAAGAACAAGAAAAAATATAATAAAAACATAAAAGAACTAAAATACAAATCTTGAACTCTAATACCTTTTAATTAATTCTACTGTTCAGTGGCCTAAAAAGTCATTAAAGGACCTGACCTCCAGTCATATTTTCTTTTCGAAGTGGAATATTTTCATCGACGTTATTTTGATGGGAAAGGGCATAAAAATGACGGCAGAGAGAGAGAGAGAGAGAGAGAGAGAGAGAGAGAGAGAGAGAGAGAGAGAGAGAGAGAGAGAGAGAGAGAGAGATATTACACCTAAAAGCTCACGAATGAAAACCTATCAACAACCAGACAGGAAAACGATGGACTGACTTAAAGAAAAAGGTGTGGGGAAACTGATCGGGTGTGTGTGTTTGTGTGTGTGGAAGAGGGGGATATCTTTTACAGGGATATATATAACAGGGTGTAGAAGTTCTTTTGTGAGAGAGAGAGAGAGAGAGAGAGAGAGAGAGAGAGAGAGAGAGAGAGAGAGAGAGAGAGAGAGAGAGAGAGCGATTGTCAAAGAATTGAATATTTGTTCCTTCATGGGACCATGAATCACAAAGACATCTCTGGAACGACAAGTCGGGAATCATTCTGGATCCCAGCCAACTCATCCTATGGACGAACCGGAGGAAGGTAATAAAATGACACATGAAAGAGAGAAATAAGGCAGAAGTGATATACGAGAATAAGCACAAGAAATTTGGGACATTTTCACAGAGAGAGAGAGAGAGAGAGAGAGAGAGAGAGAGAGAGAGAGAGAGAGAGAGAGAGAGAGAGAGAGAGAGAGAGATCATATAACAATTACCGCAGAGCATCCATCGCGTTCCATATGGCCATGTTAAGAAAATGGGAGAAGTCAACTCCTTAAAAGGAAAAAATTAATATCATATTAAGGACACACTAATCAAATTGAAATGATTAATTGAACACGTCCTTACAATTCGACCAAAGTAGAATGAGAGACAGGTTTGAAAGTAAGATGGCTTAGAAAAAGATTATGATAGAACCTCTAGAGGGTGATGAAGATGTATGAGATGTATGGTATAAAAGGTAAGTTGTTAAGACCTATCAATTTTCTTATGGAAACAAAGCATGTGATAAATATGACGAGAGAGAGAGAGAGAGAGAGAGAGAGAGAGAGAGAGAGAGAGAGAGAGAGAGAGAGAGAGAGAGAGAGAAATATACACATGGAGAAAAACCCTTACCCAGGTTACTAAAAAATTATCAAAAAACGGTGACTTTGGAAGGTAGCCATCCCGAATGGCCCATATAATCTATCATCTGTATAACACCACGCAGAATTCTAAAACGTAAACAATACATAAAATATTTATGGATGTCACAATCTATTGTTATGAGACGGAGGACCGAAAATGCCGAGTCAGCAGTAAATCAGGATTCCAAGATGAGGCCGGTTAGTCTATTATTTACAAGATAGAAGCGGACAGCACTTTGAAATAAATAAAAAAAATTGCATTACGTAATTTCGGGTATATTACTAGGCCATACAGCCTATGTACAGTTGTAAATGTATACTGTAGATCCTTGAATGACAATAATAACGTCAAAATCAAAGAGGATTTTATTTTGTCATAAAAACATCTCTAACTCAGTCTCACCTTTAAATTTGTACCTACAGGAACAGGATTTAAAGGCAAATCAACATACTACATTGTACGTGTGTATATATACACACATACATATTATATATATATATATATATATATATATATATATATATATATATATATATATATATATATATAAACATATACAATTATTACCACTGGAATTAAATGTGACATTTAACATGTGACAAGTCTGAAAGTTAGATGGCTTAGAAAAGATTATGATAGAACCTCTAGACTCTAGAGGGTGATGATGTACAGTATAAAAGGTTTTTAAGAGCCATAAAATTTTTTTGTGGAAACAAAGCACGTGGTAAAATATGTAGACAAGAGGGTGACTGGTTTCGTGTAAAAATACTTCTGAGACAAGCTGTGCTAGATCTCCATGACTTAGTTATCTTTCCAGAGAGCAATCCAAGTAACCAGAGACAGGAAACCACACACAGGTGGAAAGCGGAAGATTAAGAAAATCTTTCGTGAAGGGCGTTTGGAATGGTTGGTGATACAATACTGACAGCAGGCAGTAAAGAGAAGCAGCAGAAACTTGCGAGAGTTTAAAAATGTTTCCGAGAGAAAAAACGTGAGAGAAAACGTGAGCCTGAATAAAGTTATGAGAGAAATAGAAACCAAGAAGAAGCAAAGAACGTTCATATGGATGGCGGGAGAATGGAACCAGTTGACTCTTATAAGTACTGGGGAGTAAATACGTCAGATGGTGTTAGGATGAGATTAGGAGCCATAAAAGAGGTGAAGCACAGAAGGGAACAGGGTGTATGCAAGAGGTAGAGAAGAGCCTTACAATATCGGGGAAAGCCAATGTGGGTACGTATGGATGCACTGCTGAACCAACTCTCCTTTATGAAAGCGATGAGTGGATGATAATTACGAATGAAAGACAAAAGATTGAAGCAGCTGAGATGAACTGACTGTATACTGCAAGGCTAAGACGTGGAAGGAAGTACAGACGAAAAAAAAAAAATTCATATGGATAACAAGATGGGTTAGTGTTTACTGTTTGGTTATTTAGAAAGAAAGGATGACGATAGATCGGTGAAAACAGCTAATAACTCAGAAGTGGTAAGAGGGAGGGGAGTAAGACCCTGAAATTACTGGACAGATAGTGTGAAAGAAATACTGGAAAGGAAGGGGCTTAATACCTCTCATGCAAGAGTGTGTTAAATATTGAGGTGAATGGTGCACTGTGTGCATGTGGATTCAACTGACTGTTTATGAGTCTTCTGCGAGAGCATACAAGGCATATCCACGATGTAGCTGCTTTTCTGTTTTTACTCTGAAGCCAACCCCGGTAAGAGAAATAACGTGATGTGGAAAAAAATATACTTTTTTCTGTACGAAAATTCTCAAACATTTGTTTACTTTTATTATAATGCTACATACAACAATTGTATTCCGTAAGAAACAAAGAACAGAATCAAAACTAACGATCGACAATAAAAACACAGAAAAATAAGGGGGAAATGCAAGAAGGCAAGTAAACAATCTGAGCAGCGTGAAACAAAAGACAAGCAATGTGAGTAGTTCTTCTTCAAACACCTTTCAAGAGGAAACGACTTTCAAGAAACAAAGCCAGTCTGATAGACCTAAAAGGAGGTTACAGAAAGACCTAGACACGGAGAAGAAGGAAAGGGTGGAAAGATAGCAATATACGAAACAGAAAAGACAGTAAGTAAAACAAACATAAACTAAAAGAAATTAAAAGACAACGAGAAAATCATTCAAAGTTTAAAGAAGAAAAGGAATATGCAAGGTTTTTAGCAAAAAAAAAAAAAAAAAAAAAAAAAAACTTTCAATGACGGAAGACATTCGATGCCTGACACAAGGTAAAGATGAGGCAGTGGGCAACATGAAAAGGAATAAGAGACGGGAAGCAAGACCTAAAAGGAGGTTATAAATAGACCCAGGCAAGAAGGAAAGAAAAGATAGAAGTCAGCCATTCTTCCCATGACGAAGACAGTAACTTGAGTAAAAGCAAAAAAATGACAAAAGAATGAGATGAGCAAAGAGGAAGAACTATAACCATTCAAATTTTAGTAGATAAAAGGTTAGAGGTAAAATGAAACAGAAAAAGTCTAAATGGAAGGAAGGACAGAGATGAGATGCAACAAAAGACATGTAAGAAGGTAAGACGATGAATGTGGATTGAACTGAATTGAATATAGAATTTAGGCCAAAGGCCAGGCACTGGGACCTATGGGGTCATTCAGCGCTGAAACGGAAACTGACAGTAAAGAGTCTGAAAGGTGTAACAGGAGGAAAACCTCGCAGTTGCACTATGAATCAGTTGTTAGGAGAGGGTGGAAAATAACATGGAAGAAAAAGACTACGAAAGGAGGTACAGTTAAAGGAACGAAAGAGGTTGCAGCTAGGGGCCGAAAGCACGTTGCAAAGAACCTTAAATAATGCCTACAGTGCACCGCATGAGGTGCACTGACGGCACTACCCTCTTACGGGGACGATGGATGTGGAGGAAATGAAAAGCATACCAATCGTAAACAATATAGTCGAACGTCACAGAAAATACGATAAAAACGGGAAATTACGCGAACAGTATTACAAAAATAAGACGCAAAATTACGGGAAAGAGGAAGAGGAAGGAGGGGAGAGGTGAGGAAAAAGGGAACCTTTACACCTCAACGAAGATGTACCAGTCCGCATGCATTATTCATTTCTCAATTAGTTTCTCGTTGGGCTCATAGATGGCGCATCGCAGCCACAAACCCCCTCCCATTTCTTTCGGCCACCAGATCTGCCTCTTCACAAATGTCGGGATTCCACGATTTTGTTCTCAGGGTTTGATCTGAATTCCTGCTGGAGAAATTGTTAGGTGAAAAAGTTCGCAACCCTTCAGTGAGTGTTTTCAATGTAGGATAAATTTATCTCACAAAACCCTAAAAATGGACAAATTTGTATACTCAGATAACCTTCGATTCTTTTGCAATTTTGCCAAAAAAGATCAATTTGTCCTCCCGGACAGCCTTCATTTACTCAGCGATTTTGTCACGCAAGAAAGCCCTCACTTCTTCGGTGAAGAAAATAACCTTGCCCGCCACAGTTTTGCCGTTTGATAATTTTGTCCAAATGTCATGGACATACTACCCTACATAAGAGATGTTTTCCTTGTCAAACCATTTCCTCTTATTGATTCTGCCATGAAATCCTGTAAAAATGGCCCTGATAGGAACAGAAACCACCTTAAAATTCCAGCTATTCGGGGGTACATGTACAAAAACGGACCTTGGTGCGGCTGGTCGGCAAAAAGCATTATATATAAGAAACACACTGAAGAGCTATTTCCTCTCCGGTCTTCAACTGCGCCGAACTCTTCCTTCACTGTTCGGTGCTCATTGTTAATCCACCCACACGCATACCATGAATGCACCAAAGCCTGACAAAAGATCCAAAACATACATAAAATGCAGTTGCAGTACATTATGCAATCTCACGCCGTCAGGACACTGTCTAACGTTTACCGTTCTACACTAAGAATGTGATCCCACTAGTCATTCTAACAAGGATTTGTTGATATTACCCAGAGAATGAGTCATAACGTTACAATTTACGAAGGGAATATTAATAAATATATTGACAATGTGCTGAAGTTTATGCTTCCAGTCGCTTTATACATGCATATATACATATATATATATATATATATATATATATATATATATATATACATACATACTGTATATATATAATTCCAAAGTGCAATGAGAAAATTGTCTCAAGTTTCGCCCTCCATCACGCCTTTTCTGAGGAACCTTATCGATGACAGTGAAACTAATGGGACAAATTAAAGACCTGTATTGTATTTCTTCCTCTGTTTTTTCTTGATGGTATTACGGTGGATTACATAATGCATACACACACGCACACACACACACACACACATATATATGTATATATGTATATGTATATATATATATATATATATATATATATATATATATATATATATATATGTGTGTGTGTGTGTTACAATGGTCAAACGAAACGGAACAGTATCGAGAGATTGAACATTAATTACCGTTATACATTATTAGAGTTTTCATTCTATCGGACAGCTATTCCACGTAAGCAAAACATGGAAGCTGATTAGTCAAATTAGAGACAACAGGACTCTAGTCCAGCCAAAACAATATTTTGAATACAAGAAGCATAAAATAATAAAGATGATGTCTAAATGAACTATACAACAGCAGGATTAATTGTAAAAAGAATGATCCAAGAAAACCTGAACCCACAACAGAGGCACCTAAGATCTACCGGTACTCGAAAAAACGTACAAGACACAACCCCCTTCAAAAAAAAAAAAAATAAAATAAAAAACGTGACGGGAATCAAACTTTATCTAAAAGTAAAGGCACGGATTCCTCCAGAAATCAGATCAAAACAAAAACAAGCCAGGATTCCTCCTGAAATCAAAACAAACACAAACCGAAAGACACGTACTATTACAGCACCTCTGTCCTTGCGAGTAGGCTAATCCCCTCACCCCGCTCCCCTCCTCCTCCCCCAATGCCACTACCGAATAATAGTATTCACGTTCATTAAATATTCTGGACATGTGAGTGACCCAGTTACTCGTATTCACGGGCAGGATTTTCAAGAGAAACAGATCTCGGGAACAAAAACTGTTAAAAAAAAAAATTGTATAAATTTCATTCACAGTTTGGAATACTAAACTCTTGACCTAAATTTAGCGAGATGTCTGTGAACGACATACCTTTTAGTTTTTTTTTTTTATTCCTTGTCTGTGTCGAAATACTGTTTCCATAGTATTCTCTGTAAATACTTTAAGCATTACATCCTCGGCATTCTAATGATTTATATTTTTCAAAGACAATGAATTTTCAACGTACTAAGCCTACAGACAGTCTATTTAACACTTTCTATTTGTTTATCAATGTTGCTTTTTCCGACCTTTACTAAATACACCGTAAGTTTTCTCTACATCCAAAATTTTCCTTCATATTTCCTACAGAAAAAAACCGTTACTTAAACTCCTTCCCCCCAATTTTCCTTCTTAATCTTTCCCAGCATGAGATGAAGAAAGATCTTTGTTACTTTTTCGTCCTCTGCCTTTGTACACGTACTGTATACCGGTTATCATTATCCTATGACAGCACTCAAATAATCGAGCCTGATTTAAAAAAAAAAAAAAAAAAAAATCATCACTGTTCTCCTAACGGAGAAAAAAAAACTCTTACAACAAACAAACACAAGAAACAATGAGCAAACAAACGCATCTCATTACTGCCCTACTCTTAAAAAGAAAACACCTCCTCGTTAACACCATACGTCAATGAACCTTAAAAGGTTAAGGCGACACAAGCTTATCTCAGGGGGCGGTTAAGATTATGTAAATGAGCCGTGTCGTGGGTGGGTGAGTGTGGGTAAGGACACGTACAGTTGGGCGTTGGGCGTGCTCGATGGGGTGTAAGTCGGTGATTATACAACGCCAGGTTATGAATAGATGGATGGACACTGCCCTGGGCCAAAGTCAAGGAAGGCACTGGGGCCGACAAAGTCATTCAGTGCCGTAATGCAGTGAGTAAAATGCGAGATTAGTTTAAATGAAGTTAAAATACTTAAAGTAGTAGTCTTAAAGTAGTTTAACCAGACAACTGAGCTGACTTTCAGCTCTTAAAGGGCTGGCCCGAAGGATTAGGATAAAATACCACATGGGCTCACGTTCTCATACCGTAACACATACACACAATGAATACTTTTATTCATGCTTCCACACTAAAAAGGTATATTAAAATTCATAATAAGTAATATTTTAAAAAATTTAAATTTAAATTCGACAAATGCTGTTTACGTGCTTTTTTATTTACTTATTTTTATATTTTATCTATCAAACCACAGTTCCTCATGAACAACAAAATCGGAACGACTAAAAATGTATTTCATTTATTGATTTATTTCCAAAAGTTGACAGTCGCTGTTGGTCATACTTTGGACACTCACACAATACATATTTGACCGTTACCATCACCTTGCACTCTGAGCACTCTGGAGCCAGGCCACGTGGGCTGCTCATTAAGTGTCCATGTGTCAGACGAGTATGGCCTATTCAGAGACGTGTTAGAACTACTTGTGCATCTCTCCCTCTAACTCCATTTTTCAACTCTAGGCTTTACGTGCTTCAACTTATTATTTTCAGGTTCCTCATTCCATATGTATTGCCATTTGTTTGTATGCCCACCTTTATATAAGATGAATTATTAACGTTAAATAAATGAATCAAGTTAAAACATTTCTAAAATACTGATAAAAAGTTGGTCGATAGTAACTCCAACTTATTATCGAATGTTATAGTTCCATAGAAAAAAAAAATAAACAAAAAGGCGAAAGCATTAACATCACCCATATCTCTCACAACATCGGCCAAGCATTACAATATCCAGGACAGCGCACCAGAATGTTGTCCACCGTTAGTTACGTCACAGAGGCTACACTCAGGTGCACCAATTCACTCTCAAAATAAATTGGTGAGTAATAAAAATATGCTCATTTGGATGTTGTTAATGGTTATGAATTACAAACCAAGTTGAAAACGGTACAACCTATTACACTTCGAATTTCTAATTATACACACCCGTATTAAATATAATTTATATATATATATATATATATATATATATATATATATATATATATATATATATATATATATATATATATATATATATATATATATATATATACATATATATATATATATAATACATATATATAATATATATATATATATATATATATATATATATATATATATATATATATATATATATATATATATATATATATATATATCTGTGAAATATTTTCTGTTAAAACAGAATTCCATCAAATATAAGGACAACAGAGCTTAGCTATTTTTAACCACATAAATAACCATAATCACAGAATAAACTGGAATTTGTAACGTACATTTTATAGCAGCAGTTGTCGGTTCAAAGGCCAGATGGTGGAAAAAGCTTTGATTAAACAAAAAAATATGATGAACCTTTCAAAAGGAGCCTGGGACTCGGATATTATAGATAAAATCTTCCTCCAACCAGCGATTACGAAAATTAAAGAGAAATTGTCAACTGGAGTGACGTAACAGCTGACTTATGGACCTTCTGTTATAAATACCGCTTTTCTGTAACTCTTTCTCATTCATTATTTGCCTGAAGAGAGAGACAGTTTGGTCTCTGAAATATAGCATTTACTTTCTAAATTTTGGCGTTTTTATGGGCTCCTTATATTTGATGTGTGTATATACATACATATATATATATATGTATATATACATATATGTGTATATACATATATATATATATATATATATATATATATATATATATATATATATATATATATATATATATATATATATATACACATACACACACACACACACACACACACACACACACATATATATATATATATATATATATATATATATATATATATATATATATATATATATATATATATATATATGCAATCTTTGCACACACCCCAGTGTCTTCCTTGATTCACCTACCTGGTAACTTATCTCTTCTTTTATCCGAACACTATCCATTGTATTCACTCCAGAACACATAAACAAAACAACTGTTTCAATTCTTAACCATCCATATTAACATACGTTGCTCCATCGTCTTGATTTCGATTTACCCTGATAACCTTACTTACGCTCACATTTGTTACTCTCACTTTCTCCCCTTCCAACTAATGTACTGTCAGTTTGTTTCTGAAGTTTTCTTCCTTAGCCTCAATCAGTAATGAAACATATTCAAAACATCATCCATTCCACATTTTACACACACACGCACACACATATGTATATATATAATATATAAATATATATATATATATATATATATATATATATATATATATATATATATATATATATATATATATATATATATATATATATATATATATATATATATATATATATATATATATATATATATATTATATAAAATCTGTGTATGTGTGAAGTGTGGAATGACTGATGTTTTGAAGATGATACATTTACCAAAATGCAAAAGAAAAAACATTCTATAAGAGAAGCCCTTCAACATAACTGAAGCCGTTTCCCTTCACAGAGGTTTTATCTCCTGAGAAACAATCAAAGCAACTTTTAACTATTTAATCACGGCCTGCAAGAAATTTCTACAAAATCGGTCCTTTCTTGCACCTTCACAGCAAGCTCATCAGTAGTGTGTGTGTGTGTGTGTGTGTGCAAGCTTTGCAGATACACAAGTGTAACTTTAACTCCGAGAACCAATAACCCCCCAAAGGCTCATACCCCTAAAACCAGATTAAACGCACTCTTTTACAAATACGACCATGACGTTTCTGTATCGAGTTAAAAGAAGTTTTAGGTCAGAGGATCAAAATAGCACATGGCAGCAACAACAGCGGAAGCAGAAGAGCAGCGGAGGACTGGAGGCATCAGCACAACAGAGGGGTCGATGACCTTACCAGATATAAACAAAAGCTAACGACGAAAGCAAGACCATATTTTCTCTCACTGTGTGGGTGGGATAATATACCGCATATTACTCCCTCTCAAAATGTGTGTTTGTGCGTGACCAAGTGTATATTACTCTCTCAAAATGTATTTAAGCGTGATAAAGTGTATATTACCCTCTCACAACGTGTTGTTGTGCCTTATCAAGTGTATATTACTCTCTCGAAATGTGTTCGAGAGTGACAGTGTATATTACTTTCTCAAAACGTGTTTGCATGAGAAAGAACATTTTATCTCTTTAAAAAATGAAAATCTCTCTGTCTCTTCGGGGTAATATTTACTAAATTTCCCTCTTATATTTAAAATGGCTGGATGCAGGGGAAGAACACAAATTTTTATCTCTAAAGCATAAAATAATTTTCTATTGCCTCTCTCTCTCTCTCTCTCTCTCTCTCTCTCTCTCTCTCTCTCTCTCTCTCTCTCTCTCTCTCTCTCTCTCCCCTTTAATCGGGTGAAATATGTACATTTCGTCGAATAAAATATTGTCAGACATTTTTTTAGCACATCAGCCAATTCTCTCTCTCTCTCTCTCTCTCTCTCTCTCTCTCTCTCTCTCTCTCTCTTTAAATCACCTGATATACCGAGGGCAAGGCAAGAAATCTCATTCATTCAGCTTTCTCCATCTTAGCCCCATCCACCCATCCCCCCAAGTCTTCCTTCCAACGCCAGCAATAAACATTGCGGCTGAGAAGACTAGGTCCAATCAACACAGAAGCAAATAAAGCTTATAAAAAAAATAAACTCTAATAAAAGTTTGGGTTTATCGGCAGCTTTTCTTATGGGAGAGAGAGAGAGAGAGAGAGAGAGAGAGAGAGAGAGAGAGAGAGAGAGAGAGAGAGAGAGAGAAGGATGGGAGAGAATTATTCATAAGCATAAATTACCCATTTTAATTATATATTATGTAACTGACATACACTGAGAGAGAGAGAGAGAGAGAGAGAGAGAGAGAGAGGAGAGAGAGAGAGAGAGAGAGAGAGAGAGAGAGAGAGAGCGGATGAAAAGAGGATATTAATGAGTAAAAGCAAGGTCGCTCAAATAAACATGAACCAGTGTGGAATCGATACAGGCATGCAGAGAGAGAGAGAGAGAGAGAGAGAGAGAGAGAGAGAGAGAGAGAGAGAGAGAGAGAGAGAGAGAAAATGAAAGCTACATGTGTGGGAAAGGGGAATAAAATTAATATAGTCGAAAATTGTGCCATATGATCCCTGACATATAGCCTACAGTGGCGTATGAGCCGATAAAGGACCCTTGTGATTATAAAAGAATGTTAGCCGGGTTTGAACGAATGAACTCTCGCCCGTGGCCCTGTATCTGTTTTTTTTTTTTTCACACTACAGGTTCTATAAAAATGGGGGGGGGGCGCTTGTTATAGTTAGGTAGCCTAATCGAACTTGCCATACCCAAACGCTCAATGCCTTGACTAGGCTCAGAATCGTCAAGTAGGTACCTGAATACCTAGTATGCTTCATGCATTGTTTGTCTTTATTTGTACTTCTTGAGACCAAGTTTAAATTAGGCTGCTATTACCGTTAAGTCTCTCAACTATAAATGCTATTCAGTGTCCGTCCGTGCGCTGATCACAAAAAAACAGAGAATAAAAGGTTATAAACAAAATTTCAATTTTAAAAAATCATGAAAGACATATATCAGTTACAGAGAAATGTCTTGGACATCACCCCCCAAAAATAAGGAAATCAAAAGATTTTTGACAGGTAAAGACAACGCAACTCAAAGCCAAAACAGCATCTAGAGAAAAACACTGGAAATAAAAAAAATTAGACGAAAATTATGGGAAAAAAGAGAAAACAGAAAAAACAGAAACCTTGAAAATCGTTTTAGTGTTTCGCCTGAGGCAGAAGATTAACGAGTTCAAAGGCCTTTTCAGGATAGAGAAAAAGATATATAAAAAAATGTTATCTTCGAGAAACTGATTGTATTGTTGATCAGGAAGAAAGAGGAGAGGGAGCTCAAAAGATCTTTTTTTTTTTTCCTCTTCTCTTGGAACACGACGTCACTTTTTATTCTTTTCCTTTCATTAGGTTCTTTCCTTCATTCGTCTTCATCTTCCTCCTCCTCTTTTCTTTGTAGATCTGATTTAAGATATTTCCGTTTGGGTTTACCTCGTAATCGTTCTTTTTTATTCTGACAGTCTTAAAGTTTCTGTTATCTTATTCGTTCAAAGTCTGATCTTCGATTATGACTGTTTATGTCCATTACATTCTCACTCTTCTTAGTGATCATTAAATCTCTTGTTTCACACTGAAGGGAGCAGACTTTAAGTAAGAGTAAAAAACGATAAAGTCTGTACAATCAAGACAACAATCACTTCACCAAATTTGAAAAATTTACTAAAAGCTGGGTCCAATGATGGGGCCACCCAAATGTTGTAAACTACATGGGAAGAGAAGAAAACGTCAAAAATTACAAAAAATACAATAGGGGGAAATTAAATGGAAGTGGAAATTAAATAATCAAAGTTAATAAGATATTCACTGACTTGAAAACAAGCAGATTAAATGTTTCTTAAAAAAATAAAAAGGATGACCGACATTAGAAGAAAAGGCATCTTTCATTTAATATAAAAAAAATGTCTTCAGTGATTTATCATAATTTCCAATGGTACTTAATAACAATATTTTACAATAAAAAAAAAAAACAGATAAAACAGCGAAAAGCGAAATAAATACGACCACCTCAGGCGAATTCAATCACTCAAACCCATAAAACAATTTTTTCTTCTTTTACCTGGATCCCCTTCGGCACATACGCCACAGTTTGTACCAGGAATCACAAAAACGCTTTTTTCACCTTTTCGCTTCTTCCCCCCGCCACCTTATGTAATTTTCATCTCTCTCTCTCTCTCTCTCTCTCTCAGTCACACTGGGGGAGTCTCTCTCTCTCTCTCTCTCTCTCTCTCTCTCTCTCTCTCTCTCTCTCTCTCTCTCTCCATGTGTATACCAGTCACACTAGGGGAGTGCAGGGATTTTACTTGCAAAATCTCTCTCTCTCTCTCTCTCTCTCCATGTGTATACCAGTCTCATAGGGGATTCTGGGGATTTTACTTGTGTGTGTGTGTGTCTCTCTCTCTCTCTCTCTCTCTCTCTCTCTCTCTCTCTCTCAAGATGATACTTCGTTTGGGGTACATCTGCATATAAAAATCATCTCTACATCTTTACGTAACAGTCCGTGCAATTATATGAATTTAAAACCATCCCATATATATACGCACTACCTAAATGTCTCTCTCTCTCTCTCTCTCTCTCTCTCTCTCTCTCTCTCTCTCTCTCTCTCTCTCTCTCTCTAAACGCAGTTTTCTTGCTGATCGTGCAATCACACAATTTTTTTCTTCTTGAATCTCTGAGATGAAATATCGCCTCCCACCAACCACCTCACCATCACTCCATCAACAACCTGAGGGACGACACAATTCACTGGAGAGAGAGAGAGAGAGAGAGAGAGAGAGAGAGAGAGAGAGAGAGAGAGAGAGAGATTCTCCGCCATGGCACACCATCAACTCGTTTCCAATATCCTGTCGGAGAGGAGGATGAATGGAAAAAGAAGATCCTACTGACGGAGAGGTATGGGAATGAGAGAGCCAGTCCAGCTCTCTGGTTCTTTGGCAGATGATTCCTCCTACCTGCAACTGTGGAATCTCACTATTGGATTCTCAGATCAACGAGATGAGGATCCAGCGCTCTCTCTCTCTCTCTCTCTCTCTCTCTCTCTCTCTCTCTCTCTCTCTCTCTGACAAATCTACGGGAGATGATGAATTAGATCAGTCCGGGAACACGAAATAAAGAGACGTTGCAGGTGGAGGAAGGGTGTGTGAAGGAAAAGGGAGGAGGGAGGAGGCTAGGAAGATGAAAAGAATAAGGAAAGGAAAGGAAAGGAAAGGAAAGGAAAGGAAAAGATACGGAAATGGGATGAAAGGGATGTAAGGGGAGAGGGAGAGTATAGCTGGGAAATAAATTAAAAACTGAAACAAAAATATAAATTTAAACAGATGTGAGATGATAACAATAAATGATACAAGGCTGGAACTGTGTTTTACTGGTGGGCAGTTCGAATTTCCCAGGCGGATGTTATTGCTATTACCTATTTCCAAGAGAAATAGTCGGTTAGTGATAATACGGATAAAGACGATGAAGAATACTCACACTATTTACAGATGAGGATAAGACCAGCCTTGACATATTGTTGGAAACGCATTTAAACCTCCTAAGTTTTAATAGGATTTGTCAGAGAGAATGAAAATGGACCAGTATTTTAAACTACTGATCATGGAGCCAACTATAAGTTGGCACGGGCTCTTGCTGTGAAGCTGCCCATAAGTAAAAAAAAAAAATATTATTTTCAGATTCTGTATATCAGGTTCCTGCTTCGATCATCTGAGTATCTTTCTGGGTTGTTCTAGTTATACTGTCAATCTACTACTCAACCGTGAAGGGGATTACACCCAGGGAATATGCCTGGATTATTACGGTAGTTTCCTAACGAATCAAGAAATTTTAGTTTACCTGAGGATATGCCTGGCATTTATCTTATCAAAGATATTAGACGCTTCGTTAGTTGTTAACTCGTTATCACAGGCAGCTAACAACAAATCCTTCAACAAATGCCTAAGATGAGGACATGGCGGGAGTTTACCTGATCTAAAACAATAGGATTTGTTTTCAGCTGCTATTGGTATCGATTTAATAAATCCTTAAATGCCTCCGATAAGATAAACACCAAGCAAGTCTTCGGATAAGCTAAATTCTCCTCATTCGTTAGGGAGCTTAAAAATTCAGAATTACTTTCTGGACTCATGGAGTGCCAAGTACCTGACCCGTGTAACCAAACCTCTCAGGATTAACGGCCCTTCCCCCACAAGAGGCAATAGCCCTTCCCCAACGAGAGGCAATACACGGGCAACACAGCCACAACAAATTAGATCAAGCAGGGACACGAAAAGAAGAATCTGTAAATTTCTTATTTATAGCTTGCTCTATGAACAAGAGCCCCTGCCAGCCAACACAAACAACAATGTAAAATTCTGGTCCAGTTTCATTCCCTCTAATGTTAAGGACTGCAGTCCTCGTCAAACTTATGGTTTTTAATAGCATTTCTAACAAGTGTCAAGACTAAATACACTATAAAGAAAAGGTCTTATACAGCATCTTACCACTACTATTAATAATGATAGGCATAAAGGCACTTAACAACAAGTACTTTGCTTGGGTTCCAATTATGGTTTTAATGGCATTCAAAAGAAGATTACAAATTCTTTGAAAACAAGTTATAAACTCTCTTAAGATATGTAAAGAATCCCTCTTGAAGTGTGGCTATAACTTCTGCCTTAACTTATGGCTATTATCATTTGGAAATGTGGCTACAAAACATGTCTTTTAAAATACGAGTCATTTCTCTTAAAAATGCTTATGATTATAATCTCGTTTTCCAAAAGACAGCTTAACTTTGTATATAAGATTGTAATCATTCTTAAATTACGGCATTATTCTCTCTTAAACGATGACCGGAGTCTTATTTCAAAGAAGGCTGAATTTTTTAAAACTAACATTGTAAAAGATGGACATAATCTATTAAAGTACCGGTATGTTAAAAAATTTATAAAATGGTTAAAGTCTCTGTTGATTTAAAATGTGGTTATATTTCTTTTGCATCATGGGTGAGGAATTTTTAAAGTAGGTTGTTTCCCTTACAAGGTGATTAGTATGTTCTTTTATAAAGTAGGTAGTTTACCTTACAAAATGGCTCTAATTCTTAAAAGATGACTAGTGAATTTTCTTCACAGATTACAATCTGCATTAAAAGAAACTTATATTCATTCTCGTAGATAATAATACTGGTATTTTTATTTCTTTTGTATCATGAGTTGCAAATTTTCTTAAAAATCATAAGTTTCCCCTTACATGGTGAGAAATATACTTCCGTACATCACGTACAGTTTCCCTTACAAGATAGTTCTAATTCCTAAGAGGAGAGTTCTTGCAGATTATAATCCTTCTTATACGATGATCACAATTTCTCTCACATGGTGAATAGGTTTCCAAAAAAAATTTATTGCAAACTGCCTTAAGTGATACCCATGATTTCTCCATAAAAAATTCGCTACACATAAGCTCTCTCTCTCTCTCTCTCTCTCTCTCTCTCTCTCTCTCTCTCTCTCTCTCTCTCTCTCTCTCTCTCTCTCAAAAAATAAAAATAAAAAAGTAAGTTATTTCTCACAAAATAGCTTCCCTCGTTTTTTGGTCTGACCAGTTTCGGTGAAATGTCTTATTTCATCTTACGATGATTATATAAAGAAACGGAATAAAAGCAAAAGTGGAAAAAACTAGGAAAAAAAAGACGAACCTTCCGATTTCATATCCCTAAGACGATTGCCTTGATGAAGAAAAAAATACGATTCTCATTTGTTTACTTGGTCTTCCATTAAATTTGCTTTTTAATACTTCTATCTTCCTAAAATTTCGTAATGGGCTAACCTTCCACAGCAAGTTCTCTCCCTTTCTTTCTCTTTTTCCTAATGGGCTAAATACTCAAAGCAGGATTTTTATTCTCTCACCTACTACTTATACGTTCCTTATATTACCAACATTCAAACTAGCCCCCAACCCTCTCTCTCTCTCTCTCTCTCTCTCTCTCTCTCTCTCTCTCTCTCTCTCTCTCTGGCCATAATTTACCTCTCCCTTCCCTTTCTCCGCTTGTACAATTCCCAGCCCCCAACCCTTCCTTTCTATTTCTCGCTCTTTACTCATTCATTCCTAAATAATTTTCCCCTCTTGGCGTTTTCCTCTTCCTCAGATCTATTCCCTTCTATTGCAACATGTCCCTCCTCTCCCCCCCTCACAATTCCCACCCCCCTTGACAAAGCAGAGAGGGGACCTCATAAGAGCTTTTCCTCCCTCTCTGCCCGAGGGCTTCCCTCAAGACTCCTGAAGGATCCTCTGCAGATGATGAGGAAGAAAAGGAGTCTCTTCTATCATTCCCAAAAGACCTGGGTGATGAGGGAGGGAGGGGAGAAATGGGGAGGGGGAGCAAGAAGAAATGAAGAGAGAGAAAAAGGTTTGGAGGTGGAAAAAGAACTAAGAAAAAAACCGGGATTTCGGATACTGAAAAGATAAGTAAAAATAACAAATGAAGAGAAAATGACAATAAAGATAGAAAAGAAGGTAAAAGACGATTAAAGTAAGAAACAAAGACAAATGAAGGTGGCAATGATGCAAGAAATGAAAATAAGACAGAAGAAAGAGATAAAAGTAGAAGAAACAAGACTGGGGGAAAGAGGCAAAGGCGGATACAGGTGTCGATGGATGCAGCATCCAGAACGCCCACGTCATCCGCCTCCACCGCCCCCAAATCGCCATCCCCTAAAGGGAGATTTATTGGCTGTGGCCGGGAATGAAGAGCACCACGTCCTTCGCTCGGACGCTGGTCGGCGAACAAAATGAGGGAAGTACTCCCCTCACGTTGACCCCTTCCCTGAGAGGGATGCCCCTCCTCCCCACACCCATTTTTCCCTAGCCTCCCCTCTCCCTCAAGGTCACCTATCACCCCCCTTCCAACCCCCTATCCGTTTCCCCTCTTCCCTGTTCCCCTCTCCACTTATCCCCCCTTTTCACCACTCCTGTACGTGTCCCCTCTTCTCCGGTTCCCTTTCCTACAACCTCCCCCTCTACGGGTCTCTCCTCTTCCAGCAGCTAGGGAGCGTTGCTCCCTTGTTCCCCTCGGAATTAATAATGAAGGGTTCCGCCACAAGAGCCAACTGGGTGCTGGTGTCGTAAAAACGAGCTTCCGGAACACGTTCGTGATCTATCTCTCTCCTGAGACAATTTGCGTTACCTTTAATAATAGATAATAATGATAATCAACATACTGACTCTTTCAGCAATCTTCATTTTTTCCGAGTCCCACATCAACTACAACAACGAAACAACAACAACGAAACAATAATAATAATAATAATAATAATAATAATAATAATAATAATAATAATAATAATAATATCATGAGCAATAAAGATGCAAAATAATTTCTGTAAAATTATATTTTATACAGTTTTCCAAAGCTACTGAGTCTTGAGACCAGACAGTGCACTCTAAAGCTCTAGCTCTATCTACAGATCTTTTTTTTACATTTCCACAGAAAAATGACTGGGATCTCACTTCAGTACTAATGAAAACTTCAGCAATAGCAACAAAATTCGCAATCTTGCTTAGAAACTTACATAACAAAATATCAAATATTAATGAAAGGAAACCTGCCCTTAATGACCAAGTAACGAAAAAATAAAATAAGTATCGTTATCATTATAACAATCTCACTTAGATAAGGGGGAACAAATTACGTTACATTACATTACATTACTTGAACGTTCTTAATTGTCTGATTGTTATAATACTACAATAATCCACTACAGTAGCTACTCTAGTAATACACGAAACTTGAACACATCTTGATGGATTTTTCCTCGAAGAATAATATTAACACATTCTCTACATAACTATTAGTTACTCTCTATTCGTGTGTACAGGCAATCAAACCTAGCCATAAAAATATACAAGCTTACAATTTCCTGAAAAAGCTTCTAGAAAAGGTATCAAAGCAAGCGAAACCTGGAATTACGTATATACTTTCCAGTAATGTAATGACGTAAAAGAATATCATATCAAGGAGTAGGTATACTTAAAATAATTCTAGGTGTTGGGTAGTTTAATTTATACACGCAGCCTGCAAATATTGATAAAATAACTACCAAAATGTACATAATCGTAATATATGATCTATAATTATCGTACTAACAATGGATCAAAATCAATATGGTTTTTCTATAAAACTCTGTCATGACCTAAAACACTGTACTTGAACATGCCCGTTCTACTCACCACATACTGTAACAGACTAAAAGTGTTCAGAAAACTAAGTCATCCCAGTTAATATTTGTATATATAATATAATATACCAGAAGAAAACTGAAAAAATCGGTCATGCGTGCTCGCATGAACACAAGCACCAATTATAATTATAGATAGATAGATAGATAGATAGATAGATATAGATGAAATACAAGCACATTCAAATCCAAACGCCGACACTCGGTCCATAAAAAACGCACCCACGGGTAAAGCAATCTCCATCTTCTTACATAAAAAATGACAAGAAAGGAACAAAAATCACCCAAAACCAGATGCCATATTACCACACTTGGGCACCATCACTGACTCTTGCCATGTGTCACCAGGAATGTAATTCGGAACCCCTACACCCCTCCCTTTTCCCCTTCTATTCATTCAGTGAATTACCCCCCACGTCATTCACGACCCAAACATTCGTTTCAATTGGCGTGAAACAATGGCGCCATGATCAGACATCAAAAGAGTCTATGACAAACAAACAAACACACAAACACCGCCTCGGGATATGACGGGATGATCAATACCGGGAATTAGCACCGAGTCTATTGTTCACGGTTAAATCAATATAAGGACGGAGACAGCGAGAGAGAATGTTGCTCTTGGAGCTCGAGTTAGCTGACCTTAGGCCACCATGGTTTCTTCTTCCTCAGAACAATCCGTGAGAGAGAGAGAGAGAGAGAGAGAGAGAGAGAGAGAGAGAGAGAGAGAGAGAGAGAGAGAATCACTACGGAAACACTCATCGGTTTCAACCGTGACAATCGGACAGCAGATTAAGGGATGATATGTCAGGAACTTCTTTTTTTAGACACATATGGAGCGTCTGGTAGACCAAGAATAAACCATTTCGTTACGGGAGTGTCACAGAAGCACGTTGTCCGACACTTCAACAAATAACCGACTGATATTACAAACTTGCGTCAACGTTGCGTGCTTTCTGGCACCTTTGCAACTAAATGAATGATTTATTGCTTAATGGTGCTGGAACTTTACCTTGCCGACAAACTTTTTTTCTTTATTTGGGGCAAAACTAACATCATTATAGTCGTAAAAGAAGTTTCACATAGGCGCAAACACATGCGACTTCAATTCTGACACAAATTTAACAACTCTGTGCAAAGTCTGGTGGACATTTAACAGAAGATGCCACAAAAGGTAAATTGTGTGACACCGACTGCGGTGTCGGGGCTTAAAAAAGAACGCCGTTTGTATTTACCCAGTAGCCCTAGGAAACACTGCTTCCTTCAAAGAGAAAAACGATGGAATAGTAAAGGAAAATACAATTATGGAAAAGACCGGAAAAAACTAATAAAGATTACAGTAAACAAGTTAGCGTGGGATAAGTAGTCAAGGAAGTATAAATTTCAAACCGGGGACGTGAAAATTAAAATACTAACAAAGTGAATAATAACCAGCCAAGGAGGCAAGCAAAAGAAAACCAATTTGCTAGAGACAAGAAAACGTCAAGAAAGTGGAATAAACAAGAACAAACAATAAGAGCAATATAATGAAAAGAACGACTGTCAAAAAACCGGGAAGAAATTTAAGGGACAACCCGCAACAACACGAGACGTATCATAGCCGCAGCTCCTGCGCGCAAAGGTGGCGCTCCTGATGACGAGTGGCTGGGTCTCGTGCTGTTGTTCTCGAAGGCAGGCAGACAGACCGACACACAGTTCTCCCTCCAATCCCTTCAGACGGGTGGACGGCCCTAAAGAAAGACCTGCTCGACCGGTTCTGTGTGTCCGTGGCCTTACCACCAAGCCAACCCGTGACTCAAACCCCGCAAACAATCCCAACACGACGGCTTTACAATACCCATACCCACCTCCCCTTTACGCCTACACACACACTCTCTCTCTCTCTCTCTCTCTCTCTCTCTCTCTCTCTCTCTCTCTCTCTCTCAATACACTCTTTCATACACGTACGGTGCATTGCGACTTTTTCTTATAACATATGGGGAACCTGATGACAATCCAATCATTTATGTCGCAAAACCATTTTCCCCGCAGTTCTCCATAAAGTAAAAAAACAATAAAATTTGATGACATAATTTACACCAAATCTGTTTACACAAACCACACAAGCGCAATGCAAGTGTCAAGACTAATAATCCACCACTTCCTTCGTGATTAAGGTCAACGCGTTTTCTCTCTTTTCCTTCATTTCCTTTGTTCCTTCGAGTAACAAGACTGATTTCCTGCCATGGCCTTAGCAAACCTATACGACTACCTTAGTTAAATTATTTAAAACATAAAAAAATTATATAAACTTGAGAACTGAACACGTATTAAATAACATTCAATATAAGAAAACCCAACCAGCCAAGTGTAAAAGTCATTACTAATTCTTGTCCCAACAGCAAAAGCAACAGCATATTCTTTCGTACATGCCAGCGACCCCATCCCAAGTCCTATCCCATACTACTCCAGGTTAACACACCTCCCTCGGAGGTACCCATTCTTCCAACTCTGGATGAAGACGTAAAAAGAAAATTAATTAGACTCCTCCCAAATGCCTTCTCCGTCCACTGACTCTTCTTCTCGCTAATGTAAGAAATTCTCTCTCTCTCTCTCTCTGACTAATCAGGGAAAGTATCAGTGCTTTATTAATATGGCTAGCTCACCCCCACAACAATATCTTTTTCCCTAACTGAACGAAAATCATACCTTGAGCATTTAAATAAACGAAATACTTTGAAAGCTATTGTTTTACACGCAGACTATACAATATATATATATATATATATATATATATATATATATATATACATACATATACATACACACACACACATACACACACACACATATATATATATATATATATATATATATATATATATATATATATATATATATATATATATATATATATATACAATATTGATTTCCGTGACAAGAAACAATAAGCTTCAAGCAGAGGCCTTGCATTTCCCTTCATTTCCTCCTCTTTTCATGACTGGAAAAGAATGAATGAGAGAGAGAGAGAGAGAGAGAGAGAGAGAGAGAGAGAGAGAGAGAGAGAGAGACCAACAATCTAAAACCAGCCCTCCACACACCAAAACCCACCTCAGCGGCCAGACACAACCAGAGAATGCCCCGTACATATTTTTTTCCCAACCCGGCGTTTCATACATTTCTTCCTTCCTTCAGAGCAAAGCTAAGGCGTAAATCTACTTGCCATTCTGGCAGCAATGGGGTGATCCATTACATCCGCGGGGATTACGCCTTCTGTAACGACGCTACAATAACAAGAGGCTAAGTTAAGTATACCTTAGTTTAACCAGACCACTGAGCTGATTAACAGCTCTCCCAGGGCTGGCCCGAAGAATTAGACTTATTTTACGTGGCTAAGAACCAATTGGTTACCTAACAACGGAATCTACAGTTTATTGTGGGATCCGAACCACATTATACCGAGAAATGAATTTCTATCACCAGAAATAAATTCCTCTAATTGTTCACTGGCCGGCCGGAGATTCGAACGCCGCACTACCCAAGAGTGTTTCCGATCGTGGAAACAGATATAACGTAAACGAATTTTCATCTGAGAAAGCATTACAACAGAGCCCCAATCGAACGGTTAGTCAGTGTTTACAAGCCCGAAGCCAAAGAAAAAAAGAAGCAAGAGGGAAGGATAATAATAGTAAAAAAAGCAATAATACAGATCGAATTTTTATCCTCAATCACGAACACGAAAAATTTATATAATAATAATAATAATAATAATAATAATAATAATAATAATAATAATAATAATAATAATAATACTGCAAATTTGTCTCACCCGTTCAACAGAAAATCAGCGTTTCTGGATTAAATTACCAATGGCTCTGTAACAAGGCCTGCGGACCTCCCATAGGTTAAAAATTAAAAGCAATAAGACATCGAATTTCTATCCTCAACCACGAAAAGAAACACGAAAAATTTATATAACAACAACAACAACAATAATAATAATAATAATAATACCTCTACAACAGAACATCAGCGTTTCTGGAATACATTACCAAAGTCCCTGTAACAAGGCCTTCGGACCTGCCATAGATTCCCAATTAACCCTTAAATTATCCACCCCCAATTTCCCATTCCTATTCCCGCCCTACTGTACGGTTAATCCTATTATGCAAATCGTTAAAAGACGCCCGCCAGGAGCTTTAGCCCCAGTTTCATTCCAAGAGGAACCACATGAAGAAGAGTAGAGTATTAAGAAAACAGGATTTACAAAACAAGAGAGAGAGAGAGAGAGAGAGAGAGAGAGAGAGAGAGAGAGAGAGAGAGAGAGAAGAGAGAGAGAATTTACATCGTCTGACAGATGGGCAGCGAGAGAGTGAGTGAGCGTGTCCAATAAGTCACAAAAAATAAACGTTATAATTTATTCTCAACCGACCTTGTGTGTGTGTGTGTGTGTGTGAGAGAGAGAGAGAGAGAGAGAGAGAGAGAGAGAGAGAGAGAGAGAGAGAGAGAGAGAGAGAATTATGAGAAAAGAATTATAAAAAATTTTAACTTTCTAGACCAAACAGGAGCGCATACAAGATTATCAGAAATCCTCAACACTGCAAACCAGGCTGTAAATGGAAACGTTGTTTTGCCCAATATATGTCATTGTCATGTTTATCCTTTTATGGGTTATCTCCGTCTAAGTTGTACCTATTTGCGATTACCTTGCTTCTGGTTTCTCGTCTTCCTATTTCGGTAGTTTTATCATATAGGAGCCTTGTTTTCAAGATAAGCTTAATAGCCTTGTAAGCTGGTTTCATATGGATGTTTGCTCTTTGCGATGATGATGAGTAATAATAGTGTATTTACACACAAAAAAATATTCCAGTGTTAATAAAAGAAATCAAAATCTCTGTTATTTTCCCCTCACATTTAAAGGCCATTTAAAAGAACCTCCCACTCAGTAGTGTCATTTGATCAGTATTCTGTATCGTCAGTCACAGACTGTAGGCCCGCTAGATCTATTCTAGAGTAATATTTGCTGTCAATAAATTGAGCTCACGAAAAATCGGATATCAAAGACATGGCTTACAATGAAACATTACTATCATTAATGGACGTGAACTATCAGACGGGAGGCTGGAAAGATAAAGCACAAGAAAAGCAAGTACAAAATGCGCCGAAGTTTCTTCGGCGCAATCGAGTTTTCTGTGCAGCTCCTACAGCGTATAATCAAGGCCACCGAAAACAGATCTATCTTTCGGTGGTTTCGGTATAATGCTGTATGACCCGCGCCCCATGAAACTTTAACCACGGCCCAGTGGTGGCCTATCCTATATCGTTGCCTGAAGTACGATTATGGCCAAGTTTAACCTTAAATAAAATAAAAACTAAAATAAAAAACTACTGAGGCTAGAGGGCTGCACTGGTATGTTCGATGATTGGAGGGTGGATGATCGACATAGCAATTTGCAGCCCTCTAGCCTCAGTAGTTTTTAAGATCTGAGGGCGGACAGAAAAAGTGCGGACAGAAAAAAAGTGTGGACGGACAGACAAAGTCGGCGCAACAGTTTTCTTTTACAGAAAACTAAAAATGGGTAGCGTTGGAGAGAGAGAGAGAGAGAGAGAGAGAGAGAGAGAGAAGGTACGAGATTGAAACGCGAGCTTGTTACATGTAGTGTAAAAATAATACAGCTGTTCATACCTTATCAATATTATCAAGGTCTAGACCTTGAATATTATGTTAACGAACTATTCTCTCTCTCTCTCTCTCTCTCTCTCTCTCTCTCTCTCTCTCTCTCTCTCTCTATATATATATCTATATATATATATATATATATATATATATATATATATATATATATATATATATATATATATATATATATATATATATTGCATCCTCTCCCAAACATCCTCTTCGATATCCAATTCAGTGAACTCAGGCCATTACGGGAAACATATAAATTGTGTCGAGACAAATTACATCCAAGTCTTCTAGAGCCCAATGCGCTGGAGCCGTTTTGTTAGGGAGGCAATGTAGTGTGATTCAGGGCATTGTCGAAGAGATTTAGCACCAATAATGCCTCTCCCTTTCTCTCTGCTTTCAATGGCTCTCTCTCTCTCTCTCTCTCTCTCTCTCTCTCTCTCTCTCTCTCTCTCTCTCTCTCTCTCTCTCTCTCTCTCTCGAAATTACATTTGGGTATGGCCTTAAGTATCATATTGTATATATGTTCACTTGCATGTGATATATATATATATATATATATATATATATATATATATATATATATATGTGTGTGTGTGTGTGTGTGTGTGTGTGTGTGTGTGTATGTGTATATATATATGTATATATCACAATAAAAAATAGGTTTTTATTCTACAATATATCACAAAAAATCACGATGTGTTTATTGTTCATGTTTGTGGGTAAAGTTCACGACTTTTTTGCCAACATTGCAGACATATTTTACACATTGTATATATACTTTACACGAACACACACCATATATATAGATATGTATATATATACACACATACATATATGAGTTTGTGTGTGTGTGTGTATATATACAGTGTGTAAAATATGCCTGCGTTGCTGGCAAGAAAGTTCGAACTCCTACCCACAAACATGAACAATAAACACAGCGTGACTTTCAAGTAAGGTTTTAGAATGAAAACCTAACTGTTATTATTTGGACCCGATTGAGAGGGCAGCATGGCAAATGAAAACAAATTAAAGGAAAATTA
This sequence comes from Macrobrachium rosenbergii, assembly GCF_040412425.1. Taxonomy (NCBI): domain Eukaryota; kingdom Metazoa; phylum Arthropoda; class Malacostraca; order Decapoda; family Palaemonidae; genus Macrobrachium; species Macrobrachium rosenbergii. The sequence continues at coordinate 37,080,952 of NC_089777.1, forward strand.
TGCATCGTTGACCACCACAACTGTTGCTGCGCTAGTGGCTTCATTAAATCAAACAGCCAATCTCAGAATGGGCGTTGTCTGCGACAGTTGGAACTGGATACCCAGGAATCATATTCGTGTAATCATGCACGTTTATTCATGTACGAATATTACTGATGAACACTGTCTTCTTCGTATGTGCTCATGCGCCAACAAATGCATGCCCTGTGTACATACAATAAGCCACTATACTTGTATTCTTTTGTATCTGTCTGCCCATCATCCTTTTCTTATTTGCACCAATGTCTTCTTTTTCTTCTCCATTTCTATTTGCCTGTCTAATCATTTCCACATTGAATAATACCCTCTCTCTCTCTCTCTCTCTCTCTCTCAGTGTTCGTTTATCTTCATTGCTATCTGCTGTGCAGCTCGTCTGTCTGAATCAATGTCTTCTTTCTCATTACTATAATTTTTTCTTATCTGCAAACATAGCCCTTCCTCGTAGACTTCTTCATTTCTGTTTCCTTATTCTTTAATTCTACTTTACGATCCCTCTTCCACTACTGTCTTCTGTTTCTTCTTGGCTGTTCGGCTTCCTTTATTTTTTTGTTCTTTTCTGCAGCTCTACTGCCTGGAATAATCTTTTTTTATACTCTCCTCTGCTACTTCAAATTCATGACTATCTTCTTTTTCTTCCTCGCTACTAGTCTGCCTCTCATATTTTCTTGTTTATCCTTTTCTACGATACTCTGCCTTCATTACTGTGTTATTCTTGTTCTTCCCAATCAGCCTTCCCGGATTGCAGCCTACTACCTTTTCGTTACGCTGCTCAGAGCAGCTCGTCTGCCAGGATTACTGTTTGAGAAACCGGAGTAATAGGTAATTTGGCCGAGGTTCTCTATTCCCACTGGGGGGTCTTACATTTCCTAATGATGACGGAAAGAGGAGCTGGTGAACATCTCCCAGGAAATTGTGGAGCAGTCGAGTCGCGTTACACGAAACACTTTACAATTCTCTTCCTCGAAAAAAGGCCTTTAAATGATACTTTCCTTACTTTTACTGTCAAGAGAAATGTTTCTTTGTTTTCTGAATTGTTTCCTTGCACACGCAAAGCGGAATCTCTCTCTCTCTCTCTCTCTCTCTCTCTCTCTCTCTCTCTCTCTCTCTCTCTCTCTCTCTCACACACACACACACACATCCCTACATGCATCGCCACACTCGGCTAAAGACCAAAGCTCAATCATAAGCGAGGAGGGGGAGGGGAAGAAAGACCAGGGCCAATTTCCTAGAAAAAAATTAATTGTACCTGTTGACCTAAGCGATACACTTTTACGTACCAGGTGGATATTCAAACCTGGTGCGTCGCAGCCACGGTAGAAAAGGTCATATACTTAACAACCTCAACTTGAAAAAAAAAAAAAAAAGAAAGAGTGCCTGAAAACAAGACAGTTAACACCCAATGGAACCGCGTTTTATATATATATATATATATATATATATATATATATATATATATATATATATATATATATATATATATATATCTAATAAAATATTTGTCATATATATATATATATATATATATATAAAATATATCATATATATATATATATATATATTATTAAATGAATAAATGCAAGCGCACAAACACGCCCTACATACCCTTCATTTTTTTCACGGAAAGCGAAGCGTCAAAACTGAACTTTTATTTTTGTTTCGGACTTATGAAACCGATTCAATTAATTCTAACCAGTTAAGCCGAAGAACAATCTCATGGGGATCCATTAACAACCACCCCCATTCCCCTTCCCCATCTTCATACGCCCCTCCCGCAACCACCACCCCTCCCAGCTCTCTCTCTCTCTCTCTCTCTCTCTCTCTCTCTCTCTCTCTCTCTCTCTCTCTCTCTCTCCACAAGAGCGTATCAAGTATAAGGCACTGCGACTCTCATAACTTGGGAGAGGAAGTTCAATTATCCCCTTGACTGAAGTCCGCACAAGCGAAGTCCAATCGAATGGCATTGCAATGCGCGCCCGCATGAGCGTTTTGTCCTGCCTGGGGAACCGAGACCCACAACCTCAACAACCATTATTTCAACAACCGGTCTCAAAAAAATTCAGCAGCAAGTCTCCAAAACTATCAACAGCAAGCCCAGGAACTATCACAACAATGAATCTGTAGAACAACCAACAAACATCACCGCAGGTCCGCTAGTTACATCAGTGATAATTTTCGCAAGAGCTTTTGCATGGATCCAATTCCTACAACCTCAACACCATTCATGGCAAAAGCATCTGCAGACAACAAAAGTTGTTACCTTTGCAGAAATTCACAATCTTCAACAACAATATTGCACATTTCTGAAGAAATTAACAACTATTACAAAAGCCTCTTCAGAAAGCTGTTAATTACTATCTCAACAAACATTACAACAGCCTTTGGTAGTTTTCTAGCAGCCAGCTAAAACCCCTAGAACAATCATTTTCACACCCTCTGCAGACATCTGTCCGCTGTAACCTTGGCACCAGTTATCACAACACCTGTAGACAACAGGCAACTATAACGTCAGCAGCAATCACAATGAAGCCTTCTGCAAACAACTGCCAGCAGCCTCAACAACAATGATTCACAACAGTATATTTGCAGAACCGCTAAAAAAACACAAACATTAAAACTTGCAACTACAATACCCCCGTCATATACTTCAACACTGAGAGAGCAATAACACTGAAAACATGCAGACGAGGATTCAAAACAGGAATCGGCGAAGAAAGATGAAAAGATTCGTGCAAAATAATTTGGCCCCCTTTTCCGTATTCTCCTAAAAGTCAACGAAGCAAAATAAAAACGAATTGATCTCTTTCCAATATCAAGCAATAGGATTCTATAAGTCTAGATTCTGAGGCTTTTATCATCCATTGTAATGCTGGTTCTAGACCCAAGGTTTAAGGCTACTCTTTCACGCGTTATTTAAACACAAAGTATCTGTTCTTATTGCTACTATGTTGACACGGATGTACCGGGTGCGACACTATGGACAATACACGTAAACTTATCGTCATTAACAAATGCACTGTTAAAATACACCCACAGAAGATTTTTTCAATGTCTATGACTCCAAACAACGTAAAATAATTAGAAAGTCTAATATCACCAAAAAACATAGCTGAATTATGGCGAATACGATACAAGTAACTTGAGGAAATTGTAAGTTACGTTATGCAGTGGTTACCTATTACTCCGAAACCCAAGCGTCAACTCAATACCGGTATATAACTTTCTATAAACCTATACAATAGGGATAAAAACCAGATTCGTTCTATTAAACTCGAGCTTATATTTGAAGTCCTTCAACAAATCCAACGCATGCCCGTTAAAAAATTAACTACACATCTACTGTATATGTAGACAACAGTCTCGATTCCATTCACGAACGAGGTAAAACGGTTTGTGGACGTCCCTTACATTCCATTTCGCTTCTGTTGACCTCAGCAGCGAATCAAGTGCAAGAAGTCCATGATGGTTACTTGACTGCAGAGTCAAGAAAGACATGCAGCTTGCAATTCAACCCAAAATATTTGCCGAGAACCGGAAAGCTTACGTCTAGAGCAACCCCAGGCCAAAAAGTTAACAAGACATATCCCATCCTTGTCATGCTTAGTCTTTTCACTGTGAGATTCACCGGTGACCGTTCTCCCTTGAGGGATTACTTTATATAATCCTACTATATATATAAAAACGTGTATCCACATTTATTTTCTCTGTGGTTAACACAGTCCACAATTAATTAATTCCACATTAAACCATTGCAAAATATTGAACATGAACTGGAAAAAAAGTGTACTCGATTTATGAACGATACACTTGTAAAATTAGTCGAATATTGTTATATTATTTTATGCAACAGGCATATTGTACAGAATTAATTTGTTGCCCATATCGCACGCCTCGTTCTTTCCGGGAAGGCAAAAGAGACGAGAACAACTCCTCAAAATAAAGCTCCTCAAACACAAAAAAAAAAAAAAAGAGAGTTAAAGGACTTCCCGTCATAAGTTACGAAAAATCTTCCTTTAGAACGAAAGCATGCTAAATATGATTTTATAACCAGGCAAACGGACGAGATTCCTTTTATTCTATGTACTTGCAATGAATAATACTCTCTTTTACCAAGTGAAAAGAAAGGTGTCATGAAAGTGATGTGGGGGGGGGGGGAAGAGGAGGATAATGTGAAGTGAAAAGTGAAGTGTGAATATGAAGAAGGGAAAGGGAAAGGAAAAGGAAAAGGAAAAGGAAATGGAAAGGAAAGGGGAAACGGAAAGGGAAAGGAAAGGTGAAAGGGAGAAGGAAAGGAAAGGGAAAGGGGAAAGGGAAAGGGGAAAAGAAATGGGAAAAGAAAAGAGAAACGGAGATGGAAAGGTAAAAGAAAGGAGAAAATAAAAGGGAAAGGGGAGGGGAAAGGGAAAAGGAAAGGGAAACGCAAAGGAAAAGGAAGGGGGAAAGGGAAAGGAAAGGGGACAGGAGAAAGAAAGGAAAAGGGAAAGGTGAAAATGGAAAGAGAAAGAAAGGAAAAGGGAAAGGTGAAAATGGAAAGAGAAAGGAAAGGAGAAAAGGGAAAAGGGAAGGGGATAGGGAAAAGTGGAAAGAGACAGGAAAGGGAAAAGAAAAGGGATAAAGGGAAAGGCAAAGGGCAAAGAAAAGGGAAATGGAAAGGACAGTGGAAAGGGAGAGGGGGAAAGGGAAAGGAGAGGGAGAGGAAAAGGGAAAGGGAGGGGGGAAAGGGGAAAGGAAAAGGGAAACGGACAGGGAAAGGGAAATGGAAAGGAGAGGGGGAAAGGAAAAAGAAAGGGGAAAGGTGAAAGGGAAAGGAAAGGGAAAAGGGAATGGAAAGGGAAAAAGGGAAAGGGAAAGGGAAAGGGCAGGTTTAGTGGGTGTATCAATACACAAACAGTTGCCAGGAAGGAAATGGCATTTTTCACCTTAAGTCAGTCAGCCAGTCCATTGTCATGGCAACCTATGAAGAGAGAGAGAGAGAGAGAGAGAGAGAGAGAGAGAGAGAGAGAGAGAGAGAGAGAGTGTGTTTGTGTGTTTTGAGTTTGCGTGACCTCTGAACTCTCAGTTCTTCCCGTCGATGGATAATAACCCGATCTATTTAGAATTTTACTGTGCTGTTCCAGTATTTCAATATGTATGTTGTTCCACCACCTTTCATTGTCAGTTATGGTGTCAACTTCTGTGACAGAACGATGTCTTTCTTGCTAACTCGTTTTGTACAACCAATTAATCAATTATCAACGCATGTACATTTATTTGTGTAGTAATCATAATGGCAATAATTGAGTTCTTACCTCCATTAACACTATGTATGTATTTATGTGTGTGTATTTATATATATATATATATATATATATATATATATATATATATATATATATATATATACACACACACACACACGCCCATACTGTTAACATACATCATGACTTATCATTAAATTATTATGACTTAAACAATTTAGTCATGAAGAATACTATTTTACAGATTTTCTCTATTCCCCTATATTACAGAATTAAGAAATCACGTACTACTTTCCCATGTACCTCCTAAAA
>NC_089777.1:37096536-37104036 GCF_040412425.1 Macrobrachium rosenbergii
AACTATTTTACCCATTAGAGGGAGGGGAAAAGGGAAACACGAGATTCCAAAGCCTCGCAGCACACAGGGAGAAAATAACGTGCCGTGAAAGCAAACAGAATTTTATATATGCCTGGTAATGAAATAAGCTAAAGTCGAGTGGAAGTATAAAGAACTACACTACAAACAATTATAGGCAATTGGTGACCTTCTTCTATACTGACTGAAGGAAGTCAGACCGCAATGGATACCACAATTCTTTCTTGCTCTTCTCCAGTTGCTCTTGGGCTTCACCGTGGCCCACAGCCGCTCATATCAGACTCCTGACAGTCACTCGCAAGGACTAGTGCATATTCGTTATTTTCCCACAAAGTAGAAATTCTAACCACACCACGCCGCGGACTCGGTCACTGGGACCTGAATAATCACTCACATACAATAAAAATTTTACCTTCTCTCTGAAAATCTATTCTGGAAATCTAACATGAAAGATGCAGACATTCATTTGGATTCTCGGTAAATAAACGCAAAGACACCGACGATACAAACAATTAAGATACCATCAATCAAATGCCAAACAAGAGAAGAACATTTATAATACAGACAATTGCAGCAGCTAAGATCCACAGCATACAAACAATCAAAACAATAGACAAGTAAAAATAGAAAGGCATCATAAACCCGTTGGCAAGAATAACGCAAGAACAATCGCGCGAACCTATTGTGTTAAAACAAGATGGGGAGAAGGGGAAGGGAGGGGGTGGGAGGAGGAGGTGAAGGGTGAGGTAGAGGAGGGGCTGGGAAGGGAAGAAGGGAGTTTGGTAAAGGGAGAGAGGAAACACTAAAGTCTCCTATTTTGAACACATAAAGGATGCTTAATATGGGCGGGGGTATAAAAACGCGTTGCCACGGCAACCGCCCCCAGACGCCACTTCAAGTAAAACTTAATCCCTGGCCTGAACACGTGTACCTGCCTGTGGCACTGAAAACGGAGAAGCTTGATTAAGGAAAGACGAAATGAATACGAAGACTATTTAGCGACAGGAGCGAAATTAAATGTATATATTTCTTTTATTGAAAATATGTAAACTGGAAACAGAGAAATAAACTTAACTTTATTTTTCCAAATCTTTGTTTCAATGAGAAATTGAAAAATAAAAAAAGTAAAATGCTTTTCAAGTTGATGAAAAATAAGATATATTCATGACGTCACAAGGATAAAATAGCTAAATAATGAGAGAGAGAGAGAGAGAGAGAGAGAGAGAGAGAGAGACTGCACAGGATAATCTTCATCACTCCTTCAAAAATAAAAGGACCGGGTAATTAGGGAAGCCAAGAGGATGTCGTCGCTTCCTCAACTACAAATGCAGGACGAGAGGAAGGTCAAAGAGAGAGAGAGAGAGAGAGAGAGAGAGAGAGAGAGAGACTGCTATACATTTTTTTTTAACGTCGAATTTTGATATCCAAAAACCCTCGCTTCCTTCTACGTCAACTATATGTACACTCCAGTTATAACGTACATTATAGATGCAACAACAAATACCATAACAAAAGCTGTATGCTTTGTCACAACAACGACAATAACAACAATAATGACAAAGATGATGACAATACATTCCGGGTTCGAATCGCCGAGAAGGCCGGTGCGACTTAGGCATGTTCCATTACGCCCCAAATTCCTCATTCGGCCTAATTAATGAGTTATGCACCTTCTTGCGGTCACTTGCTCAAAGCAGATCACTGATAGTGATAAAGAGAAAGTGAGCGATTCAAGCCATAAGCATAACAAACGAGAGCGATCTCTCCGTCAAACTGTAATGCTTATCATTATTTTATATTTGAACCTCGTGGCCTCGATGAGGTCATACTCGTACCACTTGGTGTGGCAACTCACAACCCATGAGATTCTCAACATACATGCTGTGGCACAGGTAAAAAAATGAAAGATTACATCAGGTGTCGCCGCTCTCTCTCTCTCTCTCTCTCTCTCTCTCTCTCTCTCTCTCTCTCTCTCTCTCTCCTAAATGACGTCTCAACGAAACCAATCGATTTATCCACTTTCTTGGCTTGGATGCAGAGATGACGAATCACGTGACTTGCCCCAGATAATGATCCAGGAGCATTATAAAACTCTCATTATGGATTCAACCTACTGAGAGAGAGAGAGAGAGAGAGAGAGAGAGAGAGAGAGAGAGAGAGAGAGAGAGAGAGAGATTAATTCCTTTACCTCTCCCACCCTAATTTTTCAAAATGGTTAAATTAATTCAATACTTCAACCAATGGACTATCTTAAAAAACGGAATATCAGAAGCCACTGAACGAAGCAATACATGACGGGCAATTCGGCTTCGGCCCAAATGCCCCCGCCCCCTCCCCACCGACACATAAAAAGTGAAGAGTGCTTGCAGTGACACTCAGTATGCCATTTCGCAACGAAGTAAATGTCAGCCAAAAACGAAACTGCGCAAATACAAGTGGAGAGACCTAAATTCTTCGTGTTTTCTTTATTTAGACATTTTCACTCGAAAATATTGGTGCATGGACCAGTTTTTTCACTAAAGAGAAAATAAATTCATCTTATATATACTGTGTGTGTATGTGTATATATATGTATATATATATATATATATATATATATATATATATATATATATATATATATATATATATATATATATATGTGTGTGTGTGTGTGTTGTGTGTGTGTTTGTGATTTGTGTGTGTGTATATTTTTAAAGGATTCAAGATTTATATATATATATATATATATATATATATACATATATATATATATATATATATATATATATATATATATATATATATATATATATATATATATATATATATATATATATATCTATATATATATATATAATTGTCAGGACTTGGAAGGGTGACCACCAGGAAATGCTAGACGCCGCTGGAAAATTTATCTTAAAAATATGTGGAGCTAGCAACCTCAACTACAAAGTATGTGCGTGTGTGTAATTACAAGTGAACAAGTGTTTCTACGATACCTGACAGTAAGCGCCAAAAAATATAAATAAAATAAATAAATAAATAAATAAATAAACTAATAATTCTATCCAATTAAATTTTCTGTATACGCACTAAAGCAAACGCGCTAACAATAATAACACAAGTATACTAACTTTCACCACCTAATGCCAAGAGCGGGCACACTTCACGGCCCCTCCCACCCCTAATTCACATTAGACTCCTTCCCACCCTTTGGCCCTCCCAAAACCTTCCCCAAACGGGACGCCTTCTTGAGATCACGACCACGAGCATCCCCCATCCAGTTATTCTGCAAGGCAGCATCGCTTCCCCCATCTCCTTACGTGGGATGCTCTCTTTCTTATTCTTACCAGGTGGGGGCTCCAATAAATCTTCCCCGCGGCCGCTTTACCTCATTATATTACCCTCGAGGAGCTCCCTAATTAATCTTCCCAGGTGGAACTTTTCTCAATTCATTCTTCTCAAGTGGAGCTCTTAGCTATAGCATGATTTTACACGGGTAAAGCTTTCCAATTATTCTTTCCAGGTGAAACTTTTTCCAGTTATTCTTACCAGGTGGGACTTTCCTATGTGGAGCCCTTCACAACATCATATTCTACCAACATGGAACTCTTCCCACATTTACTTCAGAGGTGGAACCCTTCCACTTATTCTTCCGACGTGGGGCTCTTCCTAATTATTTGTTAAAGGGGGTGGAGCCCATTATATCCATCTTGCCAGGTAAAGCTCTTTCCAATTATTCCCCTCAGGTAAAGATTTTCCTTTTTTTTCTAGGTGGAGCTGCTCTTGTGACCTTCCATGTTAAGCTCTTCAAGAATCTTGAGAAAGCTCTTGTAACGTCATTACCAATAAGAGCTTTTCTGAAGTTCTTCCCCTAATAGCTTTTCCTATATCTTCCCAGCTAGATCTTTTTTTTTTTTTTTTTTACATCTTTCAAACTCTGTTCGGTGTGGGCTCTTCCCCACCTGGAAAAGAAGACTCTTCCTATGAAAGCTCTTCTTACAGTACTGTTCCCCCGAAATCTCTCCCCGACCTCTTCTCTTCTCCACCAAAGTATTACCAGGTCCAACGGACAAAGAGGTAATGAGAGGAGAAAGTAGGGAGAGGATGTGGTGGAGGAGACGAGAGGTGGTGAAAGAGGAGGAGCAAGGAGGAGGGGAAGAAATGAGGTGGAGGAGAAAGGAGATGGAGGAGAGAGGAAGGAAAAGGAGGAGAAAGGGGTTTTGAATTGAGGGGTTTTATGACGTTGCAAGGGGGGGGGAGCGGTGAGAAGCGAGAGAGAGAGAGAGAGAGAGAGAGAGAGAGAGAGAGAGAGAGAGAGAGAGAGAGAGGAGGAGGAGGAGGAGGAGGAATGGAAGGGTCCAGGGGTCTACATCGCTAGCTGGGAAATCTAATTAAGGATTCACAAAGGGGGCTCCCCCTCTCACCCCTCCACGGGCTCCCCACTCCCCCTCTTTCAACATCTGACAGCGATATAATTATGCCAGAAAGAAAACTTGTTCTTTACCGGAAAAAGAACTTAAAATGAAAATAATAAGTTTCCAAACACTTACTCTTCTTTTTATTCATCTCTCAAATGTCAGGTCACCGGGCTTCGATGTATTTTCGTACGGACCCAAGTGTCCTTGTTATTATTAATCTGCCCTGGTTTCCCGTATGAATCATTAATCATATTTATGAGGCAAACGCTGAAACTTGATACGTAATAATAATAATAATATAATAATAATAATAATAATATTTCTATTCTAAATTATTATTATTATTATTATTATTATTATTATTATTATTCTATAAGTACGAATTCACATGAAACGAGGTATTAAGGCTAAAAAGATAAACACACAAAGTACTTCAGAAGTAATTATATCAACGATCAAAAAATCCATTCACAGACACTAGTAGAAAACACGAGAAAAATTTGAGGCCGGTTTGCACGACTTTTAAAGGCGCAGTAGTCAGCATCTATAAGAACCAAACTATCTACATACATTTTACATGTATTTTCAATTCTTTACATGCAATCTTAGTTCTTAGGCCTCCATTACCGTTGCTTTTTGCTTTTCACCTTTCGCCTACTCCGTTTTGCCTCTTCCAACTTCCTTAACTTCACCACGATTAAGGACATGTCCTTTTAAGTTAGTCCAAGGGAGTTCTTGAATGTGACTTGGTCGCCTCGTTAACCCAACTTAATATTATAATAATAATCTATATTCATGAAGATTAAACGGTAAGACACACTAAAATAAAAAAGGGGGGGGGGCTTACAAACGACAGTTCCATGCAAGGGTGTCATCTGAGCCACTAATAACACTCGTAAAACGGATGGAAACCTTATTCCCCAGCAGAAAATCACCATCATAATTATCATTACCATTACCATGGGCCACTACAGACAGACAGACACGTGCAGACTCAAACACGAAGGTTGCAAGGAACTTCATCACCATCGATCGCATGTGAAAGCAGCTCATACTTCTCCCCCTATTCATTTCTGAACCGAGGTAAGAAATCGATTTTGCAACATTGCTGGCGGTGAAACAGGGGGGAGAGAGAGAGAGAGAGAGAGAGAGAGAGAGAGAGAGAGAGAGAGAGAGAGAGAGAAGTATGAATACATACATATATGTGTGTGTATGTATGTATGTATGTATGTATGTATGTATGTATGTATGTGTGTATATATATATATATATATATATATATATATATATATATATATATATATATATATATATATATATATATATATATATATATATATATATATATATATATATATATATATATATATAGCCACTATTGTATCATGGACGGATGAAGAGATGAATATAGCCAGAAAACAAATAAATAAAAACAAAAAAAGAATACAGACAGTGGGATTTTAAGGGACAGAATGACAGATAAGACAACATATAGACAGAATGGTGGTAAAAAAAAGGGGGGGAACACAGGAAGAAATAAGAAACCGGCATATCACAGCCAGGTACACTGAGGAAGATAATTACGGCCGCCAGCGTACCCCTAATCTTTCCAGGTACACACACCTGTGACTAATTAAATCGGCGTAAATAAACAACCGGGAGAATCATTCAACTGAAAAAACAGTGCAGTCTACTGCTCAGTAAGAGCTGTTCCCAAGTCCATGCCAATAAAATATATATATACATATATATATAAATATATATATATATATATATATATATATATATATATATATATATATGTATAACTGAATCACGAAAATATGGAACGTGATGAATATATAAATAAAGATAAAATCCACGAAGGAAACGGAAACACTGGAGTTTTCTTACCACTTAAAACATATTTGCATTCCCTACTTAAAACATTAAAACAAGTAAAAAAATGCGCTGAAGTGTCTTCGGCGCAATCGAGTTTTCTGTATAGCGTATAATCAAGGCCACCGAAAATAGATTTATCTTTCGGTGGTCTCGATATAATACTGTATGAGCCGCGCCCCATGAAACTTTAACCACGGCCTGGCGGTGGTCTGGCCTATATCGTTGCCAGACGCACGATTATGGCTAATTTTAACCTTAAATAAAATCAAAACTATTGAGGCTAGAAGGCTGAAATGTGGTATGTTTGAAGACCGGAAGGTGGATGATCAACATACCAATTTGCAGCCCTATAGCCTCAGTAGTTTTTAAGATCTGCAGGCGGACAGAAAAAAAAGTGCGGACGGACAGACAAAGCCGGCACAAGTTTTCTTTTCAGAAAACTAAAACAAATAAACATCACCACATTCCCAGTTGATTAATATGAATACTAGTCTCTTCATTGGTGACTTTATTTATACCTGAACTGGTCCAAAAATTTTCAAGATATATGTTTCCTGTCTTAATTAGAAAAATTGTACCTTGTTTTATTAATATCGAATCCTCTTAGTCTTAAAGAAATTATTTTCTTTTTATGAAGTTCTTAAGCTTCCTAACTTTACAAAGAATGCTACTCATTGCAAATTTCCTTAATCAATGATTCTCCTTTGCGACAAGGAAAAAAATGTCCTTTACTTCGTTAAAGAGGATTCTTTTCTTTTACCATGAAAAATGATCCCTTAAATATTCCCGACTTCAATTTGAAAATGGATTTGCAGCGCTCCGTCTTTGAAATAAAAATAAGCAGCAGCTGCGATCGCTCATTTTTCAACAGGACAGAAATCCAAAATAGATGGAAGCAAGAAACGTTTTACTGCTTTTCGCATTCTTTACAAAGAACGTAGTGCAATCACTTTTGCTTGTAACGTCAGGCGCAGAAAAAAAAAAAAAAAGACGTTTGCTGGTCGTCTGTTACCTAATGCAATTTTCCAGTCATTTACTTTAGGTTGAAACCTTTCCAATTTAGAGTAACTGCTAGACATCTCCATCTTCTAACAAGTTAAAACTACTATGCATGTTTGTCTAGCAAGCGCTTACAGGTGCCTGAATACTTACCTGGCTACGGCAGACAAATTTCATTTTCAATCAGGAAATAATACAG
>NC_089777.1:37109036-37129036 GCF_040412425.1 Macrobrachium rosenbergii
GTCTAGCTAATAAAATAGAAAACAGGTTATATACGTATAAAAGATTAGGGACTTTTAGGAGTATTATGGAAACACATACGAAGGCATCAAAATCTAAACAAACACAAGAGTCAAATTCTACACAAAAAGTCTTTATGGTTCAAACTAAATATACACAGGGAACAAATCAAAGTGGCCTGCAACTAAGCAAGCGATTACATAAGAGAATCATCAGAGATGAGAAAGAATCAAATGCAGGAGAGATCTGGACACAGGAGACGATAAACGTTAACTTGCCAATGAGAAGAGGGTGTGTGACAAAATTTGTAAAACTTCAGTTGAGAGTAAAACAGCATAGGCCTAACTGAAAGACGAGGAACATTACAAGGGGTAAGAGATAATGAGTAAGGTAAGAAATATGACGAATGGTAAAATTTACATGAGAGCATTTCAAAGAAACGAAAAATGGTGTTATGCAGAGTTTAAAAGTAAATATATAAAAAAAAATTATTCTAAACATAAACACTCAACCTCAGGACATTATTTACAGCAAAATAAGGCAAAAAATTTCCTTTCAATAAGAGCCGCCAATATAAAAGGGTCTAAAATATACACAGTAAATCGGATAACTTACAGATACTGAACTTTTTAAACTGAAACTACTCATAGGTAGCTTCAAGACTTACACAACTTCTTTTGAGGTGGAACTGTAAAACATGAACAGTTTTCAGCTTCACAAACAGCATCGATTGAATTTCACTCCCTGTTCGCAGTGTTACAAAACACGTAACCGGAAAAAAAAGCAGAGAAGAATAAATGGGAGGAAATGAGAAAAGCCAAGTACGAGAAAGGAGAAGAGAAAGAAAAACAAAACGGAAAAGAAAATATATTAAGCAAATAAGCAGAAATCAAGGTGAACATGGAAGAAAAACAAAACTAAGAAAAAGAAGAAAATAATACTTGAGAAGAATTTCTAGAGAATCGAAAGAAAAATGAAGGAAAAATAAAATAAATAATTCTATTTAACCATCGGAGAAAAGGAATGAAAACGAAAATATCAGGAAACCGAAAAGACTACGAGAACAAGGAATAAAGAGGACAAGGGAGATCTAGAAATCCATAAGGGAAAAATAAGTGGGAAATAAACTTTGAGTCTTGCAAAAACCTATAAACGGGAAGAAAAACAGATAAGCCATACGTATGAGAAAACCTTCGGAGAGGGAATGAAAGAAGACGTAAATAAACTCAAGGTATTAGAAATACCTGAGAGAAAAGGAAGGAAGAGACGAAAAAATATCTCCCTCCTAAATGAAATATGACTCGAAGCAGAGAGGAGGGGGAGAGGTGAGGAGGAAGAGGAAGAAGAAGAGGAAGAAGAAGAGGAAGGCAGCTGCCTCACCCTCGGCAAACGCCAATGAGGGAAATCTTCAAGTGAAGAGGGGAAGCAAAGTGGAAGCTGTGCGTTTATGTGTGCGTGAGGTGGAGGAGAGAGAGAGAGAGAGAGAGAGAGAGAGAGAGAGAGAGAGAGAGAGAGAGAGAATAAAAGTCTGAAAAGGAGAGGGTAGAATGAAAAGTCTGAAAAGGAGAGGGTATAATGAGATATATATATATATATAATATATATATATATATATATATATATATATATATATATATATATATATATATATATATATATATATATATATATATATATATATATATATATATATATATATATATATATATATATATATATATATATATATATATATATATTCATGAAAATATATATTCACATTCTGGCGCTAACTTCTCAAAAGCGAAAAAAGCGTATGGTGAAAAAAATTATATCAACTGTTTGTAAAATAATAAAAGAGAGAGAGAGAGAGAGAGAGAGAGAGAGAGAGAGAGAGAGAGAGAGCTACCTTACTGAAGATGTAGCAGAGGACCTCTTACTACTTCACAAAGTTCAAAAAGACGAGACCGGATGAAAATACTCAAGTGAAAACACTACCGCCACTTCTAACGGCACCCTACCCCCTTGACAGCGAAAACAACAAAAACACTAGTAGCAATATCGGGAAGAAAAATGACCAGGTGAGAATGGGAATGGAAGCCGAGGAGAAAGTATTTCCTTTAATAATAATAATAATAATAATAATAATAATAATAATAATAATAATAATAATAATAATAATAATAATAATAATAATAATAATATCTTGTTAAATAAGATGGCTGTATGCTTAAAGTCTCTAATTCCTTCCAATAATAATAATAATAATAATAATAATGATATCTTGTTAAATAAGATGGCTGTATGCTTAAGAGAGTCTCTACTTCCTTCCAATAATAATAATAATAATAATAATAATAATAATAATAATAATAATAATAATAATAATAATAATAACAACATACAAAGTAAATATGCATTACCTATCAAATATAATAATGGATTTTATGAACGTGCCGAGAACTAAAATAATTCAATAGCCGTTTCTCTGGCATCGAAAAAGAGTATTCTCTTCGCCTTGAAAGTCACGACAAAGTGGGAATTCACATTTGCACTGCGGCCTTGAAGCATTTATAGTTAGTTATGAAGTCTTAAAATTAAGTTACGAAGTCTTAAAATTGGTCTTAAAATTAAACTCGATTACCATATTCAAAACCTGCCAGCTCTATGTAAAAGTAAATACCGATTTTAAAGATATTTCTGTCTTCCCAAAAGCTGAGTTTTATATGTAGGCAATATTTACATGATAAAAATAGAAACCTTACATTGATGACCAAGAAGTTCAGCATAAAAAGAGTACAAAAAGAAAAAGATCAACTTGACAGGTGGGCGTCAAAACAATAAAAAGCAAGAGGCTAGGTCAAGCTAAACAAAACAATAAGAATAGACAAATTAAAGGTTAAAAGTGCAATGCTTTACGGATGGCTAAATACGGAAAACACGAGGGGGAGAAAGAGAAGCTGGTAATAACAGTAATCAACAAGGTCCAGAATGTAATGAACAATAGAATGAACAATTAAACAATGATTAATGAATAAAAAAAAATAATTTAATACTTGATCATACATTCCGCTGGCTCTTAGGCGTCACTGCGACCACTGCCGCCCTCGGCAGATTACTTACTTCAGTTACAAGTCTCAGAAGCTACTATTTACTCGTAGTTTTTCAAAGTAAGAGCGTTGGTTCAAAACTCAACGTCCCTTATTCACCATGGATTGAGACCGGTATAAGTGAAACAAAATGGTTAAACAGTAAATAATAAATACATACATGAAAAAAAAATATACAAATTGATTCATATTTTAAATAAATACATAAATATAATCACCCCGCGAAGACTAAAGAAAGAAAACGTATTGCCTAGCGTAGTAGTAAGACGGTAGTCCTAAAAACACATTTCCGCTTATTGGCAAAAATTTCTCTCGACCGGCTGTAATCGGAGAAGTCACCTGGATTGTATCTCGTGAGGATATGAGATGGAGACAACATTTCTCACTCTATTCGGATTTCATACCGCCCTTCCCCACCCCATTTCTCCGTCTATCTGTCTTTCTATCTATTATCTACTTCACAGACAGGGAAGTGCAAGAGCGTTCACATTTTTTTTTTCACACTCTTAGTTTAACCAGACCACTGAGCTGATTTTTGCGGAGCCACGAATAGAACAGAATATACAATTTAGGCCGAAGGCCAGGCGCTGGGACCTATGAGGTCATTCAGCGCTGAAAGGAAAATTGAGAGTAAAAGGTTACAAAGGCACCATGAAGCAATTGTTAGAAGAGGGTGAAAAGTAAGATGGAAGAAAGAATATGATGGAGGTACAGTAAAAGTTATGAAAGGGGTTGCAGCTAGGGGGCCGAAGTGCAAAGAACCTTAAGTAATGCCAGGTGGGTCCTGAGTAATGCCTACAGTGCACCGCGCGTGAGGTGCACTGACGGCAGTACTCCCCTACGAGGGACGGTAACCCTTGGAAATAATCCTTACGGCTGTATACCAGTGGGAATGGAGGAGAGAGAGAGAGAGAGAGAGAGAGAGAGAGAGAGAGAGAGAGAGAGAGAGAGATTGTAATCAAGTAAGGCTGGTCTCAGATTGCAATTATTACAGCCAGGTGGATTTCCTTCGCCTTTGACGTGGCCTTGTCTTGGTAATTTCATGAAATGAGTTTTCTTTATATGAAAATAATTTTGATATATTAACACTTTCCGGTATCAAGTAATTCCAAGGAAAGAAGAGGAAGAGATAATAACAGTTAAAAATGTATGTATATGGCGCTCGACTAATTAATCACAATTTTTTATAAAGACTTTCCTTTTAATTAATTCAGCACGTCATTAACATCATAATTAGGTCAGATTATACAAGTCAGGAATGACATATTATGATCTGTCAATGTATTTAATTACAATATCCAAGTGTTCCACTGAATAGGTAGTACAACAAAGGGTCTTTCACACAGTGCGTTTCTTTCCATAAGCTGAATTTCCCTTATTAAACCCTTCATTCTAAACCTTTGAAAGGATTTAAGTTTCAATTCAACATATCTATAACTGACTAAAACAAACGTACAGATTTATCCACAGGTATATTACATTAAAATATAAACTGGTACAATAATTCTTTATATCCATAATACACTTAACTTTTTGGGCAACCAAAACATAAAAATTCTGTTATAGTCTATATACTTTCTTTGTGACTTAAAATTCTCTCTCTCTCTCTCTCTCTCTCTCTCTCTCTTAAATAAACCATACTCTTCTAAATCTACTTCAACCACTAATCTTTCTTTCCTCTCTTGGTTTATGATAATCATCTTAAACGATCCTTCTCCCTTCTAAACAGACCATACACCTTTTCTCACTTATATTAAAACCAACTCTCTCACAGTCGTACTCTTCTAACAGGAGGTACGAGAGCGCGAGCAATCTTAATACTAAACATACAAAGTAACCTCATGGGAAAGTGAACTGAACATACGAAGTAACCTCATGGGAAAATGAACCGGTTTCGCAACCTGAGTCCCTCCATTGACAAGCATGTCCTACGCACAATCGCAATACATACCTTCTGATGCTTTCAGTACTCTTGATTATAGTCTGTACCAGGATATACATGCAGTACATGCATATCCAATGTAAAATTACTAAAAGGAGATACAATTATATGACTTTAACAGATTTGTCATTTAACAGAAGTGGACAGGTGTGGCATAAACACGGTACAAAATGTAATATAGGTGAAAACTTCCTAATTCCTTGAGCTAAGATGGTCGGAGGATGTGCATCCACTGCTGTGTCTGTCTTTTCCCCCACTAGATATTCTAAAAAGTTATGAAAGAATTTCATGAAATTCTGTGGAAAGGTAGGATGGTTAGAGGCCAGGGAAGAGCCGACTGTATTCTTGGATAAATCCGGATCTGGATGCAAACATAGGATGTTATTTTAACATCTGTGAAGTATATCCGTCTCAACGTTGCTTTCTAAACTTTAAGTACTCAAAGATGCTACATTCCCAACACAAGGTATACATTCTCTTTTGGTCTATAAATAGGAGCAGATACGTTCCCTACAAGATCCAGTTGCTATGAAATCCAACCCTTAAACAGTATAGCAGATGGCAGGTTTCTGTATTAATAACCTGACAACTATACACCTCGGGGACGTGGTACAGATCTATTCATAAAAATCAACAGATGCATACTGACAAATCTGAAAGACTTACAAGCGTATTATTAACTTATGTCAATGCGTTATTACCCTGAACACTGCAAAAACTGTAGTCTTTCTACTCCCCAGTCCTGTCAAAAACAAAAATCGTACGACTTCGTTGATTCGCAAATTCTGTAAGTTTAAAAAAATGCTTGGCTAACTTTTTCAGCAACAAGCCTTCTTTTCAAAAGGGACGGCTGCCCCAGAGATAAGCCGGAAAAGAAGCCACAGGCGCGAGAACGAACACCCAGGTAAAAGTCACAGCCTCATGGACGTTTCTTAACCCAGACAGAAAGAAGCCTTACAAGAAAAAAAATCGTAATTTCTTGCACATCTTAAATACAAACATTAACAGACATTTGCGCCTTAAAGCTTCTCTCTTTTTCTTCCGCACTAAGCTGCAGTCAAAAGTTATGGCCTTGTTCCCATTTCCATCCTTATAATAATAACAATAATAACAGTAAGATATAATATACTCGTATGTTGTTATGACTGGCTAAAACTAAGATTTTGGGGTACTCAAGTGGTTAATCAAATTTAAATCGATAAAGCAATAAAAAAAGTCTAACAGTAGCATATTTATGGTTAACAGTAAACAGGCCATATAGCCTATGCCCCCTCACAGCAACGAGCAATCTCGCACCCATGTAAAAAGTTAATAATAATAATTAATAATAATAATAATAATAATAATAATAATAAACTTTTACGAGTGGGGAAATATAACGCCAACAGCTGTACGCTGTGAATGTAACAGATGTTGACTGCACAGATCGTAAAACATAGCCTAAATGAATTCACTTAAACACGAATAGATATGAGCAATTTCATACGAATTAAAAAAAGTGAACACTTGAAGGATGCAACAAACAACTGAAACTAAACCAATAACAGGGGCGTAACAATTATATTACAATATTAAAGATAACAATAAGAACAAAATAATAATGGCGAGAGATTTGAACAAGAAAAACACTACCGTGAAGAAACAAAGGATTAGGTAAGACACGATAAAAAGAAAACGGTAATATATATATATATATATATATATATATATATATATACATATATATATATATATATATATATATATATAAATATATATATACAGTACATATAAACGAGAAGTTTACCGGAAACACATTCCACCGAATCCCTTCCTATACAACAGCATTTGTCCCGGACCCGAACCGACCTCACTTTACCTTTATACAATCCGTCACCCACTTCCCCATGACCCTAGTCTCTGACAATGAAAAAAAGAAAACGAAAAAAAGTAAAGGGAAGCCAATAGACCAAACGCACACAAAGGGACAGGGAAACCAATTCTTTAGTCTGAGGGGATGGGAAATGGATAAGGAACGAAATTAATTCAGGGGATAAAACTACCAACAAATAGTTTTATGGACGCAGGCCGTTTCTAGAGGGATTATCCCTTTTGCGCAATATTAGGAATCGCAAAACCATTTTCAAAATAAATATATATATTCTGAATGCATATACAGTATATATATATATATATATATATATATATATATATATATATATATATATATATATATATATATATATATATATATACATACACACATCAATTTGTCACTTTTTATATATATATATATATATATATATATGTGTGTGTGTGTGTGTGTGTGTGTGTGTGTGTGTGATGGATTGGAAGATAGAATTTATGCCAAAGGCCAAGCGCTGAAATCTATGAGGTCATTCAGCGTTGAAAGGGAAAGTGAGAGTAGATGGGTTCATTGAAAAGCGTAACAGGGGAAAACCTCAAACTTGCACTATGAAACAATGGATAGGAGAGGGTGGAAAGAAAGATGGAAGAAAGACAATACGAGCGGAGGTACAGTAAAAGGAATGAAAGGGGTTGCAGCTAGGGGCCGAAGGGACGCCGCAAACAACCTACAGTGCACCGCGTGAGGTGCACTGACGGCATTACCCCCCTATGAGGAGGTATGTGTGTGCGTATGCGTAATTTAAATAAAAAATAAAATTAAATAAACACACAACAAAGAACAGAGAAGCAAACGAATAAAGTAATATTTAACCCCAAAACTAGAAGAAAAGTGAAAAGAAACGAAATAAATGAGAGAAACACGCAAATTAAAGAATAACAACAAACCCTTCGTTATACCCCGACGGCTCCCAACTTTGATATACCTGTTACGCCAATGATATTCATCCGCACATGTATATTCCGCGTCGCGGGATAATGCAATTGAGGATACAATTATTAAGTCGTCGCCATGTTGGATGCGAGCAAAAGTGACCGGCAAAATGTATTTATTCGTTAACAAAAGCCGGTCGCTGCTACTACATGCTTGCATATTCATTCATAATCAGAAATGCTAATGAGCACGAGAAAAGAGACAGCAGGATTACTCCGTTTTTCCCTTCAAGTAAATGGGATAAATATGTTCTGTGGAAGCTTGCTTAACAAGTCAATAGAATTTAAAACACTGTTATATATGAATGCGAGGGGATTTTTTAACAATAAAAAATAACAAGGCAAATTATATATATATATATATATATACTATATATATATATATATATATATATATATATATATATATAATATATATATATATACACATATATAAATATATATATATATATATATATATATATATATACATATATATATATCAATATGCCTATTATATATATATATCAAATGCCTTTAAACAAATGTACTCATGCATGTAAATGTGACTGCACAAGCACCAACATAAATCACACAAAACACCGCACCGGATATCATCAATATTATCATTATTTAAAACCAACATAATTTTCATGAAACGAGTCGGAGAGCCATGAGGTTTCAGCCCACGAGGGTGGAATGAAAGGGGATGACGTAGAAAGGATCATGTATAGCACAAATAACATTGAAAACAAAAAACAAAAAAAACACCGTGAAATGAGAATAAAGCGCCTCTTTGGCACATTCGACTGACGTAAGCCTTATTATGGAGAGGACTTAAACACGGGTATGACTACGCCAATAAAGTCCAGTCACTGCCATCAAAGAATGTGTTAATGGACTTCTTTTCTTACAGTTTGGTACCTTTTTTGTCAACATTACGTCATCCGAATATACACGTCGTTGAAATCTAGTCACGTCTGGTTACGGTGAGTCTTATGCTAAACGATCTTCTCCTCTCGAGAAACGCTGAATTCAAGGGCTTATTGCTTTAATAACCTGGGTGGATTGTTGGCGAGTGATACAATGCAAAGGCGTTATAAACATTACGGTTACTCATGCAAAGGAAATTTATCAACATACATTTCGAATTTATCAACAATTATTCCTTACAGACATTTTATAAACACGCATCTCTGCATACACACACATATACATATATATGTAAGTATGTATGTATATGAATAAATATATTATATATATCTATTTATACAATATATGCATATACGTTTATGTTAATGTTTGTGTGTGTGTGTGCAGAACAGAACAACACATATTCGAATAGTGTTGCTAAATATTTCTACGGACATTCACAAACTATGTTGTCACAAAGTAATGAATGCAAATATATTCTAGATAAATATTTCGACAACTTCTATCGCGCTACTCCTCTATTCTCATGAAGAGGAATTCCACAGAAGAGAGACGGCTATGAAAATTAAGTTAACATCAGAGCGAAGAAAGAAAGAAAGAAATGAGGGGGAGGGGAAGAAGAGGATAAGAAAACTTGAAGCAAGAGAAACCTTTCATAAAAGCAGCTCGGTAAGCATGCTTAGGATGGAGGGGGTAGGAGTAGGGGTGGAGGAGGGGGACAGGAGTGGGGGTGAATGGTGACGATGACGTCATATAGACATAACAGGATTAGCGCTAGTGATTTTGAGAGAGAGAGAGAGAGAGAGAGAGAGAGAGAGAGAGAGAGAGAGAGATGACCACTGCCACTACTGTTTAAACTGAAAATAGAAAAAATCAAAATAAAAAATATATAAACTAACACAATATATTCCAATTTTTACCTGGTACCTAAGACTGAGATAAACTTGGTAGTGGGGTACGTTAAACAACCCTCGTAATTGGCAGTGCGGTATATGAAATACCCTTGGCACTTAGCATTTGAGATAACACCGGAACTTGGCAGTGTGGCATAAGAAATACCCAAGGAATTTGTAATGGGGCATATGCGATAACCTTGGCACTGGGCAGCATGGCGTAGTCTATGAGATAACCCTTGTACTTGGTAATGTGGCGTACTAGACAACCAAGGTGCTTGGTCGCGCGTCTTATGAAAACGGTACCTGGCCGTGTGGTATCGTGATATTTCGGCAGAATGTGGACGCTGATGGTCTGCAAAACGAGCAATGTTCACCAACTCAAGAAGCACCAGCATAACCCACACTAACGGAAGGTCCCTACTGAAATACCGCTAAAAGCTTTTGAGAAAACCAAGCTGGAAATAGTCCAGCTCATCACTATTTTGGTTTGGAGGAAAAGAACACAATGCTTCAAATAATTTTGTCACGAATATATTAACACTCGGGGATACCGCTAACATCCTGACAGTAGACCAATATGCCAACAGCGGTGGTCTAAAGTTTCATGTTGCAGTAATACCATCATCTCTGGAGATAGGGGAAGCCTTACGAGGAATGCCCAGCCCTCTGGCAGGATTTCATGAGATTTTATAGCGCAATAAAACAAAATATTACAAAAGTACAGTGGTTCTACTGTGCAATGAATCAAGCAACTATAACATAGTACGAGATAGCCTCGATTTTTCTCGAATTTATTTTTTTGCCAAATTATATCCTTTTTTCCTGTAAAGCTGGTAGCTACTTCATTTCGTAATAAGCGAGAAGGAAAAACTGCCAAGAGTTGCGTCATATGTTTTATGTAACAACTTGCATTTACAACCTCATGGAGAAAATGAGTTCCTGAACACTACCGCCGAGGAATACCAACCTTATTAGGTCCAGAATCACATTAAAAATAATTGTAACCTTGGACATATAATGATGTCGCCATTCTTGATTTTGTCCCTCTCTCGAAATATCCGTCTGTTTAAACACATAAAAACTAAATAATACCCAAGTCAGGTTCTCATTCCGCAAACGCGCGTGCGTGCACTCATATGCGCGCCCTAACTCGAGCAGGTTTCGTTAAGTGTAGTAAGATTTATTGATACATAAATCATCTCAACGGAATATTTGTGTGAATGTGTAACGCCAACTGCGGACTTAGATCGTATGCGCCTAACAAATATTTTTATATCAGGGAAACTTTATTCTCAAAACCAGCAATTTCTTTTGAGAGAGAGAGAGAGAGAGAGAGAGAGAGAGAGAGAGAGAGAGAGTGTTAAATTTTTCACTAAATAAATATTTTTTTCACATTCATAATTCCCAAGAGGAAAGAAACGAGTCTTGAGAGATAAACGTGACAAAATAATGGAAAAAGGAAGCATTTTAGCAGACCAGGTTCCTTATACATGAAGGTAATTTAGCCAATTAACGGGCTACCGCGTTCAACTCTAACCTCCCTATGGCTAAAAACGGACTTCTGGTTGATCCGATAAAGAAAATGTCAGCATTTATTGAAAATTATGATTGTTACAGCATTTCACTTGACCAAATTAAATAAGTTACACCATTTCACTTAAAACATGTGTAATTAAATTAAATAAGTTGACAAACGTGCCAAGATTACAATTTCCAAATAATCGGGAGTAATTTCCGTTGGAGACCGCGGTATCTTCATGAACGCGCCCAAAGGCGTGTTCCTATTAAAATGATTGGTTGAGCAACTGGTTTCTGTATAGTATAAGCGACAAAACGACAATTCTCATAGATGCCATAAAATAATCATTTCCTCCAAATAACTGGAACTAAATGGAAATCCTGACATAAATATTTCGCAAACCATTCAAGCGTTCCAAACGTAGCCTATTATACATGTATTCCCTAAGTGTTTTCCTTAATACATTTCTTGAGTTATACATCCAAACAACAGAGCAGATTCCAGATGGAGATTACGGTGACCACATGAAACCAAGTAAAGGCAGTTTTCCTTAAAAAAGAAGGAAAAAAATTATACACGTGTGCATTTCCTTACATGCATCCCTTGTTTTACACTCAAAACACGAGCAACAGATTTACGACAAAAAGCAGGGCAACCTCATGAACGCGTCCAGGGAACGTGTTTGATAAAAGCGATACTGGTAACTTTTCCTGCCGTATATCTCTCGGATTTAGGAGGTCCCATTCGGGACCTCTAAAACGTCGCCGTGTGCCCTCCGAAGAGCCAATTTATCAGACAGATTTAAAAAGGGATTCGCCCGATAAGTCCCGAAAAATTTGGGAGAGTTTTCAAAGACCAATAACCCGGGAAGCTCTCTCTCTCTCTCTCTCTCTCTCTCTCTCTCTCTCTCTCTCTCTCTCTCTCTCTCTCTCTCTCTCTCTCGTTGGATAATACGGGAGAATTACACGACTGCTAATTTACACATTTTACCGTTTTAACGGCTAGAATATAAAATCTGCTATTTTTTCTCCTAAATTAATATATATATATATATATATATATATATATATATATATATATATATATATATATATATATATATATATATATACAATATATATATATGTACATATATATATATACATATATATATATATATATGTATGTATATATATATATATATATATATATATATATATATATATATAGGCTATATCACTAAGGATACCTGTATAGTCTTCTAAAAATTTTCTTTTCAAGCTCAAACCACCATCTACTCAGGTAGGGTATACGTGTACTCGCTAGCTTGTGAGAGAGAGAGAGAGAGAGAGAGAGAGAGAGAGAGAGAGAGAGAGAGAGAGAGAGAGAGAGAGAGAGAGAGAAATCCTAAACAATAAAGACTTATGTGAAAAGGAGAGATCGTGTTCATAGAGACCGCTACAATGGGCGTATAAAACTCCTGCGGCTAGTGAGTTATAATCCCATGCCTTAGGCCTACCAGCCCCTGTTGGAGCTACTTCTGCTGCTACAACTAGCCTACTACTACTACTACTACTACTACTACTACTACTACTACTACTACACAGAAATAAGATGGTGTTTATACTGGGTACAGCATAAATTATATCATGAAAACAAGTCATGAAATTAGACGAAAGTGAAAAAGATGAGTATTTTGAGTAAAACACGAAGGATAAAAATAAAGCTACTTCAGCCCATGATCATGTCATAATAATAATAATAATAATAATAATAATAATAATAACACTGAAATTTAACGATGATAAAGATAGCTACCTACGGTAGCGTATAGCATTAACGACCTTTCAATGCAAATTCTTCATACGGTAAATTTTTTTTATTATTATTATTATTATTATTATTATTATTATTATTATTATTATTATTACTACTGATGCTGCCATCGTTGTAATTATATCCACCCGGTGCACACGGTTATGAAATCAATCATTGGCAAGAGTTGTGTGCCGTCTTCGTGCAGAGCAATGCACGTACCTGAAACTGACAGGTATTATTTCTCCGACGCTTGCCTTGCATCATCACAGTATATTTATACTGACAAGTCAGCCAAGGTCGGAGAGA
This sequence comes from Macrobrachium rosenbergii, assembly GCF_040412425.1. NCBI lineage: Eukaryota > Metazoa > Arthropoda > Malacostraca > Decapoda > Palaemonidae > Macrobrachium > Macrobrachium rosenbergii. The sequence continues at coordinate 37,122,334 of NC_089777.1, forward strand.
GAGAGAGAGAGAGAGAGAGAGAGAGAGAGAGAGAGAGAGAGAGAGAGAGAGTAAAATAACGTCACTGTCTTGGTACACTTCTACTGAAGATGACCTTGATTATATCAACCATAAAGTTAACGGCCTGAATAAAATTGATAATATTTTACCCTCTTCGTTCTTCAAATTTCATCATCTAAACATCACTCCCATAACTTAAGTAGAATCTTGGATGCTCTTCATCTACTCATATCCGTAAAGTCACAGATTCCTATTTCTACTGGACTTTTACGAATCAATTATTTTCCTTATCAACTCCACGTATTCATAAAATCACTGACCACAAATTACTGACTTTTTCTTATCAACGCCACGATTTCCAAAATTCATTGGACTTTACGAATTATTTGTTTTCCAAATCACTTATCGTCTTTTCCATATTTCCTTAATACCTTTACCTTTACAGCAATGTGTCTTCAATCTGATTATTATCACGTTTATTATGTTTAACTGCTACCAATAATATCTTAAGAGGCAATCATTCCCTTTTATATGCATCTGCTCTTGTAGGCTACATGAATCTAGTGTAAAATAAAGCCCATTTTATTATTATTATTATTATTTTATAAGGAGACCCATCTCTGAAACAAGTTTCATTAAAAATAATGGCTGCATCAGAGCTGACTTTATATTTCACTTTCTCTGTCATTTTTCCTAAATGATTTATGTCCCACACAAAAAGCAATAACCGATAAGACAGAGAAAATGTAATATAAAATCAACTCTGCTTATCCAAGCCTCATCATCATCATCGTCATTATTATTATTATTATTATTATTATTATTATTATTATTATTATTATTATTATTATTATTATTATTATTATTATTATTATCATATTACTGTACTTTCGTCTCCATTTATTGTATAAGCAGTAAATATTCCTAACCTGAAGGTCCATTACTGAAAAATCTTCCCATACACACAATTATTTACCTCAACACTCATGTTAAGGAAAAGGATAAGGGATAGAACGGTGTGTGTGTGTGTGTGTGTGTGTGTGTGTGTGTGTGTGTGTGTGTGTGTGTGTGTGTGTGTGTGTGTGTGTGTGTGCAGGGGGCAAAGGAGGAGAAGTGCCTAGCTCCGCCAAACTTTCTTACTCAAGAGGAATGTGTTGTTTGAAGTTAGGTGGTTAGTACTGACAAGTGGAATGGTCATGAAATGGTGAGACAATATGGTGATGCTCTCCGTCAGCAGATCTCTGGTGCCTTTAAACGTTGTGTATGATGAGATGAAGATGATGATGATGATGATGATGATGATGATGATTGTCAATACTGTAATTTCGTCCCTACTGGTAATTTTCTATGTTCTTAATTGTTAAATGAATTTATTATTATTATTATTATTATTATTATTATTATTATATTACGCAGTGGTAACTCCTTTCATAATTGGTAGGCAACAGCTCATCAACGAAATTCAAACAAATACAGCTGAAATTTTTACCATCCAATGTGTATATATGATTGTTATCATACCACAAAATCATCATCATACCTGTGAAAAAGTGTCACAGTGTTCCACTTGACAGTGAAGCGGACTGACATGCCTTTCTTATCTCAAGAATCTCTCTCCATCCTCCCTCTAAGATAAAATCATGTACGCTTCTCATCAGCTTGTCGTGTAAGTGTGTAAGTACACCGTGTTACATAAATATCTATTTACACACACACACACACATATATATATATATATATATATATATATATATATATATATATATATATATATATATATATATATAAATATATATATATATAAATATATATTATCCATTGAGTATGCTATTTATATATCACCGAATATATAATTATAAGTGATTAATAATTAAGTACCTAAATGACTTTAACATCCAACAGTACCAATCAACAACATCACCAAAATATTAATCATTATAATTGATTCGGCGATATTTGAAGTACCTAAATGACTCGAACACCCAACAGTACCAATCAACAACATACCAAAATATTAATCACTTATAATTCCCCTTCGGCGATATTCCTGAAGTAGAGCGAATTGATATTAAACGACATATATATATATAATGTTTATATATAAATGTATATGATATGATAAAATATATATACACATCTTCTTCTTCTTCTTTTAACGTGCTTTTATTCCCATTTTTGTACACACACGACACTTAATATATATATATATATATATATATATATATATATATATATATATATATATATATATATATATATATATATATATATATATGGCCTACCCCAACGCCAAATCAAAGTCCTTCAAAAGAGGGTATCGTGCTTACCCCATATAAAAAATGGGAAAAGCACGTTAAACGAAGATGATATATATATATATATATATATATATATATATATATATATATATATATATATATATATATATATATATATATATATATATATACTGTATATATACATGTGTGTGTGTGTTTAGCGCGCGAATGGTAAGGATGATATCCAAACACCAACAGAGTAAATAAAAGACAATAGGAACTAAGAAATCACGACTTCGAAGGTCAGCCCACTGGATCAGTCTTCCAAAGCATTCGCTTGCATTAAGTGGAATTCTCTGTACTCTTCTGTATTTCACCAACTAATTAAGCTACTCATCACTCAGGAAGATAATTCCATTAGCATACTTTTGTGACCGTGCCTGATATACAGTATATCTGGCTGGCCGTGTCAGCCTTGATCTACTAAAAAAAAAAAAAAAAATACGCTTTACACTTGCTTTATCTGTATCACACTTGACCCAAAAACCTAAAACCAAATATATTAAGAAAAAATTACTTGGCTAGATAAGGGCTGCCTATCTATCCGCCTTTGATATAAGAAAAATTAAAAAAGAGAATACGATTATTTGTACTATTTGGGTGCCAAACAGTACAAAGTTAACCTATCTAAAAGAAGCAGTGTGATCATGGTATTCGCATTTCTGTTGGTTTACAGAGCCAACGGTCCACACCAGCCCACTTATCGCCTTCAATGCCTTACCATACTTCCTGAACCGAATTTGGGCATGGGTTCGCGTGGCACAAAGCCGACACAATCAAAACCAACAAGGTATTTCGACCTTTTGGGGAGTCAGATGTGAGGACATCCGTTCCATCGGAAGTTCAAGCGAGTCTACGCTACTTCAGCAACATCATCGTCTTCATTATAACTTCAGAATGATCTAAAAGCGAGTCCGATCTTGGAAAAGCGACGCGACATCACATCGCCTGCAGGGAGATTTTCTAATACACAAATTTGCCTTAAAAATCAATACTGATATAATTTCATATAACACTACACTTAGAGAAACTAACAGTTTTGACTATAAAATCCCAAAATCAAATCGACAAGTATCACGTTTTTCTTTCAAACATTGTCAATGAATAATGGATATACAAACATAATTAAAACCACGCGTTATAAATCCCATCTTTATTCAACAGGTATAAAGGCAAATAACTGCCACTGTTTAAGTGAAACGTTTTGCATCTGCACTTTCTGGAATAAATTTATGATAACGGTTTGGCCTTACTGACTAACTGTCCTTAAAGTTAGCAGTGCATTCCACCTCTTTAGGTGTTTTAAGGAGAAAGAAACAATATAGTGGTATATATACTAACTGTATTTATATAGTGGCATTTATATATATATATATATATATTCACCACGATCCATATTTTCGTGATTCAGTTTTAATATTTTAATATATATATATATATATATATATATATATATATATATATATATATATATATATATATATATATATATATATATATCTATGAGTCATTACTTCTGTCTTTGTAACGAACACCCATGAACAAGTATATTTATAACAGACAGCACGGTATTCATTCACTTCCATATCAAATGAAAACATCCGCGAAGGCAGACGCACAAGCACGCAAAAACATCTGCACAAGTAAATACATACAACAGACGTCCCAATTATAACAATAACAGCACACACAAACCACCGGAGTAAGAAATTATACATACGTCATTCATTTCCCCTAATTGGTAAAAACTAGATTCAAACAAAGCGAGGGATTAAACAGCACCAAACAAAGCAAGTTACAAAACCCTATGACGCAATCAAAAAGATGCCATAAAAAAACCGGGAGAAAAACTGCAACTGATGATTGTTACCTTAATAAGACAGAAAAGGTTAATCAGCAGAAAGAGATGAAAAAAAAAATTACAAATTACCATGATGCACTTGATGCTGATGCCTTAATTGGAGAGAGAGAGAGAGAGAGAGAGAGAGAGAGAGAGAGAGAGAGAGAGAGAGAGGCTAATTTGCAAGCTTTCGCAGTATGGAAAATAATTACAACCACACACTCAACACAGAGAGAGAGAGAGAGAGAGAGAGAGAGAGAGAGAGAGAGAGACTGTTCTCTCAGGCATTAAATATGAAGCATTTCCAGGAAATTTCGGGTGTTTCTGAGGAGAGGGACAAGAGATGAAGCAAGATCCATCGAATCCGTCAAGTGGGCCCACTTCTATCCAGCCGTGGCTTCCTGGAAGATTGTGCGTAATAGATTCTACGCCGTAAAAATGTGAGAGAGAGAGAGAGAGAGAGAGAGAGAGAGAGAGAGAGTGTTCGTAGGCAAACATAGCATCAAAAAGTCAAAGGACGACCCAACGAACTTAAGGAGAGGGCGAGAGAATACAATACACTATTTTCATCTGATTTCAAGTCTTCCGACATTCTCATAAATCCTTCAATCCTTTAAAGAGTAAGGAGAATACGAATTCTCTCTTCAATTCGGAACTAAAAATGTGATTCCCAGACAGCCAAAGTGATAAAAATAAAGTTGAAGAATGTCACTGAATTATGACGCAATTTCTACTTCCTCGAGAGAAACGGATTCAGGAGGAGTTGAGCACCGCCCTTTTCATTGCTACATATCAATGACTAAGAGATGACTACATGGCAGGTTATCAGTGAGGTTTAGTAGACTAGCAGGAAATGCAATATCTCTCTCTCTCTCTCCATAATTATATATATATATATATATATATATATATATATATATATATATATATATATATATATATATATATAATTTATAATATATATATATATATTTATATATATAATATATTATATTATATACACACATATGTATGCGTTTGTGTGTGTGTGTGTGTGACAAACACCCATATCTTCCCCTAATTTCATTTTCATTTTTCCTTTCACTTATTCCTAGCTACATTTTTATTCATATTAGCCTAAGCCTATTCCTCATTTGCATCTCTACTAACGCCTGCATAATTGCCAGCTTACCGATTTTGAAAAGAACACGTTATCAACATGATACCACATATTCTCAGTCCCTGAACACCTGTTACAACCCCTGAGCTAATTTCCCTAGGCAGAATTCCTTACCTGTCATTTTCTTAGCCCTTTGTCTGCTGGAGGCAGATGGGTCTAGGGCATTGTCTAGAAAATCCTTGCACCTGTTCAAACGATGGACGCTCCTTTTACCTTTCTATTATTTCTGGGAGGCCACACCTCCCGTTTCATGTCCGACAGACATACAATGCAGGCGTGGTGGAGTCATCATGAAAAGAACAGTGCCATACCAGTTCAGAATAGAACAGAATATAGAATTTAAGCCAGAGGCCAAGTGTTGGAACCTATGAGGTCATTCAGAGCTAACAGACCAGTTCAGGAACCCGGTACCGCCCAGTTTAACAAGACCTAAGCACCGAGCCCGCCCAAAAGATTCCCTTCTGCCAATGAAATACATCGGTGGATGACCAAATATGATTTATTCAAACTGAGGGATTCTTCTTGCTAATCGCAGAGCTGCATCACCGTCAGCATGAAAGAAAATTGCTACTGAAGCATCAGCGATCTGTGCACCTGCGTCTTGCAGCAGTCATGCTGCCGATGACTTCTTCTGGAGGTCAATCAGAAGAAATACCACCTCTGTTACCAGAAGTTACGCCCCTTATATCGTCAAAAAACCATCCCTTAAATACACTTGAAAAAGAATTACCACAACCTGCCCCTGATAATATTCCTCATTTGTTTTTCTTTACATACTTGTAATAACATATTTAACTTTTATTTCAGAAAACATGACGTTCTTAGCATTGGTTTAAACTTACAATAAACTTTTATTTTTTGTTCAAAGTGAAATCAAATTTATAAATTCTCTCTTGTCAAAGAAAAATAAGGGTTTGCATCGAGTCTTCAAGAATCTTCAATAAGAATAAGTCCAGTAAGAGTGAGTGTTAAAACCCAGTGGCTGTTTCACATCTGTTTGCTCACTCCAAATTGCTCACTTCAAACTGTGAAACCTCACTACTGAGAGATAGGCTACAGCACACCGACTAGCCTATACTCGGAAAAATTCGTACATCTCTGTCTCAAGTCGAGATTTCTGGGACTTCTACAGCAGGGAATCCACAGATTTTGTGAAGTACCAATTCACTGTATAAGATTAAAATACAAGATAAAGATTCACACCTAAACCCATCAGTATATATGGGGCATTATATCCCGGTAAAATATTAGAATGCCGCCATAAGTTAATGCATAGTTTCTCTGACATTAATATGCGCAATATTTTAGAAGCTTTATTATAGGCAGGATTTACACAAAAAAAGCACACTGCAATTAGCGCAGAAAATACAAGGATAACTATCATGA
>NC_089777.1:37134036-37299036 GCF_040412425.1 Macrobrachium rosenbergii
GTAGCGCAGTGACACGCCTTGAGAAAACGTCGATGGGTCACTGAGAAGGTTGAGTTAATGGAGTTAGTATTTATACGATAGCGAGAATATGACTAGTTATTTTGTTCATATTACTACTTGCTACACACATTACAACAGCATTTCCATATAAGAAAGGAAGGAAATAATCATGGACCTACTAGACTTTGTCATGAGAGTTCCATTTTCAAAAGTGAAAAACAATCACTTTATCATATATATATTTATATATATATATATATATATATATATATATATATATATATATATATATATATATATATATATATATATATAGAGAGAGAGAGAGAGAGAGAGAGAGAGAGAGAGAGAGAGAGAGAGAGAGAGAGAGAGAGAGAGAGCAATTTACAACTAAATAGGACATGACGGGAGACTGACGCCTTACATTAAACTCTCCTCCACTAGCAGCGGCTTAAACATTCAGTATTAATACACGTCTTGAATAGGCCCACAATACTTTGGCAAAAACGTAGAGGTCACGTGGTATACGTTTCACCCTGGTATAATTTCCCTATCCGACATCAGTACTGTCCGACATAAATGTGTATCAAAACGAAAGCCACTTGTCTACATTTATTACCATGACAAATAACAAGGCGAAATGTTAGGATACCATAGATGCGAAGACTATGACAAAGTCTGCAGTAAAATACAGGGGAAAATAACATAGGCTAAATAAGTAAAAATGCGCCAAAGTTTCTTCGGCGCAATCTAGTTTTCTGTACTGCGTATAATAGCCATTGAAACTCTCAGCCGCGGCCCATGAAACTTTCAGCCATGGCCCGGTGGTGGCCTGTGCTATTGGCACCTATAGCGGTGCCACACGCACGATCATGGCTAAGTTTAATCTTCAATAAAATAAAAAGTAATGAGGTTAGAGGGCTGCAACTTGGTATGTTTGATGGCTGGAGGGTGGATGATCAATGTACCAATTTGCAGCCCTCTAGCCTCAGTAATTTTTGAGATCTGAGGGCGGACAGAAAAAGCGCGGACGGACAGACAAATAGGCATCTCAATAGTTTTCTTTTATAGTAAACTAAAACTGTATTTGTCTTCTTATTCTCCGTCTTCTTAACAATAATAATCCGGCAATGACATGGAAACAGAAGATAAAGGTTTACCTTCAACTATATTAAGGTTTGGTTAAAATGTGTTCGCAGTTAACATGGGTGACCCCAACACCAACCGCTCCAAGGAATGGAAAAGGTTCATCAGAACGCAGGTAACAATAATAACCAGCCCCTTTCCCCAGAGACTTTCTCTAAATTACGGTAAGCAAAGAACCCCAATATCAGCTAAAATGCAGTCTCTAAAAACCACAAACACATGTTACAAGATTGTTAAGAAACGCAAACACCGTGAATCCGTTTTCAAGACGACCAGAAAAAGTCCTCAGCTTACTAAGTGAGAAAGAACAGCCCCAGTTATTATTATTATTATTATTATTATTATTATTATTATTATTATTATTATTATTATTATTCAGAGTATGAGCCCTATTCATATGGAACAATCCCAGAGGGGCCACTAACTTGAAATTCAAGCTTCCACAGAATATGGTTTTCATTAGGAAGAAGTAAGAAGAGGTAGAGGGAAATACAGAAACAAGAATGAAAGAATGAAATACAGAGTTTAGGCCAAAGGCCAAGGGCTGGGACCTATGAGGTCATTCAGCGCTGAATGGAAAATTGAGAGTAAAAGGTTACAAAAATGTAACAGGAGGAAAACCTCAAACTTGCACTATGAAACAATTGTTAGGAGAAGGTTGATAGCAAGATGGTAGAAAGATAATACAAACTGAGGCACAGTAAAAGGAATGAGAGTGGTTGAAGCTAGGGGCTAAAGGGACGCTGCAAAGAACCTTTAGTAATGCCTACAGTGCACCCCGTGAAGTTCACTCACGGCGCTACTCCGCAACGGACGTTACCTGGGTAAGGGAGAGGGGGAAACAGCGATCTAGAAACACTTTAGAAAAATAAATAAAATTGTCGAGTACTATTTATTGTGGCAGACCCACTTCCGATTAAGCTGAAGTTTTAGAAAATCAAGGATTCGTGTTAGAATGGAGTCTGGTGTTCATGTTGTGAGTCCCGGTGAAACACCAGAGTAAAAAAAAGGGGAGGAGGGGGGGAGAAAGTGAAATTGATGAGCCCATCTTTCAACGAAATGGTTCATAAGTTATCCTTATGCAAGTCCACGAGAGGCCCTGGAAGACGGAGGACACGAAGAATCATAAGGTATCCTATTACAAGTTCCTGATAGAAATGGGGTGGGAACACCAACATTTCAAAAATCCTACACGAATCCTGCAATGGTCGCCATGAATATATCTAGTTCGTGTGAGCGAATGGTTCTTGACAATTCAAAAATGTTAATGTTGTTTCTCAGCCTTCGTATGATTTTTTTATATCTAAAATACATATAAGGGATAAACTCAAAGGCTATCAACTTGCAAAGCAAGCATACATGTGACAGGATGTCCAATGTGAAAATGGAGGAAAACGGACGGAGGAGCACGCGACTGATGAAAATAAAGGTGGTTCTAAGAGATCAGAACTTGCATACTCAGTTCTTACCATTGTAGCAAAACTTTTATCGTCTCGGGTTTCATAAAAATACTGATGCAAATTTTGAAGCAAAACTGCACTATCTCAGTTTTACTTTGCACAAATTGCCTCAGTAGCCCTCCAACTCCCATGGCGACATATGGAGCATTGTGGAATGTAGCCTAGCCTACGTGGGTTTGTCTACCTGCGCGAGCCGCTGAGGACATAGCCTATATAGCCTAGTTGTATAAGAAGAGAGGTTAAAATACTGAAATCATATTATATAATCATCTGATCAATTTCACAATGAAAGATAATCCCAGATCAGGGTCATGTGTTACAAAATTCACATGCAGATAATATAAAGATCCTGCGCGCCTTACTTCTTTTACTAAGCAATCGTTCGAGGGCACTGAATCTAGATTCGGATCCACACTCAAATATGATCTTTTTCTCTTGTTGGCAGACAGAAGAGCAAACAGACAGAACGAGCTGTAAACACAAACCTTCTTGGAAAAAGGGTGCCCATGGTAGTGCTAAGGGGGAGGGATGAGGTGACGTCAGTGCGACAAACGCGGGAAATGAGATGGGTATGAGGGTATATGAATTGGTCTAGTTGTGTGGGTGTAGGAAATAAATGAGGTGCCAAGGTGGAGGAAATGGGGGATAGTCTGATGTCAACTTGTCAACTTAGGGGATGGCACAAAAAAAGTGAAGCCATAAGACGGGCTACACGTATGGTAGGTGACAAATTACTGACAAGCATAATGCTGCCTCAAAAAAGTTAACTGTCTAAAACCGCCCCAACAAAAGTAATCACCAAACATAATGAAATCACATTTTTTCATGAAACCCATTAACAGAAGAATGATGTTACGGTACTTTAATTTATTTGACGCAGACTCAACAAGTACATGAGACGAATAATGAATAAAATCGAGTGCCTGAGGGTAACATTTCACCACTGCCAGATCACAGAACTCAACACAGTTAGGTGACCTTTCGTATTATCGAATCTGTCAACAACAAAAGACTGCAAAAAAGGTTCTGGATAACAATATAATGTCACCTCTCATTCGGATACTTTAATCTCCATTTTTTTTTAACTCTGAAGAGAAAGGGAGACAAAACTACAGTATTACACATTGGCTAAGCATATAATATATAGGCTATAGGCCTACTAGTTTTTTTTTTTATTTAGGGTATCTATGCAGTTAGGTACCGTATAAAACTCTATATCTTAGTAGTACTAACACCAACTAAATCATTTATATTGCATAATGTTACTACATGATGCTCCAGATGGAAGAGTTTGTACCACATAAAGGCAGCTATATGTGACAAAAGGATAATAAAAAATAAAGCCTACCTGACGTTAGTTAATCTTTAAGAAACTTTCATTTATAAAACAAAACAGCCCTGACTGCGTGATATAATAAGCCACTAAACACGAAAAGCAATAAAGTAAATACTGCCTTTGCCTTATTAAAGGACATCTGAATATCCTTCATAAGAGCAGAAGATAATAAAAAAAAATTATGTTTATTAAGAGCAAGTCAGAAAATCTGTTAACAGTTAAAAAAAATAGCCTTACTAACGAACAAGAAAACAGACTTGTCATAACGCATTTAACTAGATATCCTGCTAAAGCCTACAAACCATAAAAATAGGGCTAACAAGGCTAATACGGATAACATCAACAAATATGAACACAAAAAAACACAGGAAACATTCCTGCCATAATGCAGAACATCTGAATATCCAAGTAAGCCTACGAAAATATGAAACAGGCCGTTAGGCCTATCAAGAGGCTATAAACCTACAAACAATGCCTTCATCGGAGCCAATAAAGAGATACCGTAAAGAAAGATGAATGGTGAGGGTGGTACCACAGGAACAGGCTACGACTTTTTACTTTTGTAGCATCTTGACATAACTTGTGACAAAGCCAATACTAATTTATCATTATTACTGCAAAGATGAAGTCAGAAATGTTTACAGCGATGATGGCATGCAAGTACTAACACGTGTCGCTTCAATACTGTCGCCAGTATTGGCTATTTGGTGCGACTTTTTCGACGAAGTCGTAACAGCATAACAGATAACACGCTGGTGTGACAATTTCTTTCCCGACCCCGATTTAACGACAAAACTCCCTCCAACCTGAGCATACCAGCGACAATTAAGGTGATAATAGAATTAAGAGCCAAACTGAGCCACTCCCTTTGGACAAGCAATGTGCGTTTCAGTGCGATTCCTCTCTCATCTCCCAACACCTTCCTAGCCATCCCCAGGCCCCGGCCTCCATCCCAAAACATGAACACATACACACACACAATATTCACACACTACATACATACATAATATACATATGATACAGTGACATCTGCAATAATGATAATGATAATAATAATGGTATAACTGTATCTAAGGAAATGGGGGTATATATACAGTATATAAATACAATATATATATATATATATATATATATATATATATATATATATATATATATAGAGAGAGAGAGAGAGAGAGAGAGAGAGAGAGAGAGAGAGAGAGAGAGATACACCAGGAATACAGTTATACCATAATTATGATCATCATCAATACCGTTATTGCTGGGGTTGCTGTATCATCGTGAACTGCGTTACTATAAGTAGCAAGTGCACGGTTACTGCCATTACTGTTGTTGTTACTATTCAACAACTGACAAAACAAAAAAAAAAAACCTTCTCTAGACTAGGCCGTGGCGGCGACCCTCTTTGCCAAAAGGTCACAAGCCAATCAAAACGCGTTAAATTCCATCATCCCATCCAATGAGCTCATTCTGAGAGAGATATGTTAAGTGGCTCATGCCATGTGCAAGTTGATTGCGTGCTCGCCTTCTCCCCTCATTATTAAGCGTTGACTATAAATAGTCACGAAAAAGAAATACACAAGGAACAAAAACAAATATAAATATTTATATGAATTACAATAATCAAGACAAACTTCACTATTTCCATGTCTCTGTAAACCGTTATCTTTAATATAATATGAAAATATAAACCGAGCACATAGTCTGATAAATGGCCATGAGATTGAACAAATCGACTGAAACATGCCAAAGGAGAGAGAGAGAGAGAGAGAGAGAGAGAGAGAGAGAGAGAATTTCGTCAAATTACTTGAAACATGCCACTGACTGAGGAACAAAAATGCGACAATGACTACATACACAATAGGTATAAAAATTACATGGAACACCAGAGGAGACAGTGAGAGAAATTGCTCTTCAAGCTACAATCCACATGAAAATTGCATACTTAGAAATCGTACAGCCTATCTATCTATCTATCTAATATATATATATATATATATATATATATATATATATATATATATATATATATATATATATGTGTGTGTGTGTGTGTGTGTATGTATATATATATATATATATATATATATATATATATATATATATATATATATATATATATATATATATATAATTCCTGTCTATCACCAACATAACGTTTCGGCCGTTTTTCCATGTTGCACAATTTTATCCGCTGACCTTTCTACTTCTTGAAGTTATGGAAGGCACCAGTCTGAACGCTTCTCTATTCTTTAAATTATGGAAGTTATTGATCTGTTCGTTCTAAGTCTGTTAGTTATAGAATACATAGCCTAAGTCTATCCACTCTGGTGACGGGTGGGGGTCTTAAAAGTAATGGGAGACACCAGTTTGTTGGTCTATCCTTCTTAAACTTACGGAGGACCTCTGTCTTCGCTTTACAAAGTCTACAGGTTTGGAGAGAAATGAGTCTATTCTCTGTTCAAACAGTCCACCAAGCTACTCGAAGCATTACTGGTATCGAGATAACCGGTAAGATAAGGTACCAGCTAAATGAATACATCACACAATGGACTGCCTTATCAGTTTCCGTGAATAATGACACCAAACAAACAGCGCGACGCATACGGGAAACAGACACATCTATATCCTTTTTTTTTTTTACTGGAGCCACTCCTTATTCGAGGGAACAGTTTGCCAGTTATATTCCCATCTGCCATCATGCATAAATATACTAAGTTGTACAGACAGGTTCGAGTACCCAAGGAAGACAATCAAAACAGGAGATAGCCTTAAATATCAACGCTTTGATGGAGCCATGTCAAACACCCGGCAAAGATAACATGTAATATGAACTCTAAAATGTCAGAAAAATCACGACAAGCAAATCTGACTGTCCATGAGAGAGAGAGAGAGAGAGAGAGAGAGAGAGAGAGAGAGAGAGAGAGAGAGAGAGAGAGCACACTTCTACTAATAAACAGATCAAACACGTTTCTGAAATATTCTCATGCTGTACCAAAATGGGAAGATGTTTACCCACTTAGCACGAACAAATACCCTCACTGAGTCATTAACGGTGAATTTTATACACAAACCTGCTAGACCGTCGACATTCTCACAAAACGCATACCATTCAATGTTATTGAAATTAAAGCACTAATTAACTGGAAAGATTTGTGCGGCCTACTACAAGCATTACCAAAGGTTCTTCGCAGCCCTTGGTCTTTTACCGCATAGCTGCCCAACCTCTTTAATAACATTTTGCTCAACTTTCACCCCTTCCTTAAGAACAAATCCCTATGGGGGTCTTAGTCATGTGACGGAATGGTCGGGTTAAGCTTTTCATGGGTTAATAATAAAAAAAAAATAAAAAAGAACTGTTCCCGTAAACAAGTCAACGATATTTGGTCACGGAAAAATGTCGTTAAGAGCACCCTCCATTCTCTCACCTTATCTAATAGAGGTCATGAACCCTAATCCACCGCAGCATCTCTGATAAAGGGAAACAACTAAACAATACACAGAAGATAAAAATAGGACCTCCAGCTAAAAATCATTATAGCTACTTCCCTTCCAACCACCACAACATAGGCTAAGAAAAGTCAGAGACTATGTACACACATAGCAGGGAGTAATGATAAAGGGGGCATTCTAATCTGGTTCTAGACGATGATTTGACACTAAGAAATTACAAGTAGGCTACACTGTAATGATACGTTGCGCATAATGTATTTTTTCCCATGTTTTTGCAGTTTCCAGAAATTATTTTCTCCTTTCTGCGGCGAGATATTTCTCAGACTATAAGAGCTGCCTTTTACCGTAAATTCTATTAAACAACCCATCGTCAAAATACTGTAACCTTAAGCCACTGCATTTTTTTCATAAACGAATTCTGAATGCTTATGTACATACATATGTCTGATGGCATTCACACTATTTTACAAGTATAAGTGTAAGCGTAAATCTTACAAAAAAAAAAAATGGAATCATAATGACATTAAAACCCACAGCCTGTTTACAAAAACTTCACCCGTTAAACTTACAACAGACCTTGGCGGTCCGAGGCAAGCAGTAAGAGTAGGTTGTGGAACATAACCTTCGCCCTCTTCATCCGTCCCAGCTAAAATATCTCTTCTCAAAAGCAGCACCAGCACCTCATCGACCCGAACCACTGCACCTTCGTGGGAAATATCTAAAGCATATTAGACATGGGCACATACCATTATGTCTGCTCTTTCGTAAAGTGGAAGGGCACCCACAAAACGGAGGAATAAGCTCGTAATCAACAATGCGCGAACGAAATCAAATCATCAGCATTTCCTTCGTGGTGACAGCCTAATTGGTCATCCTGCAACGATCCATTTGCTACAACAGACAAAGTAATCAATAAGAAATGAGAGATAATTAACTCCGCAATTTTGTGCGTGAATCAAGATGAAGTGGTTCCACCTACGGTAGGTTACCAAATTAGTGAGGATACATAAAAGAGACGCTGCAATAATAAAATTACACGTCTGGATTATGATTAGTTTTCTCATAGACTACACCACTGTACACTTATTTCAATTTTTGTTTTTAAGTACATGTCACATGCTTTTTCCCTGAAATCCTTTTATTAAAATGATTTATGTAAATGTCTCGGTACTCCTGCTTGAACTGGAAAAACATGCAAAAAAAATAAAAATAACGAAGTACCAGTACTTCTTATAAACCGCACGCATCCTGCCACTGCAACTATTTACCAAAGCGACTGTGTCCTTGCAAAAATCAGTTATTTAAAAAAAATGCATATAGGTTTAAAGAATTAGACTGACGTCAAAAGAAAAGACAAAAAAAGAAAAAAATTTTTTAAATAAGGATTTCTCTTCCACTAAGTCATCAACTCCAGGAAAGTTAAAAATCGTTTCTGAACCTCCTCCGCTAAGTTAAAACCACTTGGCCTCCAAAATGAACCTGAAATTGCAGTGCCATTTGTAATCAATGCTTGAAGTGCCGGACCACTAAGAGAGAGAGAGAGAGAGAGAGAGAGAGAGAGAGAGAGAGAGAGAGAGAGAGAGAGAATGAATCAGCGCGCGCGCACACACAAACACAAAATGAGGGGCACGTAAGAAAAATGACAGACAGACATAGCATATATAGAAAATAAACAAGAAAAGGACACACATACAAATATAGACGAATAACAAGAACACTACATGGAGATAAAAAAAAAGGTCAAATTTCACAGGAGGAGGTCGGAACAACACAACAGAAAGAACGAGATAGAAAATGTGGGAGGCTAAAGAACATAAGCAAGGAACGGATGGTAGTCTGTCTTAATTACTGTCACCTAACAATCATTTTCTTGATTACACGATAATCCTATGGAGTCAGAGTGGACTTAATCTTAGCTAATACCGGGTTTCTAGTCAGGATAATAAAAATACAAGGAAAAATCAGACTATATACGAATTCAAGAATGTTAGTATAAAAATCCAAACAGTGCTTTAGATACTTTGTAACTGTGTCCAATTTTCTTTTAAAAAATGAATTAAGGGAAGCAAAGAAAGAGAAGTGAAAAATCCTTTAATAATCGTTCATTAAAACCACCTACCTCAAGGGAAATATACCATTCTAAGATGATTTACCTACCTCAATGGAAATATACCATTCTAAGAGGATTTACAGACATTGTGATAATAGACGCTGAAGTAATTAAATGGGTATACAAACAAGTGTAAATACAAAATTATATGTATATATATAGACTATATATAATTTAAATATATAAAATTTCTCCAATGGGCTTCATTGCCAATTAGCCGTTTCAATTACATTACATAACGTAATGTAATACGATACAGTATATAATACGAGTACGGGTAACTCTAGAACAAGGGACCAAAGTCTCTACCTAATGTGAGTATCCTATGCACATGAATACATCAGCCTCATGTTTATCTGGGGGACGAGCTACGTCTCTCCAGTCGAAGCTACTGTACACCGAAGCGTCATCTCGCGGGAGCATACCCCGAGGAATATCATCAGACCCTATTGTTGCGAGAGGATCTTTATACAGATCCTTGGGATATTGATGAGAACCTCCTCCCTGAGGGAGAAGATGCATTTTACATGCATCCTCTTTTATCTCGCACTGCAACTTCCCCCCACTCCCTCCCCCCCCACCACCTCTGGAATGCAAGGAAAGCAGTGCGACGCCATGGCGGAGGGGGGGGGGTGTAGCGGCAAGGTTCTTGACCTAAAATAGATGTAAAGTTTTAAGAGAACCTTGTTCTTGAATATAATATATATATATATATATATATATATATATATATATATATATATAAATATATATATACATATATATATATATATATAAATATATATACTATATATATATATATATATATATATATATATATATATATATATATATATATATATATATATATATATATATAGCAAGAGACTACTGCATCTACAAAATGAAATATATCTATTGTCATTATGAATGCGGCATCGATGACCATAATCGCTGCAAGGAAGTTCCCATAAATATCAGTGTAATTCTTATTTCAGACACCATTATAATATCTCACAACGCTAGTGTCTACATTTAGGCTAAATGATTGCCATACGAATGAAGGGATCGCGACATAATATCCATCATTTGTGATATTATAGTACATTCTACGCCAAACTGATCTACCTTTGAATAAAAAAACCCAAAAGTACATATGGTAGTCTCTATGTTACAAAGGGTAGCGGATAATTGCATATAAAGAAGATTAATCTACTTCGTTACAGTCACACTAATAATCACGGAAAAAAAATCAACTAAAGCACAAGTAAAACCTTAAAAAATCAAGATACGATATTCTAAAACATAAAGGTTTGTTCTCCGATTAGATAACAATCAAAAGAACCCTAACAAGCTAGAATAAAAAATAAAAACGGTTCCGACATAGCCAAAAGAGCATAAAACAAAGACATCTTACGGTTCTTTGTATTTTGTATTTGTTTTGAGATTACAAAAAGAACTTCACGCACCGGAGATTTCCTCCAAACGTAAAACGAATGGCAAACAAATCATATCAAACGTAGATTATTTTTTCCTGTATCGAGATAACATCGAGTTGGGCTTGTTGCCCATCAGAAACCATGTCCTCTAAGAAACATGGTTTAAAGGACTTCTTGTTCATTATGACAACCCTGCCTTTTAAAACGAGGCAGGTTAAGTAATTCAAGAAATAGGAAGGGAGGCAGAGAATTTCCTATTTTTTAAATTATCTAATAAATAACTAATCGAACCGGTAAAAATACACTCTACTATTTCAAAATTTGTTGTAGCTGAAATATGGATAAAATCCATACCCAAACTTTAGCACCAGATGGACTTCTAAGCTACTTGTCTACATACGCTAATTTTTCAGTACGGTAATAAACCAAAACTAAACCTACGCTATAAGCCAGCTTCCCAATATATATATATATATATATATATATATATATATATATATATATATATATATATATATATATATATATATGCATATATATATATAGCCTATATATATACAGTATATATATATATATATATATATATATATATATATATATAATACCCTCACCGCTTTCTAAAGTCATAACAAATTGATAGAGTATTCGAATCTGCATAGCCTACAAGATTAATATAAGCTATATTTATAAATCGATATAATTTTATCCCTGTCAATGTACGAACAAAAATGTCACAAAAGCATACTGTACATGCCGAAACTGAATAACTCTCAACTTAATCCCAAACGGCCATTAACTCTATAGTAGGTTACTCGTGCCCAAATACCAGTACCAAACTGACAAGTACTGCCCAGAAACTGGTACCAAATCATAATGTTATCAGTTTCATACCTGACTCAAAACTGTTAATAACAAGGCTTGGAGACCCAATTAAAATATAAAATATAGGGCATAAAGCAGATTTTACACTCAGCACAGATTTCATATAGCCCTCTTACCGGTACCAAAGCGAAACAAGTCAATATTAATGTACAAACTCATTAATAAAAGACACACAGATTGTTTGGCATGTGATACATACTCTCTAGTCTGGCGGTAACAATATAATATACATGAGCAGTCCGTTGCTTTACTACCTCTTCCAGTTTGGGTCGGATCGGGGCTTCCTTCCGACAGACTTGATTACTTCCGCATAAAGA
Organism: Macrobrachium rosenbergii; assembly: GCF_040412425.1. Classification (NCBI taxonomy): domain Eukaryota; kingdom Metazoa; phylum Arthropoda; class Malacostraca; order Decapoda; family Palaemonidae; genus Macrobrachium; species Macrobrachium rosenbergii. Next base: position 37,146,159 of record NC_089777.1, read on the forward strand.
ATAAAGGAAAGAAAAGAAATCAGCAGTGTACAAAACCACACTTCGTCAATACGGGTGTGACCTTTATCTTGATTCTGAGAAAAAATCTAGAACGGAAGACCATCCACCATTCACGTGAACTGAATCTTGAGAGCTATCAATACTGGTGAAGAAGATAAGGCCGTTAATAAAGAAGATAAGGCCATTAAAATACAAATCCTTAACTAGATTTGTCTCATATTCCCTTAAAATACAAGAAACCGATAAATGATATAGTCCGTTCAAAGTTCATGATTTATTAATATATACCCTCTGAAGAAATACGGTTGCATATGGACATTGTACTCACAAGCATATTAACTCTAAACCAGTATTATCAATACACGAGTTCTCCCTCCGCCACTACAATACAAATGAGTTCTCTTTCCGCCAATACAACATATCCGAGTTCTCCAATGAAATTATTAAACAGGATACCGAAACACTATCACCTACGCATCGTTGTCAAGTGAACAAAAAGTAGAGAAATAAATTAACAATCGCATCAATACTTCATATGGTGCAGTTCAATTTTTGGGCATCCCATCGCCAGCCGGGGTCACTAATGCTCTGGACAGAGCTTTATGTCTTTGAATTAAATAAGAGACTTTTCAGGCTTTTTTTTTTTTAACCATCCTGGCAGCCACTGCAAAAAAGCTAACGGCTGGGAATCGACTTCTGAATAACAAGCATGGAATTATACCGGTCAGATCTGCAATATTTAACCTAATCAATTAGAAAAAAAAAAAAAAAAAATAAGATCGCAGAAAACAAAACAGAGAGTTTATCTCATATTACTACATCCTTCGGCGGCGTCTACCTCTTCACATTCAATCAACCCATAGAAAATTTGGTCTCTAACCCAACCTACAATGCATCATTCCCTAGCTGAATTAATCTTTCATCAATGGCACGAACGGTCATCTCTCCTCTGGAACTACAAGTCTACCTCAGGGCATATCAACCATTACAAGTACCTGGTACACATAGTCATCAAGACTGGACCTCCTTCCTAAACTACAGCTCTCAGCTGTACCACTTCGCCTTTCAAACCAGACCTGTCACAACAAATCCATTCCAAAGTCAGGAAAGACTTCATATTTTCGAAGAACAGTCCACACGACGGAAACATACGGTGGACCTTTGCAAGGTCTGCCGGGGTGAAACAGGATGCAGGCATTCTTTCCCTCTCTCCAAAGGCAAAATAGCTGTAAGTAACTCATCATCTTCCCAGAAGCAGATCCTGCCTGTCAAAGGCAATTAAGCCGAGGCTTCAAACACAAACTCCCCAGTTATAGCCTATACAGCGAACATGCATGCCAACTCATATCTTGGAAGCACAGGTAGAATTAATCAGAACAGGCTTGTCAATCACGCAAGGGATAGAGCTTCCCCGAAACTCTCCCTGTAAAGTAAGCCAAAAAGTAAAGTACCGGTAATTATTAGGCTACCGGTGGAAATGAATTATATACAATAACAATTTGCACATAAATAATTATTCCACTGGTCAATCCAAATATCACTCTGAGCGGTGAATTCAAAAACCTACACCAAACAATGCCATCAAGAAAGACAATTCCTGGCTTCGAAGAGATTTGTTTATCTACTGTACAGGCTAATTTCCAGTGGAATCGGTAGTAACACAAAGCTACCGACAATGGTTATACAAGTTACTATCACCCTCCTTTGAAAATGGATCCATATTATGCGACTGAATTTTATATTCATTAAGAGTAATGATGAAACACTGACTAAAAAACGAGTTTTTTACCCCAGAGACATGGCATTCATAATAATTACTACGATTATACTGATAATAAAGCATACTTTACCTTGGGTGGCGTCGAATAGCTTTACGTCGTACGATAACAAAAAAGATCATGCGTCAGTGACATTACTTCGATTACCCTAATGAGATATATCTTTACCTAATTAGTACTTCAAAAGCTGCATTCGGAAAATTCAAAAAAGACCAAACACATTCATGGCTAGGTCACTAAAAGATATCTTAATCTAATTAGACGTAAAATTATCTTACTCTAATTAGACATAAATAAACGGAGAGTGCAAAATGTCGCAAACAAAACAAAACTAGTGCAATGTGGGCACACCAAAATAAAACAGGATTAGTGACGTCATAAACGCTCCCAACGACCACACTTGACAGGTGCCATACGATGACGTCACGACTCGACGCGTGTTGACGTCACGCAAAGACCGCTACTTACATTGGGCAAGAGGGGGCCATAAAACAACGAAAAGTGGTCTATGAATCACCCTAGCCAAAATACTTTTACTGCTTAATAAAGCTATGGTCAATCAGGGGATGGACGGGAAGTTAAATAAATATAAACTTGCACAAACACAAATTACTTACTGCAATGGTGTTCATTACCGCTACGTTAAAGAACCAAACACCCGAGTTCAAAAAAGGCAGAGCTGGTTAATAAATTCTTTAACTTCGATAATGTCATTTCGTTACAATTGGCAACGATGGCCAAAAACACATACCATGACAACCAGTGAAAATATACAATAACATTTATTTCAAAAGTAAATCATTCTTGCCGGTATCAATAAACTGATATAATGAATACTTAGAATAACCCACATTTCTTCTACTATAAGATTCGATTACCACAACATTGTAATAGCCTACATATCAACTGCAGCCTACACCTAATTCACCAAAAGACGGAGAAATTGATGTAGGACTATGTTATTATTTTATTAGCCAGTGTTTTAAATTTTAGCCCTGTCCGATTCGCCACCCCCTACAAAAATGAATGCTGAGAAACACCCAATACAACAGCAAAACCTTCCCAACAGTATATTAATTTCTTGAGTCTGCGATGGACAACAGCGGCCTGTCAACAGGTCTAGTAATAATGTCCGTGAATTATATCGGCTACAGTACTCCGTTAATCCAATGCTACGCATTGTTCTAAAATATATATAAAAACCTTGCGACATGACACAGATATGATGATGATGGCTTGTCACTTGTCCCATTTCACAGGCATGGTCAATTATTACAAAACAATGTTCCTAACTACTACGGCATTCTAGATATACTAAAAAAAATAAGGGCCATTCCTTTGTTTTAATCATCTTATTCGAAAGAGGATCTCACAGACGAAAGAAACAGACTCCGCTAGTCGGTCAAGGTCGATAGAACCATGGTTACTAAAGACACATGACCGAAGAGAAAACGTTCTCGTCATTGTAATGATTTCAACGGCTGGACTGAAATTATCATTACCTTACGTTGTACAAAATTTGGTCGGCGTTGGATGCGTCATTGGCCGAAAATAAAAGATTAAACACCTGAACAGGTTTGGAGACTCAAGTGGGGGGTGGGCGGGCGGGCGGACGGGCGGGGGTGTAGTGGGTGGGTAGAAGGTGGTCAAAGGTTGAATTATCAGCTGACAACGACGGCCTGAGAATTAACGGAATAAGAACCTTCCTTCGTTTGCTAAACTAACTTAATTTCGATAACCCTGTAATTTTTCAAGATCTAATTAAAAATGAATTCAGACTAACACCCTGGGTCCAGGAAGTCAATAAATATTCTTAATATGGGTCGAATGTTGAGCAACCTCATGGCCCAATTGGTGGGAATTTGAGTGCGTCTCTTTCCAGAGTTCGGGCTCTTTGGGTACGGAGTACGATCGCAGCCATACAGGTGAAAATACTACTGACAGAATTACTTTGGCCTAACCTAGTTCTAGCAAAATCACGCGATAACCAATAGAATGGCCAATAATGCTGAAAGATTTAGCATGTAACCTGGGGCGCTGATTTCAAAGTTTCATTATCTCTTAATAAAACTTACCTCGGCGGTTGAAGGGACGAACCCTTACTGCCACTCGTATTTTATCCATGACAGATTTTTCTTCTGGCTTTAAGCACGTAAAACACTGTACATAAATGTGAAGTTACTCCATGATTACAATATATTTGGTTGTTTGCGTCTCACAGCACAATGTACGTCCACCCTTCCCACTAGTTCATCGCAAACTGACTGACTCACAACATCCGGGGATCTGCTTTGTCCCGTTCATTTACCAACCCTTTTGCAGAGCGGATCGCAAACTCTGTGTTGGCAGATTCAAACTGTTCGAATCTCTTGCTGACTTCGAAAATAATCATTTCAGCTAAATTTAAACATTATTATACTGAGTTTATGCATGTATATAAATAATAAATATGTGATGTACAATTTCACTGATTATTAATTATAACTATTTTTCTGTAAGTCTACTTCAAAACCTTAAAATATAACATATAACGTACAATAGAACATCGTACGTTCGGAATGCTCAGCTGCCGTAGCTCTCAGTCTTATGAACGCGGCACTGGGAACCACTCTTCTCTCTCCTCCTCACTGATGTCCCCGCCCCTAGAAGAGTTTTCATATCTCGCCAGACTGATGTATGGAAAATGACAACTTTCTATCCAAATTGACTAGGATACAGCGCGCATGTGCTTAAAGTCTCATTACGTTATACAATTTCAAAAGCGGTTTAACAGTGCTTTATCGACACACATGATGAAATAAAACTCTTCGCATAAACTACCAACTTTCTAGAAACAGCCACGTTTTCTACGAAAGCTAACTGTTGATGAGTGACTGCTCTTGATCGAAACTTGATGGACAGCCGGTGCCGTCACCTGGGTCATTCATATTATCAAACCTTCATATCAATAAGGACAATATAATCCACTTTGCAATAACTTATACGTAAGTGTGCCTGGAATTATTTACATCCGAATAAAAGTACAGATCTAATGTAAATAAACACTCGTTGATTGTTATAAGATGGATTTCGTATAACGCTAAGCCTAATGTAAACCGAAACAATAAGAGTTAAAACGCTTCTTGTTTCATGAGAAGAACAGTTGATAACGACGACACTTCAGTAAAAAAAAAAGTGGGATAATACAAATTTGATTTTAAAGACCGACGACGTTTTGGTCTTTCAGTAAGCTTAAGTCAGCTTTTCAATAGCAACCCAGAAGGTAAAACATCGTCGGATGCAGTGCTCCCCTAAAATGTCTTAGGAATACGAAAAGGATTCGGACGAGACTTATGTTTCTTAGAAGAGCAGTCATTATCATAATCACACGTGGGTGAACAAAGAAGCTGAATACTATGTGAACATTTCTCTGATAATTTTTCATAGTAGGTCTAAAAAGAGTAGGCCTAGGCATATGTTTAAACTTTTATGTACAAATTTCCCCATTACCACAGTTTTAAACCTTTTTTTTTAGTTTATTTTCTGTACTTTAAAACGTTTCTGTCTGCCTTTTTTTTTTTACTTTACATATGGTATTCCACTCTGTGGGACTTACTTATCAAGGTAATGAATTACGGATGAAAAAGTAGTCTTCGTTTGCCGGCCATGCCCCCAGAGATCCACAATATTCTTTACGGCAAGAGCCAGTGCAGTTCAAACCTAATCTCAGCCGACCAACCGAGTAAAATACTTATGCTCCCAACGACTTCTCAAGTACCCATTTATCTTAATAAACCTTGCATTGAGATATTCCGGTAAAATTACAGTAATATGTGAGATCTCTAAATTATCTTTAGGACGATATTTTGAACCAACGAAAACGTGTCCTCATCAATTTGGACTTTTTAATTGATTGCGCTTCTGAAAAAGCAAGAGTTGGGAGTTTGTGCCTCATATCAAACGAGCCAAATTAACAGTTGTCGTTTTGGTTAAACAAATATTTTTACCTCCTTTCCATATTCGTATAACGCTTTTTTTCTTCTTTTTAGTTTTCTGTAAAAGAAAACTATTGCGATAGCTTTGTCCATCAGTCCGCACTTTTTCTCTCCACCCTCAGATTTTAAAACTACTAATGCTAGAGGGCTGCAAATTGGTATGTTGATCATCCACCTTCCAATCATCAAACATACCAAAGTGCAGTCCTCTAGCCTCAGCAGTTTTTATTTTATTTAAGTTTAAGTTTAACCATGGATCATGCGTCTGGCAGCGCTTTCCGGAGGCGTCGCCAACGCACCTCTGAGCGGTGCCTGGTCGTAGCTGAGAGTTCCACACAGCATTATTTGCTGTACAGGAAACTTAGTTGCGCCGAAGAAATTCGGTGCATTTTTTACTTGTTTTTAATACTGTTACTCCGCTAGTTAACAATTTTCCTTTACTTGAGGAAGCGGCTTCTGAGGTAAACAACAATTGGTCACAGCCACATTTTTCCTGAAATGGCTGCATATAAAGTAAAATGTCCACAATTTCAATTGTTTCAGACGCCCAAGTTGAGGGCTCACCAGCGTCACTTCCAACCCATTGATATTATCATTCGACAACTAGGAGCGGAAATTCCACTTAATTCTCTATTAGGGTCTGTTAAGAAGTGTGGTCCGCATTGTGAAATGTTTCTGAATTAAAATTCTAATGGATATTCTTGTGTTGCAGGTAACCAAAAGGTGATGCAGTACAGTGAGGATAGTGTTGAAAACCTGAAGAAACTTGTGGGAGATTTCGAAAAAGAGTAAGTTAAAAACAAATAGGAACAAGGGTGAATGGAAGCCAGTAAGATGAAGCAATGAATGTTAACATGGCTAGTAGAAGAATGGATTAGGAAGTGTTAGAACTGAATTGAATTGAATAAAGAATTTAGGCCAAAGGCCAACCGCTGGGACCTATGAGGTCATTCAGCGCTGAAACAGAAACTGACAGTAACAGTTTTGAAAGGTGTAACAGGAGTTACACATTGCATTTTCACTATGAATAGGAGAGGGTGGAAAGTAAGATGGAAGAAAGAGAATATGAAAGGAGGTAAAATAGAAAGAACGAAAGGGGTTGCAGCTAGGGGCCGATACCACGCTGCAAAGAACAAGTACACTCCTACAGCGCACCGCATGAGGTGCACTGACGGCGCTAGACCCCCTACGGGAGGAAGTGTTAGAGAGAGGACAGTCAAGTCTAGAAGGGCTGGATCGTTGGCTTAGAAGTGGAACTGGAAAGGAGGGCCTTAATTTCCTGGAAGGACGAGTGTTTGCAATGCAGAAAAGGATGGCACGAGGTGTCCAGGGTGAATGTACGTTGCTGGTTAGCCTTCCATATTGGCTGCAATGAAATGGATGCCATGGGATTTTTCTGCACAGGGGCTTCATCCAAAATTCTGCAGTTACGGGAAATATGAGGTCATGACCATTGTCTCGTTTCTTCTGGGGAACCACCTCGTTATGAGAAATGTTTAATGCTATATATATATATATATATATATATATATATATATATATATATATATATAATATTATAAAGGCAATGCCACGAAAGAAAGAGAAACAATGGAGTACTGCAATGCCTTTTGACTTATAGTCCTTTACTTAGCAGAGAAACAATGGAGTGCTGCAAGGCCATTCGACTTACAGTCTTTTACTTAGCAGACTGCTAAGTACAGGACTATAAGTCTAAAGGCCACGTTCCATATTTTCGTGATTCAGTTACACACACACACACACACACACACACACACACACACACACTATATATATAGATATATATAGTATACGCATTTATTTACAATATATATATATATATATATATATATATATATATATATATATATATATATATATATATATATATAAAGTTTAAGTTCTTTCAGTTAACATAACTTGATACTGAACAAAAACGTTTTAATTTATAGTTATTCTGATTATTCAGTGTAAAAATGTAGATATATAATTCTGAATGATGTGCACCTTTACTATCATTATCTTACTGCATACGAGTAAATATGATGGTTCTATTACTGACCTAGAAGAGCAATAAAGTGAGGTAACTGAACAAATGTACTCTTGTTAACCACGTTATTGGCTTGCATTTAAGATGAGTACTATTCATAAATATAACTAGAGCGATAACTTAGACTGTTTAAGTTTCCAATATCTAGAATTTACTAATCCTGTACTCTTGGATATGTCTGTACTTATGTGAATATAAATATCTACATAACTGCTTTCACTGTTATCTGTCTATTCATCTATCTAGACACACACACACACACACACACACACACACACACATATATATATATATATATATATATATATATATATATATATATATATATATATATATATATATATATATATATATATATATATATGTGTTTTTATTCCCATTAGTTTTCTCATTACAGTAGGCTATGTACTTTTGACGATATTTTCAGTTTACTTGATTAAAGTGATCTACTGCCTGATTTTTTAAATTGCGCTATCCTTTTCGTTTTCTGTAAAAGAAAACTAATGTGCCGGTTTTCTCTGTCCGCCCTCAGATCTTAAAAACTACTAAGGCTAGAGGGTTGCAAATTGGTACGTTGATCATCCTTCCTCCAATCATCAAACATATCAAATTGCAGCCTTCTAGCCTCAGTAGTTTTTGTTTTATTTAAGGTTAAACTTGGCCATAATCGTACTTCAGGCAACGATATAGGATAGGCCACCAACAGGCAGTGGATCACGTTTCATGGGCCGCAGATCATACAGCATTATACCGAGACCACCGAAAGATATATCTACTTTCGGTGGCCTTAATTATACGTTGTGGCGCTGAAGAAACTTCGGCGCATTTTTTTACTTGTCTAGTATATAATTAATTCTCTTGATTTAAATTAGTTCACTTTACAATTTTCACTGATGTATTCCTTCTTAGTATATATTTACATACATATCTACGGTATAAACATATACATACACATATATATACTAAGAACGAATACATGAGTAACTATATATATATATATATATATATATATATATATATATATATATATATATATATATATATATATATATATATAGTGTTAAGATAGTTACAGAGATATTTATATTTACATTATAGAGAAGCCTTCAAGAAATGATGATACTCAAGGAAGACCCCCAGACTGACAGTTTCCATTTTAATTGTCCTTTTAAAATTTTGTATATTCACTTATTTCTGTAAATTTTCTATATATATATAACATATGTGTAGCTTTTGAGTCAGGGGATGGGGGTTGCTGCAGCACGCCCCAAGATTTGGGCAGAGACAAATTTTTCGGGCATAGCCGATGTAGCAGGGCTACTCAGCTGGCTATTCAACCACTGCAATTTATTTCAGGAACAGCTTTTATCTATTATCATACTACATTAAAAAGCATAACCCATACTAATTACTCAGTTCAATTTTATACTGTAGGCTTTATGCAATACTTGTAAATGTGGGTGAAATTTAGCAGTGAACCTTCATTTTTATATGGTGTGTAAAGTTCCTCATCGGACGGGTGGGTGTCGTTCTCAGCTAGCACTCTGCTGGGCCCGTGTTCGATTCTCTGACTGGTCAATGATGAATGAGAGGAATTTATTTTTGGTGGTAGAAATTCAATTCTCGTTATAATGTGGTTCAGATTCCACAATACGCTGTAGGTCCCATTGCTAGGTAGCCAATTGGTTCTTAACCACGTAAAATAAATCTAATCCTTCAGACCACCCCTAGGAGAGCTGTTAATCAGCTCCATGGTCTGGTTAAACTAAGGTATACTTACTTATATGGTGTGTAGAATACATGTCCAGTGTCTTCATGAAGTGTGGTTTCTTTCTTCACACATGTGTATATGCATATGTGTATATATATGTAATTACTTGGATTTATGGGCAAAATATATTTTGGGCAGAGAGGGTTCAGGCCCCCCCAGATGAGAAGGGTCCCTGCCTATATATATATATATATATATATATATATATATATATATATATATATATATATATATATATATATATATATATATATATATATATATATATATATATATATATATATATATATATATAATATATAGTATATCGTGTATCCCGAAGGCCTGCAACATAGTTGTGGATATGATCGGGGTAGTTAACTGAGCAAATACTAAATATAAAAGATTAATTCCGGTAATTGAGTGTAGATATTTTACATTAAATGTTCTAGTATTTATGTAATAATTCTGTATCACATGTGTGTAAGCAGTTAAGGAATGCATCTTGAAATGTACCTTGCGGGCATTACAAGTGAACTCAGTGGTGGACTGTACAAGTTATAAAAACATATGCATCCCTTGTATATATGTTAATGTTGTCCATCATGAACTTTTTTTTTTTTTACTTTTCTTTATCTCTGTCAGAAATTTTTAATCTAAAATCGATGTACATAGCAATGGATAGGATAGGGATACAGTATTTTTGCCAATAGCCAAGAGCTGGGACCTATGAGGTCGGATAGCACTAAAAGAGAAATTGACAGTACGAAGGTTTGGAAGGTATAACAGGAGGAAAACCTCACAGTTACATTATGAAGCAATGTTAAGAGCGGTTGGACAGCAAAATGGATGAAAGAGTATATGAATGGAGGTACATTAAAAAGGATGGAAGGGATTGCAGCTTGGGCCAAGGGACGCTGCAAAGAACCTTAACTAATGCCTATAATGCACCACGTGAGGTGCACTGACGGCACTATCCCCCTACGGGGTTATTTAGTAGTGGTTTATGCACATTTAAAGAGTTAATTTAAAACTTTGTCCAATGACCAGGTCAGCATACACCAGGTTGTCTAGTGTTTTTATTATTTGATAATAATAATCTTATTTTGCTTGGTTAAAATTAATCAAATTACCTCTTGCATTTTCAGATTTATTCCATCTTGACTCTACTTTTGTATTAATTGTAATTTCTGTAAACAAAAAAAAATAAAACTCCTATAAGCCACATGCGATGTGTGTACTAACGATGGTTGTGTGCACAAAACTACTACCTGGTACAAAGTCCAAGAGAGCAGGCATCGTTGGTGGCTGGTATGGTTTTGTTCCTTTGTACTCATGTTAATGTTCTTGAGTTTACTTTATTAAAACTGGTTACCTTATCTCTTCAACTTCTCACTGATCAATAAGGTGTCCCTAAGTCTGGAGACACGGAAAACATCACTTTTATAACTGTTTTTTTTTTTTTTTTTTTTTTTTTTTTTTGCTCCACAGCTTAAAGAATAGAATAGAATACAGAATTTAGGCCTAAGGCCAAGTGCTGGGACCTATGAGGTCATTCAGCGTGTAAAACGAAAATTGACAATAAAAATATTTGAAAGGAAAACATCACAATTGCACTAAGAAACAATTGTTAGGAGGGGGTGGAATGTGAGATGGAAGAAATTATGAACGGAGGTACAGTTAAAGGAATGAAAGGGGTTACAGCTACGATCGAAAAGAAGCTGCAAAGAACCTTACATAATGCCTTCAGTGCACGACATGTTGTGCACTATCCTGCAGATTAAATATGAGTTTATTGAAAGAAGAAAGGATTGAACTGGTACTTATCCGTGGACGTGAAGGATGGTTGTATCGAAAGACAATGATTTTAATGCACGCCATCCTAGAAGAACCACAACTGACTTTTTTGCTTTAGGGAAGGTGGCTACAAAGTTTAAATGTCCTCACATGGATGGAAATGTGGAGTTAATGCATCAGGTTCCTGTGAATCCCACAAAGCGCATCGAACTTTGCATCACAAATGGTGGTAACCACATTGAAGATGTTCACTGATGAAAACACATTCTTTGTGTTTGTCTGCAATAGTTATGAACAGCCACTTTATACAACAAATTTAAGTGATTAAATGCAGAACAGGAGCTTTTGAACTTCACTAAGGTCCTCTTCAGCTGTACTGAGCAAAAATTACAGAGTTTACATAGACATGCAAGAGAAAATGCACAATTTTTAAAAGGGCACTTATCAGGCAGTTGGGCACTTTCCAAGCAAACAAGGCCTTACCTCCAGAGATGCTTTCACAGACCGGTTAATATGCCTCACAGCCAATCTAGAATATTTAGGAAGCAATTGCTCCTTCAGAGAGCAAACCACTCAATTACGTATACAATGACAAGACGACGCCTTCAAGAAAAGATGTTACTCAAGGAAAACCCCCAGACTGACAATTTCCATTTTAATTGTCCCTTTACAAATTTTTTATTTTCACTTTTATTTCCACGTAAACTTCATAATTTTTTCTCATACAGCTTAAGCTCCTGTTCTGTATTTACTCACATTTGTTATACAGAGTGGCTTTTCTTAACTAATGAAGATGTTATTTATTATTTCAATTAAATAAAATGTTCTATTTTTTTGGCAACAATATGCATTTTGCCTGCATCCAGTACATAAAATGCTACCCGGTAGTATTATTTACGTAATTTACCAGATTAAAATTAATTACTTTACATTATAAATATTTTTATTGGTTTATTCCTATATATATATATTGTATATATGTATATATATATATATATATATATATATATATATATATATATATATATATATATATATATATATATATATATAATATATATACACAATATGTATATAATTAAAATATAAAACTTTCCATTTTTTCAACATCAAGCTGTTATTTTAACAATGACTGGCTACTGGAAAAAGACAAGGAACTTCACCATTCATACTTCATCTGCTGCACTTGAAGTGGCAATATCTGATGTTTCACACATGGGAACAGCCATTGAAAGATGTCTATTGGAAAGATGCTTAGTAAGTGTGCCCTGGAGAGCCAAGCTTACTTGGAGTCAAGCCTAGCATAGGTCTCAGGGTATTTCAACGTAGCTGCATCAGTGAGGTATAACGTGCTGTAATATAACAGTTCACTTTGTGTAGCTGGATCTTTTCCAGTGGAATATATTGCATATTGAACCTGCAATATACATATATACAAAGATCAATGCGCAACCATCTACAAGGGTACTTGGTAGCTCCATATGCCATTAGTTACCGCATCAGCAGAGCCAAGCAGTATTGGGTCTGGTCAGTATTTGGGTGGGTAACCACATACATCGGCACACTAGGTCCATGAACATCAGACGCTCAGGGCATGGGGCTTGCAAACTCATCCCATAGAGACTTCCTAAACACTTGAGGGGTGCCACATTCTGAAGCCATCCCTTCTAAGTGGGAGAGGCATACAAGTATCAAAATAATATATCAAGGTAGAGTAACATGTATCTATAATTATGTTTATGCAAACAGCCAGCTCCTATAAGGCAGGTGGCCCCAGAGAAAAATATATAATAGCAATTATTGACAGGTTTATACTTTAACCGCTGAATCATGGATGAGCTCCACTTCTTCCTTAACAGCAGCTGCTTCATATCCCAACACAGAAGGTTCATCAGCAGTGCTCTGAAAGCCCAACACACACCTAACCATTCACCTTTATCTTGCATGACATGTCTCCAGCACCAGTTAAATAACAATAACTACGATAAAAATTCTGATTTGATTTATAAAAGTTTGGTCTGATAATTTCCACTGGAACCCCTATTGTTCTTCAGTATATGATGAAAATGGTTAAAATATAAATTTATGATAAATATGAAAATCTAATAACTGATAAAAATGGTTACCATAAAAATATTAATAGCTTCTGAAAAGCCAATACTTTCTACTTTCATTACTTACAACCTCCTATGGAACCTGAAATACAATGCTGACTTCTCTCATCTACATTCTTGGGGCAGTCCACCTATAATGTGCTCCCCAGTAGGGGGACATCACAAAGGTCATGTATAGTGGGTTACACGAGTATAAGCTATACTCAGTCTATTCAGCCTAACCTCAAATCTCTTGATTTCTTGGTATGATGATAATCAAAATTCAATCAATGGACAGACTTTGATACAGTACGAAGTTCTTAGAGAAAAAATTCCATTTACTTTACCCTTTTTGTTTAATATAATTATGAAATATGTGATCATAAATTAACAAGGACTCATTAACATTAATGAAAATGATAAAAACAAGTTGAAAAACTTACCTTTACAGGCCCAGCAAAGAGCTGAATTAGTACTGCAACTCCCATCTTAGCTTGGTGGGTTTGATCAAATCTTTCTACCCATTACAGTAATCACGTTTATTTTCAAAGAGAATTTCTTGTAAATCTGAGATTATCTAAAATCCAGCTACATGCAGTTAAACAACTAGGAATTGGGAAGAGATCAACATAAAGGAATAAAACAATGCAGCTGGGACTATGGGCTAACACAGGTTTGAAATTTCTAGGACACTGGGTCACTTCAATGAAACTCTTAAAAACCATTAACACAGGATCTCTTATGTCACAGTGAAGCACCATTTTCGGTGTCAGTGACTTTCACCTCATCATCCTGACCCTTTCTATTACTGTTTTATTTTCTCGAACATACCACAATGAAGTATAGGTATTCTGCTTTAACATGTCACAAGTATGAGTGCCATGGCAGGGGTAGTAACTTTACAGACATCTTACAAGAGAAAACACTGCCCCATTCAATTTCTAGCTCTGGGGCAGACAGGATTTGAAAAGGCCTAGAGACTGTAAGGATTATAACTGCTGTACTAATATTTGTAATGGCTCAATAACATGAGGAAAAAAATGTATTACAAATAACTTGCATTATGATTTCTTCTTTTATTCTTTACTTTCCTTAAGCTCCTACACAACATATATAAATTAAGTTTCAAAAGATACATTTCATGTGCCAAAAAATATATACATATTGTACAATAACCTGAAATCATTAGCAGGATGAAAAAATCTAAACTCACAAAAAACTAGCAACATTTTATGGTATTCACATTTACCATACACCTCTCAATTCATAAAAAATATTGCAAAGATCAATTGCTTAGGATACCCCTGTAAAAGATGTAGAGTACAGTACTGACCTTGGAACAATCTATTCATGACACCCAACATCTTACTTGGCAAGGATGAGGTTAGCACTCTGAGTTACCTTTTCTCAAAGATTAAAGTCCTTCATCATCTGATAGCAAGAGAGAGAGAAAGCAGTTTAATTCCAAATGATTTACTCACTCCTTCATCACCTTATAATTCTTACTGTACACATCTCTCTATACTTGCAATATGGAGATAAGTTACTAACAAACCACCCAATTGGGCAACAGGTCCAAAGGGAACTGTTGGAATAAATGCAGCAATAAAGATTTACCCCCCCCCCAAAAAAATTTCTGAAGTTCCTCAAAAACCTCTTTAGCGGAAGTTATTTGTACTGTGCAATGCAATTTAATTTTATCATTGCCAAAAATTTAATATCCAAAATGCTGGAATAGAAATCACTGAGAAGATATAAACTTTTAGTTACATAATGAAACTGGCGTACTTTGAACAAAAGTCAAGGTACTGTATATGTGAAAGAATTACGTTTATTATTATACACAACTAATGTCAAAGTATGATCTTTGTTATTATTATTATACACTAATGTCAAAGAATTACCTTTGTTATCAATGTTAATTTACTATCTAACCAGATCACTGAATACTGAAGGAAGTACAGTATTACACTTATATTCGTTGACTCCCAAGGATTGTGAAAATTTACTCCATTATACATTACGTCATGTCTTGGTGGTTCTGTGTTAATTTCACACACACACACACACACACACACAAACACACAAAAGTTTTAGAATTTCAGATAATGAATTGCAAACCTGTAATACACTTGGTCTAGCTTGATCATCACCTTCACTGTAAATCAGTGCAATGAAACCACTGAGTCTCATTTTTGGAGTCCCATGGGCACTGTTGCTTCATCTTTAAGAACTTGAATTAGTCTTTGGATTTACAATCAAATAAACTAGTACTATGAAGTACTACAGTATATGCACCTTCATGGACATAACAGATTTATGTTCAATACTCATATAGTATCACCACCTACTACTTTTATTCCTAATTCAGGTGTTTCCATAAATGCTAATAAATTACCAAGACAATAAATACAAAATTACAAATTAAAAGCTGCTACCTTACAAGAGCCAAACACTCCTTCTCATGGGAAAACAAAAATGTTGAGTTTAATCCACAAACATGTAATGACAATTGTTTCTTGAATGTGATGGGATGGCTGTTAAACATTTCATGGAAGTATGAGACACATACCATAATCACAAAACTAGACTACTGTACTGTTATTTTTTCAGAACTAAAATGGAGCAAAAACCAAGTTGGGGAAATACACTTCTGCTTAGTACCCATTCTCCCTTGACCATCCATGACCACACAAAGGAACAAGAATGAAGGTGCATGTTAGTTCTAGTTAGAAATCATCAGTGGTAAGCTGGAAGTACTATACTGTACAGTTCTTTTCTGAGTGAATAAAGGCATTACTCTAGTGGAAAAAGAAAAAGCAAAAACCCAATTATTTTAATACAAAAGGAGAATATCAAATTGTGGACATTTCTTAAAACAGGGTATTCGGTATTGAAAAGACCACCTTCGTCAGTTATTAGAGAAAGAGCTGATACTAGCGCAATACATTTGAAATCAGATCAAGGCATCAAACTTCTGCACCTTCACCAATATAAATAAAGTTCATTTTTAAAAGGGGCAAAAATTACGGCTATGAAAAAACTAAACTTGAAGTCTGTGAGAGAGAGAGAGAGAGAGAGAGAGAGAGAGAGAGAGAGAGAGAGAGAGAGAGACTATTAAGGGCAATAAAATGGAATATGGCAATAATTCAACAATATAAGGTGAGAATCATATCATTTTTTAATAATCAGTAAATGTAAAACAAATTGCAGCAATATATTTCATGTTTAATATACACAATTGTACTTTTATTAACAACAAATAAAGAAATCTAGAAAAATAAATAAAAAGTTTGTTGGGAATCCAACTTCTCTTTTAAGTAACTCTACCTTTAAACTCTAAACTTAACAACTGGAGCTCTTAAACTGTACCAATGCAGCACTTCCCTTTTCATAAGTTGATAAACTCAATAATTGCTGCATTTAGTGACTCACAAAAGACAAAGGAATTTGTAAACATAACCAATTTCTACCATCCATGAAATAAATAAATCTCAAGAGCAGCAAATAGCAAATAAACAAAAAACTCTCAACATGTTGAGTACAGATTACATATTAAAAAAAGTAAGGCAAATTATACTCTTTCACTCCAAGGCACACACTTGACCAAATCAAAATACTGCAAACAATACACTAGTAATGGGGGGTTGCAATTACCTCTGAAAATATTTTTCCGTGCAAAGATAGTTAATATATAGAGTACTCATGTTATTTAGTTATACTCTCCCAGGCGTGCCCAAATTAACAGTTGTTCATGCCCTGGATTCATAGGGGGGGGGGGACTGACTTGAATCCCAAAAAATATTTATTCTGCTTTTAACAAACTTAAACAACCAGGCTTAGAAATCCTATGTGATTCTATACAATGTACAGTGGTCCTGTGCTGTATGCGACTTTGGCTTTTCACATGACATTAAAAAAATTTGTTTGCATTTTTTTTTTATAATTTGTGCATCACTTGGTTATTTGCACATCTGCCACTCCATCTCTCATTACCAAGCATCCACTACATCTACAGTATAAGCGTACCAATGCCTGCTCAAGACATCGGCTTGTGTTGTTTGATGCTCTTGTGTGTTAAGATTTGTTAAAGTACCTTCAAATGGCAAAATTGCGACACTGAAAACATTCTAGCCAGCCCAAGAGATCCTGTAAAGTGACAAAGTAAAGAAGTCACAGCAGGAATGCAGATATAAACCAGGAAAAAAAAAAAGTTTCAGATTGTACAAAATCTTGAACATGATCCTTTCATGGAATGTAGTATGATCACCTTAGTTTTATGACACTGGCAATGATTTTTGATGAATTACAATCAGAAAAAACATCCTATCAGATTTTTCAATACGAAAGTATTTTTGGTGAAAATCTCCATCATCATCTGCTCCTGGCATCCCAGAAGAGAGAGAGAGAGAGAGAGAGAGAGAGAGAGAGAGAGAGAGAGAGAGAGAGAGAGAGAGAGAGAGAGAGAGCTACCATTTTCAGTTTCTTAATGGTTTACAAAGAAAAGGTATTATGTGAGTTTATCTACTAAATATCAAAAACATACAATGTTTACTATAGGGTGCTCTATGGGGCCTGCTATCTTACATAAATCTGTGCTTTCCAAAAGGGGTTTGGAGCCAATTTCTTGCACATACAGGGGGACTACTGTACAAATTAAAACACACATAGGATGACTACTGTAAAACTTAAATAAATTTAGTCTTTCAGAACCTTTCCTACATCAAACACACACAAAAAAACCCTTAATACAAGTGCCCATGGCTCAGCTTCTGTTAAACAACCAATGTAATTTTTTTCTAATATGCATTAAAAAAAAAGAACTTCTAAAAGAACTTGGAAGAACATGAAATACAATGAGTACAGTACTATTTGAATCAGTGATGAGAATTACAGAACTTGCATAATTTAAATGTACAAAATCTGAGAAAAAAAATGCTAAAAAACAATTACTTCATTGAGCTGATTGTCTATCTGTATCTCTGCTATATATATGAAGTTTACCACCAATGAATACAGCAACCATTTCTGGAATTTCATCTCTGCTCCTCCTGACAGTTTCTTGTACTTTCTCTTTCACTAAATTCTGTATTTTCTGAAGTATATATTTCTTTTTTCTTTTTCTTCGTTTCTTAGAACGGGCTAACATTCTATTATTATGAACTTTATACCAACGTTTTAGGGATCTCTCATCAGGAATATGAAGTGGATGACTTATAGGAACACCATCAGGTAATTCTACACAATCTACCTCAGTATCATCATTAGGGGTATCTTGGTCCTTATTTTTCCTCATTTCAGATATAGCTTTCATCATGGTAAATGTTGGTCTTACATAATACCTTTCATTGTCACCTACTTTTATCTTTGTGATTAACTGCTTTTTTGTCCCTTCACTACTCAAATCCTTTGGAATTTCTTTCCTCTTACTACAATTACTTCTGATACCCTCCAGAGAGTCATTAGAAACATGAGACACACTAGGATTTGCTGTCAAAGCACAAGTTACAACAGGCTTTGCAACATTCACTTTAGGTTTTGGCGCTTGCGATACACTTGGCTGATGGGTACCAGGTCCACTGACTCCTGCTGTAAGTGGGGAACCTAGTTTGTTATTTGGAATAACATTCACTCTCAGAACCTTCATCACAGGACCATTTGGAGTTTCATTCTTAAGAACTATAAGTTTTTCTTGCATATTGTTAACTTTATTTGAGCTACCTACATCTTTGGACACATTCTGCATACACTCTTGGACAGGAGCATAGCTGCTACGTAATGCAGGAGGAATAATCACACTGGGGTTTGTGACAGAAGGCATCTGACAGTCAATAACAGAATGAATCTTTAAAGATGTCATGGGTGAGGCTACAGAGTCAGTATTTGTACTTGGCAATGGTGATGTAGATGATGATGGTAGTGAATGGCACAATAAAGGCTTTTCTATAGAAGTTCTGCATGGCATGGTATGCTTCTGGAATGGATGATGTGATGGTTTTTGATTACCTCGATGAGAAAGCGGTGAGGATGAATTTGGACTTTGCAAAAGGGAAGTCTGGAAAGGAGTTTTTTGATATTTCTCTCCCTTTGATAGGCACAGTGGGTCCTTCTCCTGAGAGGGCTCTGCATTCCTTAAGGCTTCTTTACTTAAGCTGGATTTATTTAAAATAAATATTTGCTTCTGGGTACTGTGTACAGGGACATTACCAGCACATGAATTTTTTACAGATGAAAACTTATTATGCAAAGGAAACTTTGGAGGCAAAAGCAGCTTTTCAGATGATTGAACAGATGGTTTGTGCAAGGCAGATGATGCCTTTTTTGCTATCTTTGGAGCAGATAGCAAGTTTTCATATGTTTCCATTGATAGTTTGTGCAGAGTTGTTGCCTCCTTTTTCAGTGGCATAACAGGAACATAAAAGGGAGATTTTATCAGTGGTGAACTTTGTTCTTCAAATTCTGATTGTGATTCTGATTCCGATGTGTAATCAAAGTCCAATTTTCTTTTAAAACAAGGCAGAGGTTTCTTAAATATATGACTGTCAGAGTCAGATGTACCAGTTCTCAAAACACCTTTATTTAACAATATGCGTCTCCTGATGATGGCTTCCTGATCACTTTCACTCTCTTCTCCAGATTCATCATAAACTCCACTTGTGCTTAAATCAGTGCTATTGGATGGGGTAACTTCCTTGGCAACATTCAGTGCAAAATTCTTTGTCAATGATGAAAACATTTTGCTGTCTCTAACATCTCTTGAATCATACTCCATTTCATCATCATCATCTGATGATGATGATGAAGAACAGGTTTCAGATGATGAACCATAACACAAAAAACTTACATTATTTGCATCCACATCCATTACTCCAACACTACTATCGTCTGATGTTGGAGACATTAATATCTTGTGCTGGGGACTGGATTTAGTACAACCAAAATTGCTACCTACTTCAAATGAGAATGGCAAAGAGGCTCCGTCAGGACTTCCAAGATGTTTATCTTCAAGTGTTATATTATCCAATTGTTCCTGTGAAGTATTTGATTTACTTGTATAACTAACCTGAAGATCCTTACAAAGTGTAAAATCAGTCTTCTTTAACCCAAAATAAAATTTAATTTTTGGTGGAGGCGCCTCTGACAAGGAATCTTCTTTAAACTCTACGAATCCTTTTGCATTAGGACTGAAACAGCTTGGGTCATGAACAACAGAATTATCCATTATACCACACATCAAATTATTTTCCTGAATGCTAGAGGAATCTTGGCCAGCATCTACCTTATGTACCAGATGTTTACCATCTGTCTCCTGTGCTCCTTGAGAAATACTCAATTCCTTAAGCCTGCCATCTTTCACAACTTCTTTTTGACTAGTTTCTGAAGACACACCAAGAGGTAGTATGCTGGGATGCTCTAAAGAGGAGCTTACTGATGACAAACGGTTGAATTGTGAAGCTTGTCTTACCTCAGCTGTAACATCATTACGAACAGTGCTTATTGTACTTTTGCTCTTTTCTGTAAGTGACTTTTCTTTTGGCATAATAATCTGAATCTCATCATCAGAGTCGATGGATATGAAAGGAGTTTCAAGCACACTGGCAGCGCAAGTGCTGGCTTTATTCTTGCAAGAATTTCCTGTTTTCTCAATGCTAGAATATTCATTTGAGGTAGGTTCATGAAGCACTTCCTCTTTCAGAACTCTGCCCTTCTCACAATCATTTTGGTTCCATAATCCTTTGCTATTTTCCTGTTCCCCTTGCAAATTTTTTACCAATAAATTTGTATCTGAAACTAGTTTTTTATTATAAGGATTACATACATCCTTTCCTCTACTAATACCTCTGTCTAATACTCTATCACTACAGATTTTATTTTCACTTGTGCCACAAGCAGAAGGAAGAGAAGAAATATCCTGAATACTAGTAATAGCTCGATGTAAAGAATGGGTTACTCTAGTTGCAGAAGAAGATACTGCTGATGGAATGGCCCTCATGCTAATTGCTGTGGAGACACCACTTAGAGGAACTGTACCATTGGTGGATTTTGAACTACAAGAAAAATTCAAACCTAGCTTACTGGTGGGAGACATAACAGTAGTCACGGTAGTTGAAACAGATGACAGATCAAGTACAGAGGTGCATACTGAAGCACTGCTGCCATTCACAGGTGTTCCTTCAACCGAAGTTGCCACAGAAGAACAGGCAGTTTCACCAAAGAAGAGTGAGCTTGATAAATGTTCACCAAAAGTAGTACTGAGATTTTCAGTTGTAGGACACTGAAAGAACTCTTCTTCAAAATCTAAATCTTCTAGAAGTGTATTAAAATAGTCACTAGACTGGCTTCTTATCTTTTTCTCTGCACTGTAACTAAGACTAGTTTCTGAAACATCAGTATCAATCTTTTCCTTCTTTATCACCACTGGCTTACTTTCCTTACACCTCATCCAACTACGAATATTAGGGGAACTTGCAAAATCCAACATACAACTGTCTGTTTCATACAAAATACTGAGGCTTGGATCAAATGAGGTATCTAGTAAGGAATTCATTGGAGATTCACTTACTTTCAAGGATGACAGCTCACTCCAATGTGAGGCGCCCTTTACATCTAATAAACTAGGAGACACAGCTTGTGGAACATCCAATAAATCTATACTCTTATTTCTTATATGTGTCTTACTTTCATCACAGCTCAAATTATCATCTTTAATACAGCACCTTGTTACTGAAGTATCCATTTTTGGTGTTTTAGAACAATCTCCCTTCTTTTCACTTGACAAGTCACATGTGTTTTCTTCTGTTTTTACCCTTGCTCTTGTGTCTGCACTACTGCAACAAGATGCCCCATCACAAAATTTCCTGCAGGTCTGCTTCTCTCTCTCAACACTGACACAAGGCTGTTGATTTTTTTCACTTATAGAGAGTCCTTCATCATCCGTATGTAACTGCTTTAATCTTTGCACACTGGAACTATCCAAAGCATTGCTAGTGCCTGTTCTACTACCTCTATCAGGGACTAGTAAATTTACTGTTACATCTGTTTCACCATCTTTAGTTGTACAACTTTCATTCAGACCATCTGAAGAACTACTTTCTTCTGATTCAATATCACTACTCTCATGCCCTATCACATCACAACTAACTTTCACCTGAGACTTTAAATCTTCTAAAGAAGACTGACCTATGTTACCTGTACTAGACTTAAGGCGCTCCACATCTGAAGTGTTACTGACACACAATGTGTTATCTGTCTCTTTATTCTCCAGAAACAAAGCTTCTTTCCTTGCATCTCTGTCCAGCTTGCATGGATCAGTTGTCTTTGTTTCCTCATTACTAGCAACATTAACTCTGCTTTCCTTCTGGGAACTTGGAGGTTCCCTTTGTCCTTGAACCACAATTTCAATGCATAACTCTTCCAAATTTAATTCAGGCACAGACCAAGGATCTTGAACAAACGTTCCTGAAAAGATAAATATAAGAAAAATGAATAACCATACTTCTATCAATCAAATATTAAAAAGAAACTACAAAAAATGATCCCCTACAACATTATAACTCCAGCAGTAATCAAAAGAAAAATTTATATAACTGCTACAGTACGGAAAACTATCCATAAAGTTGAATCCTTTTTACCTTTTAGGAATGAATACATAATAAAGGCAAGAAAAACAGGCATAAAATACCTCTAGGATGACTAAGATCTTATCATATAACTTTTGTACTGACAAGCAACCTGTTTCATTCCCATGCAAACCAAATAACCCTTGTCAACACCAATTACACAGTACAACATACCACTGACAATTTTATCCCCCAATTCAGTAGATGCTTATCTACTTTATCTAAAATATCTCTGAATCTACTGTCCACAGATGCATGATTGGGTGAATATGCCTCTATCCACCCATACTTCAGCTACTGAACTTCTGATCATCATGAACTATGAATGAAAGTTAATCTTTATTTCACTCAGAAACCTTTCTTCCCTGCAACACAGCCTTACATTTTTTTCCTTTATTAAGTCTCTTCAGTCTTACTTTGAAAAGCAAGTCTGATATTACTTACCTGTATACATCCATACACATCTTTTCTTAAAATCCTAACAGATACACAATCAGAATTGGAAATTACCTTCCTCACTACATATCACAACTTCAAGTTTTATTAATCCCTCTGTGGTAGTGTGCAAAGTATGCAGCAGCAACCTCTCCACAAAATAAAAAAAATATCAAATATTGCCTTCTTAAATAAGGCAAATCTAAATTAGCACCTTCACAATTTCACAATGTTAGTCATAATGGGATGTCACTAAAAATCATATATGCTATTTTGGAGAGAGAGAGAGAAAAAAAAAAATTCACCTCAACCTCCATCAGTCACTATTACATGGCCACATTCATGGTCTCAACGTCTCCAGACTTGACAGTCTTTTATCTAAGGGACAGAGAGACAACAATTTTGAAAAGCATGTGCCCTCTAAACCCTCAGGTATTCATCAAACTCATTCCTTACTTTTCTGAGTCTGCACAATTGTTAACAGCTTTGTCCAAAACTCCTTAAATCATTTCCTCTTTGCTGGGCTGCTATTTTCCAACATTATTCTAACCAATATTTCATTATTTATTGGCTAACTCATAATTTCTCAAGTTTTCAATAATTCTTTCACCCTTCATGTGATAAAAGTGATTGCACAAATAGGGTTCTTTCCTTTACTCGTGACTATCTCTGGTTTGTTATGATAGCTAGCTATAATTAGATATTTTAATTTACCATATGAATGACACTTCCTTGCTTTTCAAAGCACCACTCTAGTGTGCTTTCTGTGTTTTGCCAGGATCTGTGTACTGTATTGTATATTTTGTATTTTACTCGGGTTGTATAATGTATATTTTGTATTTTACTCAGGGTTTGGTATTGGTTTCTTAGTGATCATCTTGTTAGCAATCAAAGATTTACCTTTGTGCCAATTTCTTTCAACCATTTCCCTTCTGCATTATGAGCATACGGTAAGCTGACTATCCCTGATTTTTCATAACATTTTTAGTTACTGTAATTTTGTTGGCTATTTTATTATAGCTCTTTAATTAGAAATGGAAAAAATACAATTATTTGTGTTTGCGGCCTATAACTTTTATAAAATATTTTGTATTTTTAGCGGTATTAATACCAGTACTGTAATATGAATTAATCCCTGTAAATCAATTTTATCCTTTTGACAAGCATGGTATTTATTAGCAATGACATGTATTTTCTGCATACAGAATTTGGGTCATACGAGCTATTCATCAACGATCCATGAGTTAAATGAGAAAGATAAAAATTACTTCAATGTCATTTTTTTTTTTTTTTTTTGGTACAAAGAATGCCAAAATTAAATTATGAGTTTGACTTAGTTTTAATTTACTGCTATCAGATAAATTCATATACCGCAGCAAAATCCTTAACCTATGCAAAAGAATATGTTTACCAGTCCATATGATTTCATAACCATTAAAGAATTATGACTGATGACATTACATTAAAAAAAAAAGGACATGTACCAAGATCCATCAGATTATGAGTTGGTAATACTTGTATAGTACTACCAATCACAGTTCTTAAAAAAAAAAGAAAAACTTGTGGGAAATTCTGAAGAAGGAACAGACATCATGCTTACAATGTGACTGAAGGTATGGGGAAGAAAGAACCTTCAAGCAGATGCAAAGGAATACTTTAGACTGTATTAAAGATTTGACGGTTAAAAGAAAGCCCATAAAAGTATACCTTTTTACAAATAATTATACATGTCCAAAGTAAATTAAGTGTACATACTACTAACTGCAGGGTCACTGTGATCAAGAATATGCATTGGTAGTCTACTTCTTTTGTTTTTGCAAATGCAGAAACATGAAAGTTCAATCCTGTAATATACTTAATTTTGCAGATTCATAATTTTACACCTTTAGCAGAACACTATTAGTTTTCAACACTTTTGTTATTATTATTATTACTATTATTAATCAGTAGATGAAACCTATTCATATGCAACATGCCCACAGGGGCCACTGACTTGACATTCAAGCTTCCAAATAATATGGTGTTCATTAGGAAGTAAGATGAAGTACAGTGAAATGCACAAAGAAGAGGTTTCACTTGTAAAAAAAAAAAAAAATAAACAGATAAATATATAAAAAAAGCACTAAATTGCTGTCAACAGATAAAGGGAATCAGGGATCAATTATGAATGTGAAAGATCTGTCAGTATACAACTTATGAAAAAGTGACAAACAAGAGACCATCCGTCAGTGGTCCAAATCATAACTGCTAGTATTAGGAAACAGAAACCTACCACCATGAACCATTATAAATCTCTGGCAGAAGCAGACATCCACACCAGAGAACAGTATTCCAGTAAAGGAAGTACAAATGACCTAAAACAGCCTGCACTGATTTTACCACTATTATAAATATATGAGGCCTTACGAACAATACCTAACATTCGTTTGCCATTTGCTGAAACTTTTATTAGATGTTTCTCAAAAGTTATAACTGGAATAGTTAAACTTCAAACTCATTCAGCAAAGTTCCATCCACCTGAAGGGAAGGATGGGGTGGGAAATCTGTACAAGACCATTAATCAATAGTGGAGCTCAGCCTCATACCCCACTGACTACACCATTCCCTGATCCGGTCCATTTTTAAATATGGCCAGGAAACAAAAATACAAACCAGATTCTACTGTACAAAATAAAAATACATATATTTACATTTTGTACACTAATTTCATTTAAATTTCTTTCTACATAAATGATGTAGAAATATGCTGGCTGAAAACCACATATACCAACAATGAAGGATGCTAAACAATAATGAGGGAAGTGTGGGGCACCTCATGTTCTCAAATGTTTCAAGGCAAATATGTAAAAAATAAATATGAGATCAGGACCTATGCAGGACCCATCCTTCACAGTTTCCAAATTAACTAGCATTCTGATGACCTTTCATTTTTTCACTTTCTACACATATGAAGAAGTTAATGCAGCATTACTAAAATTTACATAAGTTCTGAAATCTCCTTAAGGTTTGTAGAAATGTACTAATTAACAACTGGAGTGAGAATCACACCATTTTAGAATTACAGCCATCTATATACTCACAATCTTGGATACAGAAGTTCAAGGAGGGATGTGATATGGGTAAAAAGCTGGACAAGGTATGAGAATGGTAAGTATGGTAGACAGCAAAGGTAATAGTACTGCTTGATGGAATTATAGCTGCAGTGGTGTTAATAGTATATATTAATCATGTTTCTCACATATAATAGTACTGCTTGATGGAATTATAGCTGCAGTGGTGTTAATAGTATATATTCATCATGTTTCTCACATATAAGATTATTTCAACCCTGACACCAAGCAAAACAAGAACCAGCATTCCTTGGAAAAAAGAAAAAATTAATGAGAACAAGGTTACTCCTTTTTCCAAGTCATTCCTGTTATTTCTTGAAAGATCAAGTCACAACAGATATGAAAGGTAAAGAGGAAGGAAAACCTGTAAGATCTTGCTATAGCAGTTGTTCAAGATTCCTACTAAAGACAAGGCACCCTGTTTGTAATAGTGCACCATTTGTTAATCCATGTCAGTTCTATGCTCGTCTTTGTGCCTTGCTACCTCTCTGGTCCATCAATTTGAAAAGCCATTGTTCTCTACCACAGCTCTTAATACAGCCACTGGGGTTTCAATTGTCACAAAAGAGGTTGCAGATAAATATAACTTTGTATGCTCTCAGTTTCAAAATGTTTCCTGACCTGCTGCTTCTTGGTTCCAGCACAGGGATCCACCACACTGGAATGCTTCTTTCATGGGAACTTCAGTCTTTACGGCAGCATCACAACGTAGAATATTCTAGGTTTATCAAAAACTGAATCTCAGAACTGATGGTAGGACCTGGGTTTTTCTTATACCAATACACTCTTGGTCCTTCTCATGTGATCAGTCATAATCTTGGCATCCTCAGTAGACACAACCTGAAGTCCCTCCCAAACCATTTATTAAAATAAACTAAATGAAGATCTTGAGGAACTGAAGCTATTACCAGTTGTCTAACAACAAGCATAACAGTAGAGGAATGGAGTTTAAGCTCAAGAAGTAACAAACATATTAAGCCATTCTTTTAGTCATGACAATGTCAATATTGCAGTAAGGACAACAGTGATGGGAACAATCAGGAATGACTGTAGGAAATCCAATGGACACCACAGCCTTTGACATCACTAGCTGAATGATGGTCAGTATGGACAGGTAGGCCTTCACCTACTGTACTTATGAAGAGTACTCTGAAGGTGAGATCACCATGCTGGGGAGTAGGATTAGAATGTCTAGAAATGAATGAAGAACAGAGGCTGAAACAAATAAGTACTGATGGTACATCTGACTACAAAACCTCTAGGCTTCATTGCCCTTCTTGCCCACACGAATGCAGTGCTTCACAGTTCTTTATTTCTTAAACTGTGCCCAGGACCAAGACATACTTTACTTATGGTTACAATAACATTTACACCTCCTGTATTTAAAATACAGAGAACAAGGGTCAACATATGCTAGAACCATGTATTCAAAACATATTCCAATGAATATTATTGAATAATAACATTACAGATATGCTCTCTGTGCATAATGACTATGTAAGTTACTGATTAATTATTGTTGCAACACATACCAAGATACTTAAAGAGAAAAACCCCTGTATTCATCCACAAGCTGGAAACTACACTGCTAATATACAAGGGACTTAAAAACGCATTACATGGCAGCAGAGTAAGGATTAACATCAGTAAATACTGCATGAAAAAATCAAAGAAAACACAATGCAATCAGGATGGGCATAAGCAAAAATTAAAATGAAGACAGATAGAAAACAATCATGCAAATGAATTATCACTACTAATGATTTTATGTCAGCTTTTTCCTTTTATGGGTTAGACATTAAATTTCTTTTCTCAACTCCATTTTGCAGTGCAATTTTTGCCCAGATTCTTTTCTGGTATAGGTCTCCCACTGTCCACTTTCCATGATTTTCTGGATGTTCCATATTTACTATTTTCTGGTTTATTCCTCATACCTTTTCATCACATGAGAACATTTCCTGTGGAGATTTCCCATTCTTGAATAGGAAGAGTGGGTAGGTGGAACTTCCTAATTCATAGAAATATGCATAATACGATTAAACATGTTTGTGACGAAATAAATTGGTTTTATACTCAATCCTCGTTTGTACTTCAAATGAACACCGTTTAAACATAAAAGCAACAAGCTCTCAAGCAAAGTAATCAGAGCCAGTTTGCAGATGAACAGAAAGCTGGCAAAAATCTCATCTAGTTTCAAACTGGCTTACCATTAGGGAATGACCTTGTTTCTTATAACTGAATCAGTCGCCAATTTTCAAGATGGCTCATATTTTGGCTATAATGCATCACTCACACCAAAACCTTATCATAAATAAGCCTTCCAAGATAACTATCATATCTGAGCATCCAGTATTATCTAAGTTAATACTAATACTATTAAATCCAAGCTAGGTAAAAACTCCACACAAACTTCTACTTCTAGATGGAAATAAAGTTGTGAGAGCACGGCAATAGTTTGTTTACTTGAATAAATTCATAGCACTGTTGAACTTGTGAACAATTCTGATAAATGACCTGTGTGCCAAACCACTTTACAGCAGTACCAAGAGAGGAAGGTTGGTTTAAGTGGCTAACATTTTATGGTATGATATCAATCATGTGAGTCAAAGAGATGCTAAAATGACAAAGCACTTTCCTTGACACCTGATACTGGGGCCATAGTAAACAGAAATCCATAAACACACAGACACATATATATTTTACATATTGCATAAAATATACATACAAACAAATATTGTGAGGAGCGTGTCAACTTGACAGAGGATCAATATAAATATTCCTTTTTCCTCCTCACCTTTAAACTGAAGTTCTTGGTCATCACCTTAGGAGAAGAGTGACTTGACACCATTACCGTTTTTCCTTTATCTAAATATATTCGTTTATTTATATATGCTAAATTTATTTAACATTATAGATTCAAAGACTATGCACACACACACTAACATACAAAGCACCTAAGGAGAAGAATGATTTGACACCATTACCATTGTTCCCTTAACTAAATATATTCGTTTATTTACACATGCTAAATTTATTTCACATTATAGATTCAAAGACTATACACACATACACCAACATACAAAGCATACCTATATCCCTGGTACTAGAACAGAATCTATGGCATGGAAAATGTCTTTCAACTTCAACAACAACCAGGATCTCAATATGATGTAAAGAATGGCAGTGAATGATGTACGTAAAAATGTTAAAATTCAATCTGGCTACGATAATTTGCCTCTCAAAGGAAAATTAAAATTAAAAACTTGAAATCTCAACTTATAATTAGAACATCCTTTTATTAAACATGAGCTTTTATGGTGAACTGATTAACTGTAAGGTACTGCAGTTTAATGGGACCATGAGCTAAAGCTTGTTATACTGCAGATACTGAGCTGGCATGGCTGCCCAAAATGTTGGACTAACTCTTTAAGTGATGACAATCCAGCCTTTTAAAAGGAGTTACATAACTGGGAAGCAATATAAGGCAGAAGATGTATTCCAAGAGTAAAAAGTATGAAAGACTTAACAAACTAGCTGAATATACTTACATCTTCCACATAGCCTGACCAGAATTAGGAACTGTGACTCAGGTGAGACTGAGGGAGGAACTTACAGAAGCAATAACCTAAGGTAATAGGTTTGGAACAAGAAAAGGGCAGTGACCTTGCAACAGACCTGATGAGAATCCTAAAACCCATAACTGGGCTGCTGGTTGTGGGGAAAGCCTTATTTTCAACTCTTGCCACCTTCCACAATCTGTCCTAACTCTGATGTCAATCTTAACTTTGGTGTAAATCACACAGTTGTTGTGATGCCAGTCAACAGAAATCAAGAGAACTACTGTATATTATTACTTAATTGGGCTGCTGGTTGTGGGGAAAGCCTTAGATTCAAGTCTGCCACCTGCCACAATCTGTCCTCACTTTGGTTTCAATAACAAAGATGTTGTGATGCCAGTCTACAGAAATCAATTATCTAATTTAAGAAGAGAACTCCATCAATTTAATACTTCCTGACAATGTTCTGAG
Source organism: Macrobrachium rosenbergii (assembly GCF_040412425.1). Lineage (NCBI taxonomy): Eukaryota > Metazoa > Arthropoda > Malacostraca > Decapoda > Palaemonidae > Macrobrachium > Macrobrachium rosenbergii. The sequence continues at coordinate 37,176,794 of NC_089777.1, forward strand.
ACTGACTGTGTTAATTATGACATTTTTTTCTCTTAAAAAGAATGCATTCTCTTTGAAACCTTCTTAACAATATAATCACTGGGTGTTTGGCAGTTTAACAAGATCAGACATTTGCTTTGATGCAGTTTTGTAACGTTCCTCAAACTTTTTTACTTTACATACACAGTATCTAACTTCTCACTACTGTGTACCTCACTTCTTGTTAATATAAAATTTTAAAATCTATTTGGCTTAAAAAATATAAAACAAACAAGCCCTTCTGAAGGCTTTGCATTCATTTGTTAAACCTTGTTGTCATTATCACAATTTTTGTTACTGAATTATGTTTCCAGTATTTGATTTATTGTTGCTATTGAAATGCTGTGCCAACAGTTTTGTAAAACCAGTAAGTTACCCCACTTCAATGGATGAGCACTTTAATTTGTTCTCCAAAAACTATCAAAACCATTATGTATTCTCACAGTAACCCAGCTCTGAATAATTTTGAACTTTAGTTTAATGCTTTTTCATGAGGCAAGAACTTCTCATAAAAGCTGATAAGTGTAATTATGATCTCAACATTAAAAATCCACTTTATATGTAAATGGCTGTGAAATGACAAGGCACCTACTTTACTCTAAGAAACTTAACAGGTTATCACTGTAACTAAAAAGCCCAACAGTAACTGTTAACCAATGACTGCACTGAAAGTTTCATCTTAAGAAAACCTTTAAAATCTGAAAAGTATCAATGGATTTACTAAATTTAATGTTTAAAATATTATGTTTATTTATTCAAATTCAAACCAGAAAGCATACAGTTTCTATCAATATCATCTTATTGTCTGGAATTTAATATTACAAGACCAAATGGTTAAAGGGTTTGGCAACCAATCTATACTTGGGCATTGAATGTCCCAAAATGTTTCTTGCTCGAGTTGTAACCATAAGATACACTGTTTAAAAGACATCCCTTCATGTCTTTATCAAAGTACTGTAATATCCCTATCCAGTATTGGTTAGGTGTTCTAAGGAAACCTGTGACAGAACAAAATGTTTCTAAAGATGCATATCTAAGGAGAGACACTTCATTATACTGTACTGTACAGAGAACTGTTCCAAAATAGTATGCTAAAAATATGTGGGTGGGGGTAAAAATCCATCTGAAATTGCTATATACAATCATGATTTTGTTTCTCTTTCTTCAATAACTTGTATAGACAGTACTTTAGTTTGAAAGAACCCCTTTGAAAAAGCATCCCATGATTGCTATATGGCAAGTACATTTTGGCAAAGAATGAAAGCAAATTCTGTTATAACAGTATATACAGTATAGTACACGTATATACAGTAAAGTACAACAACTGGAAATTTAAAATATCACTTTTTCTTAAACAAAGTGATTGTAACTTATAAAAAATCTATTAACATAATAAATACACTGCAAAAAGATTATTAAATTCTCCACAATCAATTACAAATTCCAAAATGAGAACAGACGAACAATGATTGACTAATTATTTTAAAAACAATTAACAAAATTATTAGAACAACTTTCACATATTACATCACACCAGTACTGGTATGACTAATTAAAATAATGACCTGAAAAACCAGGTGTGATGAAAAAATACTTGAAATCCTGATGTGACCCTGTGATAAAACACACTCTATTATGAGTTACCACTTATGTACTTTTTCATGAGAAAAAGCTGGTTTGGTCTCATTTTTAAGCCAATAACTGATGGGCAGAAGTTAGCTGAGAATAGAAATTCCTTTACTTTTTGAAAATACATTTATAAAAAATAAGAGATTTATAAATTCTTTTTGAGCTGCAAAAAATCTATCAAAAATTTCCTTTCCGTGGTATATGTACAATTGCTACGTATGCCAGTTGCAGTATTGCATAACTGGCAAAATAAGGTAAAATAAGGAAATATTTTCTGTGATTTGCTACTCTGCATTAGTTTAATAACTCCCTCTGAACAGTCCCTATTTGCATGGGAGACAGTTAAATCTAATAGGCTTCAGATGTCTACCCCATGCTATCAAGACGTCAAAATGTTTATGGTTAATTTTTTACTTTCAACTGATACTGTCATCATAAAATCTAGGAGAGAAGTTTGCATGATGTTAACTGACATCATCAGAATCTCAAAAGAGCTCAATATACAATAAAACACAGTATCTTACATCTCTCTCAAGACTCATTAGCTACAGCAATCTATTTAACTGTGCTGAGTGATGATTTTCACTTTACATTTTCATAAACCATTGTACAGTATTAGGTTTTTTGTTACCATGCTCTGGTGCCTGCCATTGTAACCAATCAGCTTACAAAACTAATTACCCCGATAAAAAGACCTTTTTGTAAACATGTGGTGTTTATTTACCAATAAAACTATCACAATGTAATTTGCAAACTCATTGCCTTAGCTAGCTTAGCCACTCCATACACTCAAGAAAGAAAAGATGAGAAATGATCACATTTGTAACCATATTTTCTCACTTTATCTTATAAAATAAAAGTGAATTATTGGCATAATTTCTTTACACCAACATAACTACCACAAAAGAAATCACTTATTCCATTAGAGCGACCCTTCAAATTGGCATAGCATATCGAACCCAGTCTGTTCCTAAATGGCTGACGTCTGATAAGAGAGACAGTGCTCTCTTTACAGATGAATCAAGTGCTGTGCTGCCTTGGCTGCTGAATTACAGCAACATAACAATTTTCATGTCCGCCTCGTCTTTCTTGTCTCCTTTACAGACTGAAACTGTATTTCACTGAAAGGAGTGAAAGTAATTCAGTCAGGATGACAACTCCACTTTCCTTTCCTTCTTTTAAAACACTTTACAAAGCCTTAAGTTTATTTTTTCATTGACCCACTTAAACTGTACATAGCACTTTAAATATTTCAAATACTTATACTTGACAACAGAGAATATATATACAAAATTCATAGTATACAAACCAATAGATTTCTATATGCCTTTACCACTTTGTGCTGCTCAAGTGACTCTCAGTCAACAGTAAAGTGCTTGCTTGCTCACTTTTCAAGTGCACAAAGAAGGAAAGAAGGAAGCCCTTCACACAGGTAAGACCCTTCTATTCTAAGGCGATACTGCCAACTTGTAACAATTACAAGTAATGTTTTACAGATGTGTAAACTACCATGGATGCGTTAATGACCTTGTCATGTGACAATGGATTACACTGAAGGTAGAAAACCCTCAGATGTAAACTGCAAATCAGAATGTAAAAGCATTCAGAGATTTTAGTGCAATAACAAAACATGCTAAGCAGGACATTCAAGGTGCATGTGCAGTGTCAATTAAATGAGTGATAAGGTGTTGCTGTGGATAGTATGTGCTATTATGGATAACATTTTCCTCTTTCTGAAATACACAGTTTGTATTACTATCATTATTATTCAGAAGATAAATGCCTATTCATAAGGATCAAGTCTACACAAGACATTGACTTGACAGTCATGCTTCCAAAGAATTTGGTGTTCATTTGAAAAAAGTTACAGAGGATAATTGGAAATACATTAAGAAGAGATCTATTACTAAAGAAAAATTTTTTTAGTTAATATATAAATTGATGAACAGATAAACAAATTAGTAACACAAAAATAGGTAACAGGGAAATTACAAAAAAAAATATGTCCACTACAGAATGCCTCCTTATGAGCTTTGAGCAGAGGTCCCTAGCGCCAACCAATCAGCACCTATTGGTCAGCCAAACTTTCAGCCAACAGGAGAGCTTCCTGAATATGACTAACAAATCAGAAATTGTCCCCTTCTTTGTAAACCAGTATTCTAATATAAATATTCCCCACTTGTACCCCTAGTGCTATTCACCCCTTCTCATGGTAGTGAGAACTACCAGAGCACTGGAATAATAAATAAAACTTCAGACAGTTGCTTTGTAAATTACCTGTTGAAACAAAAACTTACACGCCAAGCAGAGAAGGCACAATACAAGCTCAGCAGCATACAGTACCATTCTTTTCAATGATATTAGTACTGTATTATTATTATCATTAATACATACAGTAGTTTAATAAGACCACTAATTCACACTTCTGGCCTCACAGAACAAGGACTGAAATTTACCCTTAGACTGGTGCCAGCTACATGGAGAGGGATTATATTATTTAGGGCATATATTTTGCTGCTGGCTTATCACTTCAATGATAGCAAGCAACATTATTTACCTGAATGGATCTATGAGGATGAAGATGACACAAATCTGACTTATCTCAAAAAAAGAAAGCAAAAACTTACTGTTTTTTGGCAGTGTCATAAAATACAGAAAACAATCTAAGGACTACACATCTGAGCAACGAACAAGGATGATTGTACTTTAGCGAAAAAACACTTTCAATGCAGACATAACAAGCACTAACTGACAATATAGTGCTGTAAGAAATAATATTTTAAAGCTATCATCCAGACTGGCTTTAAACCAAGCACATCAAACAGAGATTTAGAACCCAGACTTTTCTGCTAGTCTTTTTCTTTACTTCATGATTTCTTCCTAAAATGACAAAATTTAAATTAATGACAAAATTTAAATTAATTTGTATTTTTCATAGCTAACAAACCTGCAGTCTTAACATTTGGATAAATCTTCTGGGCGCCAGCGGGAAACCAGTAAAAATAAAAACAAGAACTGTTTATGCAAGGAGTATAAACAATTCTTATTTTTATTTTTACCTGGCACTAGAAGATTTATCCTAATGTTAAGACCCAGGTTTGTTCCATGTATGAACAAATTCCTTTTCTTGTTTTAAAATCTGCTAGTCTTTTCTTTACTTCAAGGACTTTTTTCCTCAATTTTCCTTTTCTTCTTGCCTTAGGCCACTGGTTGCCAATTCCCTTAACAGCTTGCTTAAACTATGACATACGAAAAAAAGTATATTCAGCTAAAAACCCAATGGATTCTTCTTTTGCCCATTTGCCTGTTATATAAAAAATATAATTAACAATCATCTTTGTCTTTTCCAAAAATCTTGAGGGGAAACAAGCAAACATAACAGTGAATCAACTCAATTTGTAACTTTGTAGATTGAGTTGCTCAATTTTCATGTGGTGCTGCAAGAAAATAAGTAGCTAATTTCAATACCTCATATCCTCTTTACCTAACTGCTGTTGACTTAACGTAACACCTCAACTTAACAGACACTTTGGGGGTCTGGCCTTTCTGATAAGTAACAAAGACCTTGTACTATAGCTGCACTTGAATATTTTCTAGATATCTTACATTTAACAGCAATCCCACACAGTTCCTAACCTAAACTAAGCTGTACTCCATACTTAACAATCAATTTAAGAGATAATATATTAACAAATTATTACATCCAATATAGTGGTATAGGAAGAAATAATCAAAATATGGTAGGTGCAAAGTACACAGGTCTGCTGGCATAACATAAAATAGAAGCACTTTCCTATTAGCTGTTAAATAAGAAATATTGGCAGATTCCGTGAAGAAATAACTGGATTACATTTGTTGTTATAAACCAATTGATCACAAAATACCTTTTAACCCTTTGAAATGCACCAAGGTACATGTGGCCTTGCAGATGCAGCTATGTCTGGTGAATAGAGAACAGAATTTAGGCTAAAAGCCAAGTATTGGAACCTACAAGGTCATTTGGCGCCGACAGGGAAACTGACAGTAAGACGGTTTGAAAGGTGTAACTTTGGGGAAACCATTCAGTCGCACTTTGAAACAACTGTTAGAGAGGGTGGAAAGTCAGATGGAGGAAAGAGAATATGAACAAAGGTACAAGAAAAAGAATGAAAGAGGTTGCAGGTAAGGACTGAAGGAGCACTGCATAGACCCTTAAGTATTGCCACATGGGTGCACTGGCGGCACTATCCCCCTACGGGGAACAGCTACTGGTCACCTCTATAGCAAACACATGTCATTCTCTCCATGAATTCTCATCTCAGTTGTTTTTCCCCTATGCCACTGACAGGGTATCATTTTGAACTTTTTTTTACTATATTACTTTTCTATCAGTGACCCATATGTTGCTGTAATGTTACTGACAGTGGCTGACTACCCTTTTGTTTCTGGTTTTTGCAGTTTCTTACTTAATGAACCAACTGCTTTTTTCATTGTTTTATTATTCTCGGTCACATAATTCTAGTTTGAGGTTTTGTTTACCGACTGTATTGGTTTGTTGATGTAACTTTTTACATTAATCTTGTTCTTATCTGAATTTAATATCTGCAAAGTGATGTTTGCTTGGTGACATTCACATACTGTTCACCCTTGCTATAGGAATGGAATATAGAGTTTAGGCCAAAGGCCAAGCACTGGAACCTATGAGGTCATTCAGCGCTGGAAAGAAAAATGAGAGTAAGTAGGTCTGAAAGCTGTATCAGGAGAAAAACCTTGAAGTTGCACCATGAAATAATTGTTACGAGAGGGTGGATAGCAAGATGGAAGAAAGATAATATGAATGGAGGTACAGTAAAAGGAATGAAAGGAGTTGTAGCTAGGGGCCAAAGGGACACTGCAATGAACCTTTAGTATTGCCCACATTGCACCCCATGAGGTGCACTGATGGCAATACCTCCCTACGGGGACCCCTGCTACAGCAATGGTTACTCCCACTGGGTCTTCCTTGTATCTCGGCATATTATGAGATTTTGTTCATGTTTTATATCATTTGATACATTATTTCTGGAATTCACTATTCACCCCATAATTATTTCTTGACATATATACTTTGTTCTTGGAGAAGGACCATTTATTATGACCTTCATTTAGGGACTGTGTGTAACTCAGATCTCACTTGCAAGGTTTTCAAGGATGGGTTGGTTCAACAGTACATAGATTTAAGTTTGGGCAGAAGTGTTATAAGCAACATTTTCATTTGTTTCAACTTTCTCAAGGCTTGTAAAATTCTCCAACATTTCAATCTTGGCAGAGTTATACTTGTTACCATTCAGATCCTGTGGTTCCTGACCTCTTCACAGCAGACTTGGTTCAAGCCACCTGGGCTGCTACCAGTGGGGATAACTTGCTGCCTACTTGTCTTCCAATCAGTGCATGCAATCTACATCACACAAACAGCAGGTCTCATTTATGCCTCACAGGTCTCACTCTTCTATCCATAGCACTGCTCTGCTTAAAAACCACATATTTCTTGATCAACTTTTCATTCAGGAGGCTGAGAAGCCTTACTTTAAGTCTGCTGCAAAGAATGGTCACAGATGAAGAACATCGTTCCCTCCCTCTCCCCTCTCCAGGTTGGGGACTGTCTTCAAGAGGAGGAGAACTGTAAGCATTGGGAGTTTATTAAAGCAGAGCCTTGGGACTTATATGTTTCCCATTCCAGTTATTAGCTGCTATTTCTTGATATGGGTCCCTACTAATAACTCCTCCAATTGCCTATGATTCATACAAAGACATTTACAACTGGTTGTGTAGTGGGAGTTGGGAACCTTGTCAGATTATTTACCTCATACCAAATGCCAGACATCCTCGTACTGTCTTCGAGTGGTTCCACGTCCTTCCAGAATTCGTTGTAAATTTGTTCAGGTCTCTTTCCACATAGTGGTGTCTTCTGAAGCAGCCCCATTTCCACTGCTTTTAGCCTCATCTTCAATTGCTTAAACTTCACACATGCTGGTTATCAAGCGTTGCCTGACAAAGTGAGAGAGGCATCTCAGTAGTCACTACAAATGCTACCTGCCAGCCAAAGTCAGCTAGATTTGTGGCTTATTACAATGAAAAGGGTTCTTGTTTCCTGAGTCAATATTTCAGCCATAGAGGGCTTGTTTGTTTTTCTGTATAATATCAAGAAGTTCTCTCTTGGCTATCAAAGGTTATCACTATGCTTGTCTTTGGTCTTCAGCATGGCTTCAATTTGGGAAATGACTGGAGCATTTTCAACATCTTATGTCATTTCAGTATATTTCTCTGGTTTTGGTGAAACCTCCAAGCTGGGCTTTGACCTTGGCGCTGCTGTTTCATGTGCCTCTTCTAGATTTAACCCTCAAGATGTGTTTTTTGGCCTCCTCTAAATGTATTAGCAAACCCCAATTCTCTTAAGGGGGGAAACTTTCCTTTCCAGTCACTGGTCCTTAAGCTTTTGTTTACTCCAAAGTTCATTACTGACTTAAGTCTTCCAACAGGGATGCTCTTCTTTCTGTTCCATTTTCCATTCCTGTCCTGGCTCCTTTCACTCAAGGAGACAGTTTTCTGTATCCTGTGAGAGCTCTTTGATCCTATCTTTGTACCGAGTCTTCCTTTGTCTCCTAACCTATTCCTGTGAACAAGCCATCAGAATTTACCTGAATACAATTTATTTCTTCTTCTTATTCTGCTGCAGCAAGGATTAGGGCTCAAGAGGTTCATGCCCTTTCCTGAGGGTAGGCAACAAGCACTGTCAGAAATTCTTTGCCAAGTTTTATCTGTGTGATGTTACTCAATAAGACTTGATCTGTAGGTGTTCAGACTCAACTCATGCTGGCCCTTGTACTTTGAGAGGGGAGGTATTTAATTCAATCATTCTCATCATTTTCATGAGTCATACTTTGTATCTCCTGAAGTATTGTGCTCGATGAGTTTCCTCCCTTGGGTTCATCTTCCATTTGAGATCTATTACTACTGGAAGAGCCAATTGTCTGGAGAATCCTTCTTTGGGAATCTCATTACTTATGGAAGTTCTCCTTATCTCAATGTTTCTTTTACAAACTCCCAACCAATTCTTTGTCCTCCACCCCAAATGGTGATTCAGGCTATACTATGATTAATGGGATTATAATTACAAACTTTTTGAAATATGTTTTTATAAAAATCAGTTTTTAATTAATTTTTAGTAGACTGCTCCCACACCCTATCAACACCTCTGCATGGAGGATGGAGTTGGTTGGCTGGCATTAGATCTTTCTTTGACATGCTTTACATCATGCACCTGGATACATTCTGCATGGTTAATCTCTATCTTCTGATGAATGGGTTTGTATTAAAATGTAAAAACTTGTACTTGTGTAAAGTTATATTTTCTCAGAACAAATAATTATTCAACCATTATGTCTGGTCTCAGCTTTTAATCTGCTCCACATCACTCTAATCAACCCTTTTTCAAGAGCAGCACAAAACTCCTATTAGTATTACAGCTAAAAGATTATAAGAAGTTGAGATGCACAGTTTCACATGCAAGACCCACTGATTACAGTACCGAAAAATCTAAAGCGTTTGCCATGAAGTTAACTTTTGTGAATTTTATCCAGCATCACAGATTTCTTGAAAGCTAAGCTTGGACTCTAGTCCATCCCTTAAAATAGCTGTCAGGCCAACATATTAACCACTCAGATGTCCTTATGGGGAATAAAATATAAAATACTGTACAGCACTTTACTGTCAAAATTATACCTAAAGTTATTGTATTTATAGATTTAATTTTACCAGAAACTTAGGATAAATTACAGTTTAACAAACTAAAGGATGAAAAAGAAAACACAACACTACTGAATAATTTGCTCTTAAACCCCTAGGGGCAGGACGTATATCATGATATCCAATAACTGCATTTGAAAACTTCCACCGGATATGATAATCCTTATTGTGCCATATTTGAATGAACTTCGAAGGCAAACATCTAAATGGCAACACCCACACCTCAGCTTAGAGATATGAGGGAGAATAGTCTCCCAAGAGATTTCATGGGGGAACGTACATCTCCCTGTCCAAGCACATCTTGGATATATTTTTCAATAAATATACTCAGGGACTGTCGCTGGATTTAGGCCTTATCTTTTATATTATGTGAGCTATAATTGTTATTTTGCAATATAAAGAAGAAAGAGATATTAGAAATAATATGCATAAGTTGCTAAAATTAATATATTTTTATGAGTGTCTCGTTAAAGAGGCCCTGCGCAAGGTTGCAAATATTCACTTTCAACTTCCTGTGACAGGTACAGTTAATTTTTAAAAATTATTTCTTATACACCATGAGCATTTGCGTATCTTTCTCTTTCCACCGATCTTTTTTTTCTTAAACTGGAAGACCTTAAAGTTAGCCCAGTCATTGGGTTTTGTTAATGTGTCTATAGGCCAGCCTGTAAGGGGTAAGCAGACCCATGTAAAAAATCATCCCAATGTTTATTCACTTTTCATGTTTGGAAGTTCTGACCTACTTCAAATCTAAAAATTCCAACACATAAACTTTACAGATACCTACGAAAGGTGAAGTAGACACAAGACTATGAATATCAAGAGAGCAAGGTTTAGGACTTAGTAATGGTTTAAGGCCCCTAACAAGCTCAGCATCACCTTCCCAGATCTTCACAGAAGATATCTTTGCATAATCAGCAGGAATGAATGTGAGAGAAACAATATACACTGCAGTATTTCAGGATAGATTGTTTCTCTGCTAGAACAAGGATGAATATATCTCAGTTGCTTAAGTCAAGGAATTGCCACTTAACAAATCTCTTGTTGTTAAGGCTAACAAAAAAATCCCCCAACCTTCAATCTCTGCAGGTTAATTTAATTGGAGCCATTATGCTGGGAACAAATTCATCTTCATATTCACCACTATCCATAAGGTAAGGGGTCTGTTGCTATAATGCATCTCTAATTATTTCTATTTAAAGTATCTTCCTCTGTCAAACATTTCTTCTATAAATCCTCCTCCATTTTATCACACCATCTAATCTTCTGCCTCCCTCTTGACCTTCTACCTCTAACAGGTTCCACCCATGCCCTCTTCATTCCTTCATCCTCGCTTAACCTACCAAATACCGACACGATATCAATCTTGACTCTTATCACATAAGTATAATCTTTATAATCTTCATTTCTCTTTTCTTCAGCTTCTGTTCTTCCTTCCTTCCTTCTTAATGTCTCAATGTGTATGTGTCTGAACCATTCACCCACACTGGTTTGATTACTGACTAGATCTTTACTTTCACTTTATTTGGCATTTTGTTACACTACCCCTTTCACCTCCCACAAATTCTCCAACAAGGCTGCTTTGGGAATACATATGGGACCATAAAGAGCCTGAAGCAATAAGATTATTAATTTTGTAGAAAATATTTGGTCTTATAAGAACACTGCATTTGTCTTTTACAAAAAATATTACTACCTCTCCAACTCAAGAACACAAATAACTTATAATAATTTGTGTTCTAGTCTGCACATTATTTTCTGAAGAGAAAAATGTACCTCAAAACACAGTTTTAAACTGACAATGAAGGATAAAACAAAAAAAAAAATCCCTACAGTATATCTTGCAGAGCAGCACATAAATGCAGTAAAAAAATTCAGCAAGACTGTATGCACAGTGAAAGAAAACCACTGAACTAACATCTCAACAAAAAGTATAGCACTACAAATTAGTCTTTAATATCCCAGTACCAAAATACAATACTGAAAGCCAGTTACCATTAATCTATTATATTTGAACTGAAACATGACAGCATACACCAAAACTGTCCTTGTATTACCTACTTATTGTAGATGATGAAACCACTGTTGTAATTTTATAGGGTGGGGTAGGCTTTCAGCTGCTACCTTGTTAAGTATACCTTAGTTTTACCAGACCACTGAGCTGATTAACAGCTCTCCTAGGGCTGGCCCGAAGGATTAGACTTATTTTACGCGGCTAAGAACCAATTGGTTACTTAGCAACGGGACCTACAGCTTATTGTGGAATCCGAACCACATTATAGCGAGAAATGAATTTCTATCACCAGAAATAAATTCTTCTAACTCTTCATCTGCAGCTCAAGCTCAGCCAACGGCGGCAACAAAGGGCTGGAACTTGAACTAGTGGCCCATCTTATGATGTTCTTTGCAGCTCAAACTGCTTTACTCTTACACTCTGCCAACAAAGGCCTATTTGCTATTTCACTTATTACTAGGCCATAGTGGTCAAGATTCCATATTCATTTTAACAGAATTGTAGCCAACTGAAGCACCTTCTAAAACTGTTAAAATAAAATTCTCCTTTAATAAAAAATGAGAAAAAATTCTCCTTTAATAAAAAATGAGAATTGGATTAATCCACTCCAGACCTCAAAAAATATAAATAAAAGTTTTAAATTTAAGAAGCTTAACATTTAGAAATCATACAAAAAAATACACATGAAATGCAAATTTCATCTGATAGGTGGTGAAGTAGATGAAGAGGAGAGATGTTATTGTTTGAAAGGGAGTCTCCTTCCATAAAATTAGCTGGCAACTGTGCTACTGGGACTGTTTCTCTCTTCTGTCTCTATCTACTACTTTCTCCTTGACACTTACCGTTTCTTTCTCATAAAAAACCTGTCTAATGATGTTTGTTTTTGCCTGCACTACAAAAATGCATGCATGCTGAAGCTTGGAACAACTTCATCTTAACACAAAATGCATACAGTTCTTATGTTTGTTTTGACCAAAAAATAAAGTAGGCAGTCTGAGGGTTACAGAGTAACCTGGAATATTGCAACAAAAAGTGTATACTTATGTAAGCCTGGGGAAAAAATACAGATTTTTAAGCTTTGCCCTGGTAATAAACCAGTTTTCTCTCCTCTTTATGGGACAGACCTCCTTTTCATGAACCCTCCCAGTGGCTAAACCAGTTTTCTCACCTCGTTATAGCACCTACAGCTACGCTGCTCAGAATCCGAGTTACGACTCCATCAGCTGTAACCCAGAACTGATTTTTTGATGAATATATCTGAAAAGACGCCGTAAGATCAGAATGCCATAAGTTGGAGCCACCGTAACCCGGGGACTGCCTGTAGCACAGAACTGTACACCAAATGTACTATGGGTATAAGTCTGTTGACAAAACATCTGTCAACAACAATATTCATGTCCTTTTTCACATATCATTATAAACCAAGGTCTAAATGGATCATGGTTACACACTATTTCAAGCCTCAGAAATCTTACTATGACACACACACAAAGAAGTACTAATACATTATCTTTGCAAAATATATAGCCCCTTGAAAATAAAAACCAGGCACTACAGCCCACATAGGCTACATTAGATACTACTTTCATTTGAATCTTTCAGCAAGTTAGTTCACTTTTGAGTGCATAAAATAATATTCATACAATACAACAAGCATTTATGTAAAGCCCCTGATCATAATTAGTGTCAACCAGATGAGAAACCGACTACAAGAATTTTAAGCATAATAGTCCTACTGAGCATGCCAGGTTACAGACATCTGTTAGCTAAGCAATGCCATTCATTCTTCTGTGCCAATTGCCATCTGGAAAGGTGAAGAAAGGGATGAAGGCACTAAAAATTATGATTAAAGGGTTTGTATATATACTAGTTTTACGTTAAAACATGGTTTTTTTATGCAATATCCATTAATCATCATTGGCCTAAATCATGATTTAGGATGGAGGACAAAACAGAAGTCTCTCTGAACAGAATACAAGTTTCAGATGCAAGATGACCTTAGATATCCTGGTCACTTCCATAGGTAATGGATGCAATGGAAGACATAACCCCTGACAGTATATGTGCTAAGTGCCTGGTTTGTAAGGCATGTACTTCAAGGAAAACACACCTCCATGTGTGCTTAAGGGAAGAGGGTTGAAGTCTCGAAGAGGTGGAGCATAAAATATCATAGTTTAATTCCATGATCTTTGGGACCTGACCCACCACAACGATTAGATATGATGATACATATCTAAAAATACTGTACAGCATGTGCAGAGAAAAGCATGTGAAAGAAATTTTCTACGGCCAAGGTCAGCTCTAAGAATGGCAAAGAACTCCAAGTAATAATAAATAGCAGAGAAAGGAGAGTGCTCAAACCTTGGGGGAACTGACATCTCAGCTATGTGAGAGCCTCCAGATGTCCAACAATGCCTAATCAGGAACCTACCAAAAACCACATGAAAGACGAGGTCTTTGGAGAGTCCAATTCTATTGACTCGAGAAAAGAGAAATGAGAATGGGAGGGCCCAAAAATATCCATACACCAAGGCACACTAATAATATCTGAAAATATTGATGATATACCACACAAATGCTTATTGTATCCAATTTTGTTGTCATGCAATTGTCTAGTGTAAAACTTTATACTCTAATACTTTATACAATATTTCTGCACACAATAAACTATGATTTTAAAATAGTTTCCACTGAACACTGAAATGAACAATATTATGCTAAAGTCAAGACTAAGTTATGAACAGTAGGATTAAAATAAAATCTGTTTCAGCACCAGCACTAGTGTATTCATCTTGTAGATATCCTCTGTATCTTTTAATACATTCCTTTTTTATGTATCATAGCATATAGTATATAATAAGAGTATATTTATAGTATCTACTCACCCTTATTATTAATTGTTAACGTAGAACTATAGTGCTAGAATTGAGAATAGAAAATTTTTTTAAGAAAAGTATCTGTTTGTATGGAGGTTTAGTTAACAAAATTTGCCTTGAGGCTTATCTTAAAAAATTAACTTCCTTTATAAGGCCTACAATCAAAACAATTTTCATAATAGAAACTTAGCAATAATTTGTTACAGACTGACTCATGCAAAACAGTAAAACAGCACAGTGGAAAGTCATCCAAAAGATTTGTGTAGCAAAATCATACCTGCATTAGACTAGCTCAGCTAGGCAGCTATGCAGTGAAACATTATATTGGGCCTCATTTTGCTGAGGTTTTGGTGTACTGTTCATCATCACCAGTAAAAATGAGAAAAATTCCCAACAAAACCATGCTCACTTTTGCAATATTTACTGCTCTCAAGTACGTGACCTTTTCCATCCATGCAGAGATTCATCAATGCTAATACATCAACTTGGATTATGTTTCTTCATAAAATTTGGGACAAGATCTAGAAAGGGTTTGATCTTGAGCAAGTGCATTCTTTTCATCACAAAGCAAGAATTTCCAAGTCAATTCAAATCTATTACAAGTCATTATTTTTGGATAAAAGGGACAATGAAGACTTCCAAATGTAGAAAAATATATAAAACTACTTAACTTTAAATCAACTCCATGAAAAATAAAAAAAGCCAAGGAAAACCATTTCATTTAAGCTTGTATCATACACCACCTACATACACAAAACTTTTGTGGCAAGTTTCCCAATTTTCATCCAAAAACTGCTTCGCAAATCTGTTAGATTGTTTAAACATATCATAATGGCTGATGGTAGATATACCCATCACCTAGCAAAGAGACTGAATCATCATCCTACAGTTTCATGACGTGATGTAAATTGGATAATTATGCAGTGTATTTATACATGTCATTATTAAAACTATCAAAGTCATTTTATCATCATCATCATCATCATGAGTTTTAACTGTTGTTCTGTGTACAAGCTGAGTTTTTTGGAGTGCTAATTGTGACTTATGCGAAAAAAAAAAAAAATTCAGACTTCAAGAAGCATTGCTCGACTAATGTACAAAAGTTACCATATACTGTAGTATTATCTAAGAGTAAAGCTGCTATTACCAGTTTTAGCTCATTCTAAAGAGGAACTGACTAAAGCAGGCATGACAGCCACTTCTTGTACTGAAAAATGACATTTTTATGAAAAAAAATAAAGTTTTATATATACTTACCAAGTAATTATATAGCAACAAGCTTCCTACCACAGCACTCCAAAAATTAAAATTTTGTAGTGGCACTACCATCACTTGTGTAGGAGACAAGGTGTCGCCCACATTCGGGACTGACAGGTAAAACACAGCAAAGAACTTCAATTCATTTTAGCCCTGATGTCCATATGAGGGGAGGAGGGAGGGCTCCGATTTTTATATAATTACTTGATAAGTATATATAAAAGTTTATTTTATCACAAAAATATCATTTTTATATAAGTGACTTACCAACTAATTACATAGCTGATTCCACACTGAAAGGGGATGGGTAACATGGACATGATCTACTCCAAACCATTAAGTAATGACTTTGAAATAGAAAAGTTGCTAGCATTAGTACAATGCTTGTTGTTCCCTACCTGGTATGAAAGCTACTGCAGGTGGGTACTGCCTCTGGTCGGTGCTCAACCTGTAGAGGACATGGCAGTATGGGTAGAATCACCTCCACTTCAGTGGGTACTTTGCAGCCATGGAAGTTCACCGATGGTTGACAAAGATTAAAAAAGGGTGCCCTTGCCCTGGGTGAAGAGCAGAATAAAAAACAACGCTGTCACCTACACTAGAATAAAAACCCACACCCCAACCACTAAAAACTGGCGGGTACTCCAGGTACAATAAACCCCCAGACTTCCCTTAAACTCAACACCTTACAAAAGGGCGAGAGGACGGTAGAGGGACATAGACCCCACTATGCTTCCTCTCCCAACATCATGCCAGCCACAGACAAAGGTCCTAGCGTACTGCAGTTTTCGAATACAGTTTCAACGTCCTTGAGGTAATGCGAAGCGAAGACTGACTTGAACCTCCAAAAGGTTGATTGCAGGATAGCCACTGAGACATATGTTGAAAAGCTAGAGACATGGAGATAGCTCAAACCTCATGAGCCTTTACCCGAAACGATGATAAGACATCTTGAATTTGAGAATGTGCTTCCATAATTAAGCTTCTCAGAAAAAAAGAAAGGGCATTCTTCAACTGGGGACGTGAAGGATTCCTCACAGAGCATCACAGATTGTTTGAGGGTCCCCTGATCTTTTCTGTCTTGTGGAGGAGTGCCTAAAGGCTCTCATAGGACAAAATAATCTCTCTTCCTCCTCCAGTCCAAGAATGACCATCGAATTCTCAATGGCAAACGAGTGGGGCCAGGAATTGGAGACATCCTCATTCTTGGCAAGGAAACCACAATAATGCATTTGGCAGTTCCCAATGCCACTAGAAAGAGTCATTTTAGTGAGGTTCTTGAGAGAGACTGAGCAAAGGGGCTTGAAGGAGGAGCTAGCGTGCCACTTCAAAACCATGTCTACATTCTAGGACACTGCGCCAGGTTTCTCTTGCTTGGAAGTCTCAAAAGATCTGATGAGATCGCCGAGATCCTGATTGGAAGACAGGTCCAAACCTCTGTGCTTAAAAACTGAGCTAAGCATTGACCTGTATCCCTTGATTGTAGAGGGTGACACCTTCCTGGAGGTCCTGAGGTAAAGGAGAAAATCGGCTATCTAGCTTACAGTAGTTTCAGAAGATGAGATGTTACTGCTGCTGCACCATCTTCTGAAAATCGTCCATTTGGACTAATAGAGCTTGCAAGAAACTCTCCTGCATCTTGCAATAGCTTCTGCAACTTGTTGCAAAAAGCCTTTTGCTCTGACAAGGCTCCTGACAATCTGAACCCTGTCAGGGCCAGAGCAGACAACCCTTGATGGAACCTGTTGAAGTGGGGCTGTTTGAGCAGTGACTGTTTTTGTGGAAGCAGCCCTGGGAAGTCCACTTGAAGTCATAGCAGGTCCAGGAACCACTCCTTTCTGGGCCAAAATGGAGCCACAAGAGTCATCGTGACATTCTGACGAGATGAAAGCTTGCTGATCATCTCCCTGATCAACCCAAACGGAGGGAAAGCATAGATGTCCAGGCCCGTCCAATCTAAAAGCATGGCATCCATCACCCATGTGAGAAGGTTTGGGACTGAGGAGCAAAAGAGAGGAAGATGGTGGTTCCTCAACATCGCGCAGAGGTCTATGGAAGGTTTGTCCAACATTTTCCATAGATCGAGACAGACTAGGGGGTCTAAGGTCCACTCCACTGGCAGAATTTGATGGCAATGGCTTAATTCGTCTGCCAAGACATTCAGTCTCCCCTGGACGAAGCGAGGAATGATGGTGACTAGGCTCTGCTTGGCCCAGAGAAGGTCTTTTGCCGCCTTGCAAAGAATGAAGGAGTGAGTGCCTCCCTGATTGCGAACTTAGGACAAAGCTGTGGTGTTGTCCATGTATACTGCTATAGTCTTGCCTGTTATCAATGGAGAGAAGGGCTGAAGGTCTAGGTGAATAGCCTTCAGCTCTTTGATGTTTATGTGCATGGACTACTGCTCCATTGTCCATTTACCTGAGACTCTTCAACTCCCTAGCAGGGCTCCCCAACCTAGATCAGAGGTGTTGGAATAAAATTCTAGGCTGGGCTCAGAGGCAGAAGAGAAATCCCTACCTGAAGGCGTTCTTCTGACAACCACCACCAAAGATCCTCTTTGATCTCCGACGAGATTGGGAAGACGAAGGAGTCCAACTGGGTCTTCCTGCACCAGCCTTCAAATAAAACTGCAGGAGCCTCAAGTCTTGGGTCTTCCTGCACCAGTTTGCCTTCAAATAAAACTGCAGGAGCCTATGCTTAACTTCTGTGTTAGGCATAGAGTTTTCTTTATGTACTCTGCACACTGCTCTTCCGAGTTGGAGCGGAGAAGCCAATCGTCCACAAGTAGAGGGATATGTTGATTCCAAGAAGATGAAGCCATTTGGCAAGAGGAGTGAGGATCCGAGTGAAGACCTGTAAGGTCATGGACAGACCGAAGCAAAGGTTCCAAAATTGGAGAACTTTGCCCTGAAAGACGAACCTCAGAAATTTTCTGGAGTCTGGGTGGACTGGAACATGGAAATACTCATTCTGCATGTCCAGGGTGACCATCCAGCCACCCTGATGGAGATAGGACATGACTGAGCGGTTTGTCTCCATGTGAAACTTCGTTTTCACCATGAACAAATTCAGGGCGCTACTGTCCACAACGGGTCTCCAGCCCCGATGACTTGGGGACTACGAAGAGTCAATTGCAGAAACCCTCCAATGTTTTGTCCATTACCTCCTCTACTGTCCCTTTTCAAATAAGGGATTCGACCTCTTGAGAGAGAGCCAAAAACTCCTCAGAACCTGCCGAGTAAGCTGTCAAGGTGACTGGCAACTTGGACAAAGAAGGCTTCTCTTTGAAAGGAATGGAGTACCCTCTCTTCAGTACTTGGACAACCCAAGGTTCTGCCCCTCTGCAGCTCCATTCCTCCCACAAGAGATGTAGCCTGGCTCCAACAGGGGCGTGAAGGACAAAACTCTCACTTCTTGGTGGTGGGATTGAAGGTTGATTTCTTGATGGACCTCAATGCAGGATGAAGGTTAGTTCAAGGTCTAGACTGGGGTCTCAATCTCCCTCCACAAAAGGGCTGAGACTGCAAGGGCGAGAAAACCTGGGAACGACAGGAGTTTCCTTCAGGTGTTTGGTGGACTGGGCTATGAGATCCATCATAGATTTCTTCTGCAGGCCGGACAACACTTCCTTGACCATGTACTGAGGGAAGAGATGAGTCTTATCTAAGGGAGAGAATAAGAGGGCCAACTTCTGCGTTGTAGTTACTCCCTTTGTGGTAAAAGAGCACCACAGCTCCCGATTCTTTAAAATCCCTGTTGCAAAAAGGGAGGCAAGCCCAGGGGACCATGCCTGGCTGCTTTGTCGGCACATGATAATACACTCGACCAGTTGGCAGCGAAATTTTCTGCTAGGCCCAGGCAGACCTCAAACTTTCTCACCAAAGCTCCCACAGTCCAGTCAAGGAAGCTAAAGACCTCCAGGACTTTAAAAAGATTCCTGACGAGGTGGTCAAGATTGGGCGAGGAAAACATGATCTTAGCTGAGGAGAACGCAGCACGACGCATCGCACCAAACAAACTGGAGAAGTCCCCTTGGGAGGAGGCAGAAACTCACAAGGAAGGAACCTCTTCGGTGGCATAAAAGCAGCACTTCTTTAAGGGGATCGGCCGGTTTCCCACTTTTTTAATGACAGGTTGTTGATATTTAGGGGGTTTGTTAAAGGATATTGTGTGGAACTTCTGGGGAAAAAATTTTTGTTCAGTGACCTTAGGTTTTGTGACGCCAGAGCATTTTTCGGCCAAAAATGGCCATTTTCAAAATGCATCTCCTCCTTTGCTTTTTGGTTTTAAGGGATGAGATTTGAACCACGTATAAAACACATATGGACCTTCGATATACAGCCGGGGATTTTTGATTTTCAATTATTTTCCGAGATATGAATTTTTTTTTTTTTTTTTTTTTATGAAATTTTCCCAGAAAAATTACAAAAAAATTGCCAAAAATCAGAAACTCAAAATATTAAAAATCCCCGGCTTTGTTTTAATCTACCATGTTTCCCATGTTATATTTAAAATTTCATTTAGATTGGTCCAATACTAGGGAGGAGATGCATTTTAAAGACAAAAACTTATGTTTTGAGAAACGGCCTTCAAAGTTTTAGTTACATAAAAAAAGTAAAAGGGACTTCAAAGACTGTGTTACAATTAATTCTATGGTTTTAATTTTTATTTTTGGGTATTAATTAATGCAAAATGATTATAAATAAGAATATTAATTGATTATTTATGTGCCTAAGACACATTCTTATAAATTTTAGGTTCCTGGTCCCCCTGTCTGATCTTGCTGCAAGGTATTACTCTAGGGTATCATAGTTGCCTACACTTTTTATTAGTGTCTCGAATCCATCCCTTGCCAAATGGATCCTGAGAATTACTTTACATTCACAATTAGGGATTCGTGATTCAAGTAATTCATCAAGTCTTGCTTCACTTATTATGATCATTTTATTTTCAGGATCGTCTATAATATCAGCCTCCGAGCTACTGCTTTCTTCTTCTAAAATATCTTTGCCCTTTGGTAGTGACGAACAAATAAAGAGGCGTTTAGGGGTGGATGTGGTTGGTCTCTGGTCAGCAGAGATCACTGCCTGCGCCGTTTGATGGGCGACAGCTCTCTCTCTCTCTCCGTCGCTCCATTCCCCTCTATGGCACTAATTTCTTAAACTCTTTCTTCTACTTCTCGCCTGGACTTTTCCGCATTCTAGAAGCATGAAGTGAACTCTTGGACCTTTTAGGCACGGTGAAAAAACAAAAACACCGCAGAAAATACAGAGTTCAGTCAAGGCTAGCGAGCATGAAAAACGTGTCCTTCTAGCTTGAAAGTTTATAGGCAACTCTCGGCCACAGTCGGCGTCATGGTATGACATGTGCGTTGTCATGGCTAGGAATAACTAAAAAGGTGCCGAGTAGGATATTATTGACATTATACATTTCATTTCAAAGGAAGTTTTAAGTAATATATATCATAAAAACTATAAAGACTAAATCATTTGCGCTACTGGTGTTTTATGGGTATATAGTTATTGTTACATTTTAGGCCATAACTAGAGAAATACAGCAAATTTTAGCATAATATTTCGTGGACACATTCTTCAACCCTATACGAAGCCATAGAATTTTTTTCAGCAAATCGAATTTTTTAAAGATTTTTGGTTGTTTTTTAGGCGGCCGATCCCCTTAAAAGCTTCAGAGGAGGAAAGGCAAAGGTAGCTTTACTTTGCTCCCTCTTTGTGGCTATTCATCCACCTCCTGAAGGACTTTCTTCGTGGAGGAGGAAAGAACTAACTTGGGGAGAAGAGAACTATCTGAAGCTTGATTCCACATAAGGAATGTAGAAGCAGGCAAATCAGGAGGAGGAGAATTGAAGAAGTCTGGAAAGTTTGCTAAAAATAACTTCTGTAAACTGGAATAAGCCGAAGAAGGGCAGTGTTTTGCTCAGCTTCTTCCTGCTCGGACTAATCGGCGAGAAAGAAGTGTCCTTACTCTTGGAAGTTGAAGAGTTAAAGATTTCTTCCACAAAAATCCCATAAGATTCTCAAGCTGACGACGAAGTGGGGCTAAAGAGGAGTCTCCCTTAGTTGAAGATTGTGGAAGAGGAGAGGTTGGCACCTGGCGCAGAGTGGACCGAAGTTGGCGCGGACGACAAGTGCCTGAACGGAGACAGGAGATTGGGAGCAAGAGAATGAAGAGAAGAGGGTGACGGCGCTTACGTGGAAGGTCTGAGTGCTTCAGCACTAAAACTGGGCACTCGAGAGCCACAAGAGACTTCAACTGTCTCAAGAACACTGGTGGGGATACAATGAAGAGACAGGTGGGGGCAGAACAGAGAAGCTGTAGGAGGGCTGAGGGCTAACACTTGTCTCCTTATACCTCGATGGGAGGAGGAGAACTGTCCACTACAGTCGAGTGCCTCTTCAGAGGCTGAGAGGTGGTAAGTCAGCGCCACTGGCACTTCTTATCTGGAAAGAGCCATCCAATTCTGATGACAGATGCACTGCACTAACCATGACGCCTTTCCAGTGGCACTCTGCCGAGCCTGGGAATGGGCAACAAGCTTGGTGGAGGAGGGCAACTACCCGTGGGCAAGCCCCACCAGCCTCCCTTAAACCTCCAGTATGTCTTCTCCCCAGGGCAAGGGAGCAGGACAGGAACCTTCACCTAGGAGCACTGGTGGGACAGGCAGCCACCTACTCAACATGCACAACACTGTCACCTTGCACCGCACTTGCAGTGACACTGGGAACACTGGAAGCTTTCTCTACAAAAGCTTTAAAAGACACACCGATCTCTATAACCGTGTTGACCAAGAACTCAAATTTCTGGTCAAACCTAGATTCAAGACTGACAATGGCATCAAGACTGGAACCGCACATGAACCTGGTAAAGGAGTATGAGACAAAGAAGTAGGAGGGCTGAGGATGGGAGACATAGCAGGGATTTGAGGAGAAGAAATAGCGGTATCTTCTGCTGCAGAAGTAGAAAGAATAGGTTCAAAACTAGCCCTATTTTCAGCTCTAAGGGCTGCCTTCCTCTTTCTATCCCTCTAACTTAACTAAGTGAGATTTCAACACTTTCCACTTTTGATCATACCAATCCTGACATTTGGAACAAGTAAGGTCTTTATTACACTCCTGCCCCCTACATTTAACACACTTAGTGTGAGTCATTAGTGACCTTAACTAACCTCGTCTTACATCCTCTGGAGCAACACCAAACACTAGAAGAACTAGTCTGACATCCTGAATAATTAGTATACAGTTAACCACAGCTAACGATATACTAATGATCCTCAAAAAATAGGAGAAATGTAACTTGTAATAACAACACTCCCATCCAAATTGGGTAAAGGAAATATGACCAAACAACCTTGCTAAGGTATATAATAAATTGCAGTAATTAACATGAACAGTCATACTTATAGCAGCTGTATGCACCAACACAAATACAAGTGAAAGAAAACACAATTTTACCCTTAATCTTCTCCAAGGAAAAATTCCTCAAAAGTAAAGAAACACCAACACAGACTATATATATATATATATATATATATATATATATATATATATATATATATATATATATATATATATATATATATATATATATATATATATATATATATATATATATATATATATATATATATATATATATATATATATATATATATATATAAAATTGAGCAAAAAATTCTCTGAAACTGTGCACAGCAATGATAGGAGTGCTAAGGCTTTAGAAAGACAGGAATGACTGGCAATCCTTGGTGGTAACAGGGTTCTCAATGGCCAACAGGAGGGAGCATTCTTCATTATATGGCATGTCTCTTGATGCACTGACAAAACAGATAGGGTCATGTAAAGTGAAAGAATGTGTGTTACAATGTGTGATACAAGCAGAAGTGGAGAGGTAATGGTGGTCAACATATGTCAATGGAGACAGTTAACAGGTCAATAGTCAATATGTAAAAAAAAAAAAAAAAAAAAAAAAAAAAAAAAAAAATTCACTTTGACTTCATGAGAACCTTCTCACAAAATCTAAGCTTATAGTTCAGTCCATAAATAAATATATAAACATGTGTTTAAAACCTTAAAAAGGTACTAGAGACATTACTGAAATTCAATAGGGGCAAACAAGAGCAAAAATCATTCAGCACAAACACACACAAAGCAAACCTACAGCATAATGTCCAACTTTGTAGAAGTCACATCAAACAATAAGAAGTATTGGTTACCAGACACTGGACTGTGAGCTGAGCACACTAAGTAAGGATTCTCTTCTTTCAACTCAACTTGGTCTATTTCACAGAGTCAAAGCTAATTATGGTTAATGGATTTTGTATAAATGTTTTCACCATGAATTTTCAGCGAATTCCTTTACAATGACAAAAGTATTATTTTTAACAATGTAACACAACCATCCAAAAATGAGTACGTTTCTATAAAGCTTATAATACCCTGTATAACCAATTACCAGCTAAACCAATAATGCAAGGCACCCATGGCGTGTGGTTAATATACTTTAATAACATTCAACTTCAGATTCTTCAAAATGAAAAACCATGTCATCCACTATCAGCAATTACTATCTTCAACTAGCTATGAACATGCTCATACATGTATTTTTCAACCACAGCAGATTTTTTTTTTTTTAATAAATTACAACAGACAAGTTAAGACTTGCTAATTTTGATTTAAATAGTTGTAAGGCCATCTTAATCAAAATCACAAAACCAACTGTCTCAAGAATAACAAAGTAAAATAAGCTACTCACCATTTAGACGGTTTCGAAAATTCAAAGTCGTTATGCTGTAAGAAAAGAAAATAGGATGAAATGCAGACAAAATTAAAAACACTTAACAACTAAATTTTTCTACAACTGAGAGAGAGAGAGAGAGAGAGAGAGAGAGAGAGAGAGAGAGAGAGAGAGAGAGAGAGAGAGAGAGAGAGAGAGAGAGAGGCAGGCTGTAAGAAAAGAAAATAGGATGAAATGCAGACAAAATTAAAAACTCTAAATTTTTCTACAACTGAGAGAGAGAGAGAGAGAGAGAGAGAGAGAGAGAGAGAGAGAGAGAGAGAGAGAGAGAGAGAGAGAGAGAGAGAGAGAGACAGCTTAATATAAATATTAGTTTTAACATAAACAGACTTGTCAAACCAATCCATCAGTCATAAATATATCAAATCAAGAATGTAATGCTCCAGACGTACTTATTCTGAACTCTAGTACAACAGAGGTAGTTTGTTGATGTGCTCCTGACAAAAACATGACATTTTCATAATAAAATTAAGTTTTATATATACTTACCAAATAACTAAATAGTTAACATTTCTACTAGCGTGGCAGCCTTTTAAAAATTTACGGTAGCACTTCTACTGTTTTTGTGTAGGTGACAGATTCCACCCAATATCAGAGCACCCGGTAAAAACAACTGGCAGGTAAGCTCAATTTTGTTTGTGCCATTATGTCCATAGGAAGGGAGGATGGCGGGCTGACTTTGTAATTACTTGGTAAGTATATAAGAAACTTAATTTTATTATGAAAATGTCATTTTCATATAAGTAACTTACCAAGTAATTACACAGCTGAATCCCACACTGAATGGAGGTGGGATATATGGACATTCTACTCCAAAATATTGAAGCATGGTAATGACTTTGAAATAGAAAATTTTGCCAGTATTGATACAATGCTTGTTGTTTCCTTACCTGGTAAGACAGCTACTGCAGGTGAATACTGCCTCTGGTTGGTGCTCATCTTAACCTGTAGCGGCGTGGCCGTTGAGACGCGGGTTGCCTCTGCTTGAGTGGGAGCTTTGCAGCTGAGGATAGGCCTGATGGCTAGCAAAGCATATAAAAGTGCCCTTGCCCTGGGCGCAGTACCAAATTTAAAAACAACCAAACAAGCTGTCACCTACTCTGAAAACACCACAACCCATCCACTAAGATTGGAGGGTACTCCAGGTACACTGTACCCAAAGGCACCCCAAAAATTCAAAAACCCTACACCAAGGTGAAAGGATAGTGAGAGAAAAAGTGTGCTTCCTATGAATCCTCACCCAATACCAAGCCAGCCACCGATATCGGTCCCAATGTACTGCAATTATCAAACACTGTTTCCACCTTCTTCAAATTGTGCGAGGTGAAAACAGACCTACACTTTCAGTAGGTTGACTAAAGAATGGAAGTTAGGGCCATATTGTGCCTGAAAGCCAAAGAGGTAGATACTGCTCTGACTTCATGGGCTTTCACTTTAAAAGTTGGCAATATGTCTTCCTGGGTCAGTGAATGTGCCTCTGAAATCAAGTCCCTCAGGAAGAACAACAAGGCATTCTCAGACAGAGGGTGATAAGGGTTCTTAACTGAACACCAGAGGTTACTGGATGGACTCTGATCTTCTCTGTCCTACTCAGATAGTACCTCAGAGCTCTGCCTGGACAGAGTACTTTCTCTTCTTCCTCGGAGCCAAGGATGTCCATTAAATTCTTAATGGTGAAAGAATGAGGCCAGGGGTTGGACGGGTCCTCGTTCTTGGCCAAAAAAACCTAGGGTAAAGGAGCAAACTGCACCCCCTTGGGAAAAACCCCTTTTATTGACAGCTTGAATTTCAATAATGCATTTCGCACTAGCTAAGGCAAAGAGGAAGAGTGTCTTATGAGTGACACCCCTCAGAGAAGCGGAACGAAGGGGTTCAAAAGCAGGACCTGTCAACCACTTCAAGACTACAGTACCTTCAGGTTGCAAGAGACCAGATTGTCCTTCCTCTGTTTTGATGTATCAAAGGACTTAATCAGGTTGTTAATATCCGAGTTTGAGGAAAGATCCAGGCCTCTAATGTTTGAATACTGACCTAAGCATAGCTCGGTATCCCTTAATGGTGGAGGAAGAAAAATTCCTAGAATTCCTCAGATATAGGAGGAAATCAGCAATCTGTGTTACAGATGTCTCAAAAGAAGACACACTGTGGTTGAGGCACCATCGACAGAAAACTGCCCACTTGGCCTCATAGACGAGGCTAGATCTTCTGCATCGTGCAATAGCCTCTGCAGCTCCCCTTGAAAAACCTTTCACTCTGACAAGCTTGCGGACAGTCTGAAGCCTGTCAGGGCAAGAGCGGATAACCCTTGGTGGTATCTTTTGTAGTGGGGTTGTTTGAATAAAGATGGCATTTGGGGAAGGAGTCTTGGAAACTGTTCTCTATTGACGTCACTGTATGTAAACAACCACACGTGTTTACCCTAGCTCGCACTCATGGTCTCTGACAGAGAAGTGTGGCCTGCCAGGCCTGCGTGGGTGGGATCAGCTGATGTCATTGTGAGAATTTTACTAAGCCAGGGATTTGCGTATGAGCAGTACAGGAACTAAAAAATTTATAGAAAAAGTGGGTACGAAACAGAGTGTTTCCAATAATGTAATCCCACATTTTATAAAAAAAAATGTAAGATACGAGAGAGAAGCGTGGGTAGGATCAGCTGATTTCATTGTGAGAAATTTACTATGCCAGGGATTTGTGCATGCGCAGTATAGGAACTGCTTGGCTGGTGTATTGATGCCTGAGTTCCACGGTCCAAGGTATGCTTTAGCCTATGGAAACCACCAACTGTCCGAATAAAAAAAAATTTACTCCTAACACATGTACGAAAAATTTTGGTAAATTTGATGTAGCGGTATGTCAGTCGGGTAGAAAGGGGAGTAGGGTAATTTTACATACCACTACGTCAATTGGGTATGAAAGTGTTAAGCTGAGCAAGATGAAAGGTTTAGAAACCTGTGGACCATCTGAAGGCAGCTGGAAACTCTCCTGGGAGACGGAAAAGCCTGAAAAGTCAGAGTTGAGAGTCATCCCCAAATAGAGGATCTCTTGGGATGGGGCCAACTGAGACTTCTGTAGATTGATAAGAAGGACCAGCTCCTTGGTAAGAAGCAAAACCTTGTGCAAGCCCTTCATGCACTTTTCCTTTGATGGGGATCGAAGCAGCCAGTCGTCCAGATACAGACTTACATTCCTCCCTATAAAGTGGAGCCATTTTGAGTTAGGAGCAAGGACTCGAGTGAACACTTGAGGGGCCATCAAAAGGCCGAAGCAAAGAGCCTGAAACTGATATACTTTGTCCTGAAAGACGAACCTTAGATACTTCCTGGAGTCTGGATGGATCAGAATGTGAAAGTATGCATCCTGCATGTCTAATGTTATGATTCAGTCGCCCTAGTGAATGGATAAAAGGACTGAATGGTTTGTCTCCATCTTGAATTTTGTCTTCCGGACAAAATGATTGAGGGCACTTACATTTAAGACAGGTCTCCAGGCCCCCAATATTTTCGGAACCATGAAGAGATGGTTGTAAATGCTCTCTGTGTTGGTGTTCTCAACTTCCTCTATGGCCTTCTTTTGAAGGAGGGAGGAAACTTCCTCCAAAAAGGGCCGAATGTCTCCCTCAGCCTCTTGAGTAAGTCTACAATGTGATGGGAGGAGTGACTAATGGTGGGCTATCCAGGAACAGGATGGCGTAGCCCTCCTTCAGAACCCTGATGATCCACGACTCTCCTCCTCTGGTCAGCCACATTTCCCAAACTCCATGAACCTGGCTCCTACCAGTGCATGAAGGACTTCATTTTCACTTTTTGGGCACTGTCTTGGCTGAGCCCTTCTTAATGGACCTGGCCATGGAATGTACATAGGAAGGAGTCCTTCCACAAAAGGGCTGCTGCTGGAGGGGAGTGGCTATCTTGGGTGCAAATGCAGGCAAATCCTTTGGGAGTTTGGAGGATTGAGCCAACAGATCTTGCGTTGACTTTTTTCTGAAGGTCGGACGCAATTTCCTTAACTGTGTCCTGAGGGAAGAGGTAATGTTGGTCCCGAGGTGAAAACAACAGGGCCGATTTCTGCGACTTTGTGACTCCCTTAGTAGTAAAGGAGCACCAGAGCTCAGTATTCCCAAGGTGAAAAGAGCCGAAAGCTCTAGAGAGCCATCTCTAATGGCTTTGTCTGCACATGACAAGACTCCCAGCCAGCCCAAAACGATGTCTCCCAATAAATCCTGGAAGTCCTCAATTTTCTTAGCCAGTACTCCCAATGTCCAGTCAAGAAAGCTAAAAACTTCAAAAACCTTGAAAGGATCCTTAACAAGTGATCTAGTTCTGCCGGCAAAAACATTATATACACCAGCGGAAACGCAGAACCTCAAGAAGAGTTGATGAGGCCAGAGAATCCCCTTGGGAGGAGGCGGCAACTTCCAAAGAAGGAGCTCCCCCAGTGACATACGATAAATACCGCCTAAAAATTAAGCAAGGGGAGGAAAGACAAAAGATGCTTTTCCTTGCTCCCTTTTAGCCGAAAGCCAATCTCCCATCTCCTTCAGTGACTTCTTGGAGGATGAAGAAAGTACCATCTTGGGGAGACTAGTCCTATCGCCCGGTTGACCCCTAATCAAAAAGGTCGAGGCAGGCGAGACCGGGGCAGATGGGGCAAAAAAAGGGGGAAATTTGCCAACAGATATGGTAGAAGAGCTGCATAGGAAGGAGGAGGAGCAGGTTCTTGATCGACCTCTTCCTCTTCTGCGGAGACCAGGGACAGGATAGCATCATGGGAAGTCTTGGCAGCAGAGGGAGCTTTCTTCAAGAAGTTCATGATTTCAGCTAACTGTCGCTTACCAGGAGCCCACTACGGTTTATCTTGATCTGAAGGCAACAGAGCCCGTGGTCACTGAGCAGACTGAATGGGACAAACACGTCTGGGAGCGGGAGCTTGGTGCTCAGAGGCGGATGTAGGATACTGAAGAGTTGGCGCCTGGTGCTCGGGGCTGGCGCTGGCCGCTCAGGAAGATACCCAGACGTTTGGTTGCTGACACGTGTCACCTATGAGTGGACGCTGGACGCTTGGGAGCCAGGTGAGGGTGCTCTGGTGAGGAGACCTTTGGACTGTCCTCTTCTGGGGCAGGGACAGAAGTGTCCACAGCACAACTACAAGAAGGCTGTAGACTGGTACTGGCCTTCCGAACAGCGACCCACATCAGCTGAAGGGCGCTTAAGTGGACATGGAGGATCTAGGTATAATTTCCGGCACCTCTTGTCCGCACCAGAATCGTCAGAACTGGAAGACAACTGATGCACTTCCCAAGGGACGGCTTTACAACGGCTGTCTCTTGACAACTGGGATCGCGCAACAGGCTCAACTGAGGGGGCGACTACCGGTGGGCAAACCCCATCGGCCTCCCTTGAACTTCTGGTATATCTTCTCCCAGGTTCAGGGGAGTATGACAGGGACCTTTGTAGTCTAGGAGAACCAGTGGGACGGGTAGACACCTCCTCCACTTGCACTACACTGTCATTCATCACCTTTTCGACAAACACTTTGTCCATATCACTTTCAGTGACACTCCCAATTATGCCACTGTACTAACTATAAGACCTATTTTCTTACTGAACCTAGATTTGAGACTGGCAATGGTATTAGGGTCGGAAGCAAGGGAGCCAGGCAAGGGAGTAGGTGGATGAATAGTAGGAGGGCCAATATTAGGAGAAAAAACAGGAATAGGAGTAGAAAGATGAGCAGGACTATCTACTAAACTAGGTTTAGAAGTAGTTTCTAGGCTAAGTGACCGTCTCTTGGCTCTAAAAGCCACCTTCCTCTTCCTATCCCTCAGGCAGAAACAAAATTGAGCTTACCTGCCAGTTGTTTTCCCTAGGTGCTCCAACAGTGGGCAGAGCCTGTCACCTACACAAAAACAGTAGAAGCGCTACAGCAAATTTTTAAAAGGTTGCTGCGTGAGTAGAAATGTTAGCTACTTAATTACTTGGTAAGTTACTTATATGAAAATGACATTTTTATGATAAAGTTTTATATATATACTTACCAAGTAATTACATAGTTACTGATTCCCAAACATACGGCAGCTTAAAAATTCAGAATTCACGCGGTGGCACTGTTATCGTTAGTATGTAGGTGACAAGGTCCCATCCACCATCTGGGACTCGAGGAAACAACCCAGCAGAGAGCTCAGTTTGTTTTATGCTCTAATGTCGATGCAAGGGGAGGAGGGCGGGCTCTGATCATGTAATTACTTGGTAAGTATATATATAACTTTATTTTATCATACAAATGTCATTTTTATATAAGTAACTTACCAAGTAATTACAGTACATAGCTGATTCCACATTTTTGGGAGGTGGGAAAGAGCATGGACATATTCTACTCCAAAGTATTAAGTTTAAGTAAGTAATGAATTTGAAATAGAAAGGTCACTAACATTGAATAAATGTTTGTTGTTTCCTTACCTGTTGAGAGAGCTGCTGCAGGTAGGTACTGCCTCTGGTTGGAGCTTCTCTCAACTTGTAGTGGACACGGCAGTATAGCCAAGGGTCGCACTACATTAGTGGGAACTTTGCAGCAGAGGAAGTACACTGTATACTGACAAAGTTTTAAAAGATGCCCTCGTTCTAGGCGAAGACCAGAATACAAAATGACAACACTATCACCTACACCACAGAATAAAACCAAAACCCAACCATTATCTATAATAAAATACGAACTGGTGGGTACTCCAGGTACAATGTACCCCCAGGCTTCCCACTGACTCAAAACCTCAAGTCAAGGCGAGTGGAAAGCATTGGAACATACAGATTCCCTATGTTTCCTCTCCCAGCACCATGCCAGCCACAGATATGGGTTCTAAAGTGCTACAATTTTCAAACACAGTTTTTATGTCCATGAGGTAGTGTGAGGCGAATATGGACTTGCATCTCCAGAACGTCGACTGTAGGATTGAGGAAAGAGACAAGTTGTGTTTAAAAGCAAGGGAAGTTGCGACTGCCCTAATCTCGTGAGTCATTAAATAACCGTAAGTAATGGAAAGGCTTCTTCCTGGATCTGAGAGTAGGCTTCTAATATTAACTCTCTCAGAAAAAAGGATATGGAATTTTTGGAGAGCAGGTGAACTGGGTTTCTTACAGAGCACCAGAGGTTGCTCAAAGGTCCTCTAATCTTTTCCGTCCTCTGAAGATAGTACCTGAGGCACCTCACTGGACAGAGGAGTCCTTCTTCCTCAGGTCCTAAAATATCCATACGGTTCTTGATGACGAAGGATCTAGGCCAGGGGGTTTAGAAGGGTCCTCGTTCTTTGTGAGGAAACCAAGAGAAAGAGAGCAGACTGCGTCCTCTTGTGCAAAGCCTATTCTCTTGTCTATTGCCTGTAACTCAGTAATAGATTTGGCAGTAGCGAGAGCCACTAAAAAGAGAGTCTTTTTCGTGAGATTCCTGAGGGAACCAGAAGGAAGAGATTCAAATTGAGGACCTGAGAACCATTTCAGTACAACATCTAAGTTCCAAGAGACATTGGAAGAACTTTCTTTCTTGGATGTATCAAAGGATTTGATCAAGTTGGTGATATCTTGATTAGAAGACAAGTCCATTCCTCTGTGCTAAAAACTGAGCTGAGGATCGGCCTATACCCTTTGATGGTAGAGGTCGTTTAGCTTCCTGACGGACTTTAGGAATACCAAAAAGTCGCCTATTTGGCTTACAGATGTCTCAGAAGAGACGTTATGGCGGCTGCACCTCCTTCTGAAGACTGACCATTTTGATTGGTAGAGCTTTGTAGAAGAAGCTCGTCTGCATCTCGCAACTGCCTCTGCAGCCTATCTTAAAAACCCTTTTGCTCTAACAAGGCGCTTGACAGCCTGAAGCCTGTCAGGGCCAGAGCGGATAACCCTTGGTGGAATCTGAGAAAGTGGGGTTGTCTGAGCAGAGACCGTTTTTGTGGAAGGAGTCTTGGGTAGTCTACCAGGAGTCGAATCAAGTCTGGAAACCATTCCTTGTTCAGCCAAGGGTCATGAAGGTGTTTTGATGCATCAACAGCTTGTTGATTACTTCCCTGATCATTCCAAAGGGAGGGAAGGAATACACATCTAAGTCTGTCCATTCCAAAAGCATGGCGTCTGTGCTCCATACTTGAGGATCTGAGACTGGAGAGCAAAAGAGGGGAAGACGGTGGTTTCTCGACGTTGCGAGAAGATCCACTGTGGGTTTGCCCACAGTTTCCAAAGGTTGTCACAGACTATCGGGTCTAAGGTCCATTCGGTTGGAAGGACCTGTTTGAGGCGGCTTAATTCGTCAGCAATCATGTTTATTCTCCCTTGAATGAACCGGGTGACAAGAGAGACTTGGTTCTCCTCCGCCCACAGAAGGAGATCCCTCGCCATCTCGTACAGAGAGAAGGAATGAGTGCTCCCGTTTGCGAATGTAAGCAAGAGCAGTGGTGTTGTCCACGTGTACTACAATCTTCTTGCCGTGGACCAGATCCGAGAAGGATTGAAGGCCCAGGTGAATTGCTCTGTTCCTTTACATTGATGTGAAAATTCTGTTGTACCGTAGTTCATGTTCCGGAGGCTTCCCAGCCGTCCAGAAGCGGCGCAAAATAGGTCTGGGCACTCTGGGAGAAGAGACTTCCCTTCCTGAAGTTGTTCTCCGCACGACCACCACCGGAGATCCTCTTTGATTTCTGACGTAATCGGGAAGTCTGATTGGGTTTTTCCGTACCAATTTGCTTTGAGGAAAAACTGAGGGGGTCTCATGCCTAGATTTATAAACTGCTTTACTGAAGCGAGGGTCCCCAGAAGACTCATCCTCTGCACTGCCGACCAGGAAGGAAGAGCAAAGAAATGACTGACAGTTTGAAGGCAGTTTTCGACTCTTTTGGGCAACAGAAAAGCCTGAAAAGTCAAAGAGTTCAGTATCATCCCTAAATAGGGAATCCCCTGAGTCAGTGTCAGAGGGGATTTCTTTTTGTTTATGAGAATGCCTAACTCCTGTGTCAGGCGAAGAGTTCTTCTTAAGTCCTCCGTGCACTTTTCCTCCTCCGACGAGCACAGAAGCCAATCGTCTAGATATAAGTTGATGCTGATTCCCAGAAGGTGAAGCCAATTCCCCAGAGGAGCAAGGGTTCTTGTGAAAACTTGAGGAGCCATTGATGAGCCGAAGGATAGGGCCTGGAACTGTAGTATCCTGTCCTGAAAAACGAAGAGTAGAAATTTTTGTGAGTCTGGATGAACAGAGACATGGAAATACGCATCCTGCATATCCAGGGTGACCATCCAGTCACCCTGTTGTACTGAGGACATGGCTGAGTGAATGGTCTCCATATGAAACTTCATCTTCAGTACGAACGCATTCAAGGCAATGACATCCAGAATAGGTCTCCAGCCACCTGAGGCCTTCGGAACCAAGAAAAGGAGAGTGGGGATCTAGCACTTCTTCCACTGCTGCTTTGGAAAGAAGAGATTCGACTTCTTGAGAGAGGGCCAAAGCGATTGGAGATGTAACTAAAGGAGGAGTCTTTGCGAAAGGAATGGAGTAGCCCTCCTTGAGAACCTTGATCGCCCAGGGTCTGCTCCTCTGCTCTCCCATTCTTTCTAATAAAGTAGAAGTCTGGCTCCTACCTGGGTGTGAAGGACTAACTTCTCACTTCTTGGGGTTCGATTTGAAGGAAGACCTCCTAATGGACTTCACAGGAGGTTGCATGTTCGATCTAGGTTGAGGCTGGGTCTTAGCTTTCCCTCCATGAAAGGGTTGAGACTTAAGAGGGGAGAATGATCTTGATTTGGAAGGCACAGGCTCCTTCAGACGTATAGTGGACTGCACCAACAAGTTAGTGGTGGACATACTCTGCAAGTCCGAAAGAATCTCCTTCACTTTGTTTTGAGGAAAGAGGTGAGACTTGTCTAAAGGAGCGATAAGTAGAGCTGACTTCTGAGTCAGCAAGACTCCTTTTAAGGTGAACAAACACCAGAGTGCCC
The DNA here is from genome assembly GCF_040412425.1 of Macrobrachium rosenbergii. Lineage (NCBI taxonomy): Eukaryota > Metazoa > Arthropoda > Malacostraca > Decapoda > Palaemonidae > Macrobrachium > Macrobrachium rosenbergii. The sequence goes on from NC_089777.1 coordinate 37,211,134, forward strand.
TCTTCTTAATGACACCCATAGAAAATAGGTGAGTGAGTTCTAAAGAGCCATCTCTAATTGCTCTGTCTGAGCATGAAAGAACTCCTAGCCAATCGGAGGCAAAATCTTCAGCTAGATCAGGACAGTCTTCAATCTTCCTTGCTAGCACCTGATGGCCCAATCGGGGAACCTAAATATCTCAAACACCTTACATATATTCTTGATAAGGTGATCCAGTTCAGCTGAGGAAAACATTATCTTGGCCGACACAAAGGCTGTTCTACGAGTTGAAGCCACCCAACCAGAGAAGTCCCCTTGGGAGGAGGCAGGAACTCCCAAGGAAGGAGCTTCCCCAGTGGCATAGTAAGAGTACCTCATCTTCAACAATTTGCTGGGCAGAAAAGCAAATGTCGCTTTGCCCTGTTCTCTCTTAGCGGCCAGCCAGACATGAACTTCTTTGAGATCCTTCTTCGAGGAGGAGGAAAGAACTAGCTTGGGTAACCTGGTACCTTCCGACGAATGCTTTTTCATGAGAAAGGTAGAAGCTGGCAAAGTAGGCGAAGCGGGTACGAAGAAATCAGGGAAATTATCCAGGAGGAAACGCGGAAGAGACGAGTAAGCAGAAGAGGGAACCGTATCCTGAACAATCTCTTCCTCCTCCAAAGAGATAGGAGACAATGATTTATCCTTGGACTCTGGAGCAAAGAGGATTTCTTCAAAAAACCCATAAGCTCAGTCAGCTGGTACTTGAGCGGGGCTAAAGACTCTTCCTGGACTGATGAGGAAGACAGAATAACAGAAGGTGCATGGGCCCCGGAAGCAGAAGCTGGGGGAGTTTTGCTGTTGGCGTCGAAAGTTCAGGAGTTGGCGCCAGGCGCTCTAGAGCGGAAATATGGCGCGAGACGGTGGGCACCAGGCGCTCAACAGCGGTATTCTAGCGCAAGATGGCAGGCGCTCATCAGTGGAAGTTTGGCGCGAGTCGGTGGGCGCTTGGCGCTCAGAAGTCAGGCGCTTAGAACGCTTATAGTGCTCGGGGTTGTCTCTGAAGAAATGACGACGATGAGCAGGAGAATCAGGATGCCTTGAAACCTGCAGGAAGGTTGTGGGCTAGTCTCCCTGTACCTCTTGACAGCCAGGGGAGAAGAGTCGCCAATATCCACGTCTCTTGAGCGAGCATGAAGAAACAGAGTAACGAAATGGGAGCTTCTTGTGTGGACTGGAAGATTCCGAATCTGAAGAGAGTTGATGAACAAGAACGCCTTTCCAATGGCGTTTAGTTGAAGCCTGGGAGCACACAACAGGCTCAACAGAGCAAACCCCGCCAGCCTCCCTTGGACTTCTGGTACGTCTTCTACCTGGTGTGGGGAAGCGGGACAGTGACCTTCGTCTAGGAACACTGGTGGGATGGACAGCCACCTCCTCAATATACACAGCACTCTCACTTCTCAATGCCCTGTCAATACTCACATTTTTTTCCATTAGAGATCTAATAGCTGATCCCGTTTCCATAATAGTACTAGATAATACACTAAATTTCTGATCGAACCTAGATTCGAGGCTGGCAATGGCACTAAGAGTGGAATCATGGAAACCTGGAACAGGAGTAGATGGTAAAGTAGGAGGACTTAGGATAGGAGAAGGAGGAATTGGAGGAGTGGTAGTTCTGTCATCCCCTACATTTGCCAAAGGAATGGAATCTACATTGGCCCTACTTTCAGCCCTAATGGCTGCTTCCCTCTTCTTTTCTCTAATTTCTCTAGATGAGATTTCAAGGTTTCAAAGTTTCCTATTTCTTATCCTCCCAATCCTGACACTCTATGCAAGTATTATCTTTACTACATTCTTGCCCCATATATTTAGTGCACTTTGTATGAGAATCCTAAGAAAGCCTAGCTAGCCGAGTTCCACAACCCTCAGAACAAAAGCGAATACTAGATGAACTGGACTCTGACATCGTTAACTAAATGATACCTACAGTTAACTCAAACAACAATTCGGCAATGGTAGCAATCTACAAGGCAACAAATTCTGAAGCCACAAAGCAACAAATTCTGAACACTTCACCAAATTCGTGCAAAGAAAAGCCAAAAAGCGTCAGCAGCTGCATGAAAACTTCCGATGTTAACCGGCAGAACACGACTTGAGCTCTCCGCTGGGTTGTTTCCTCGAGTCCCGGATGGTGGGCGGGACCTTGTCACCTACACACTAACAATAACAGTGCCACAGGCGAATTTTGAATTTTTAAGCTGCCGTCAGTTAGGGAACCAATAGCTGCGTAATTACTTGGTAAGTTACTTATATAAAACCATCAATTATTAATAACCTACTTATATGAAACCATCAATTATGAATAACCTTAACTGCTACTGAAGTGAAGAGCTCAGCAGAAACAGATCCCTTAAAAGAACTGATCAATGGATTTGAGATAATTGGGGATAAAGGTCAGGAACCAAGTGCCCTAAATATTCTCATAAGATACTGTCAGCAGTTGGATATCCCACATACATAACTAGAGATACAATAACAGTTTGACCAGGATGTAGATGCATAGTCCTGAACTGTGTCAAGTGGATGACGATGCACAGAGGACCTGCCCTAAGTGTGTGTGATATTGGCAAAACAGATGTAAAATCTGCTGATGAGTCTGCTGAAGTGAAAAAGCCAGTAAGAATACAGTCTTCAATGCAAGATGCTGAAGTCAGGCTTTGTGCAGCAGTCGGTCTCTGGACAGGTTGTAAAGGATCAAGGAGAGGTCCCACTCACAAAAGTTGGATTGTTCTGTGACGGAAACTACTCCTAAAGCTTCAAATGCCTCCTGAAGTCGCTGGAGTCTGTGACTTCAATCCCTTGAAGCTCTAAAACCTGTGAGAGGGCTGCCCTAAACCCATTATTTAAGGGGGCTGGAAGTTTCTTCTGTAGAAATAAAGAAAAATCTGCTGAGGGTCTTTAAGCTTGTTGCTGTACCTGTTGCTTGGGGATGGGGCTGAACATAACTGATCACAAACCTGTCTACAATAAATATGTGAGAAATCCACCTAGATCTGAAAGTTGCATCCTTCAAGGCACTACAACTCCCAGACTTATGAGTACTGCAAACTAAGTGAACACTGTTTACTATATGCATAAAGTATGTCATATTCCTGGGGAAAAGGCTGCTGCTAGTTTGAAACATCATTGTGGACTGGCAGATGACTCTGCCTCACTTAAAGTTGAGGTATTTCCAAGATTAATGAAGAATGGGTACTCAAAATTACTCATTCTTCAGTTTTCACAAAGGTAAGGAGTCCCCTCTCTCTCTGACAGGTCCTCAAGCCATGCCCATCCAAAATGCTTTAAAAATGGGTTTGTAGCACAAACTCAATAGGGAAGAGAGGCTGAACATCAGTCTCTAACCCTGGTTGTGTTCCTTAACAGAGAACTTGACCACTATACCGGGAACTGGTGTTTTACAACTTCCAATGACTCTCTTCTCTGGATGGGAGGAAACTTCCTCCAAAAGGGCCATATGCCTCTCGGAGCCTATCAAGTACGCTGTCAATGTGACGGGAGAGGTGACTAATGGCGGGCTCTCCAGGAACAGGATGACATAACCCTCCTTCAGAACTTTGATGATCCAAGGCTCAGCTTCTCTTACCAGCCACTTCTCCCAAAACTCTGGAAGTCTGGCTTCTGCGGGTACATAAAGGACCTCCTCCTCATTTTTTAGGTACTGTACTGTCTTGGAAGAGATCTTCTTAATAGACCTGGCCATAACTTGGACATTTGTACAGGTCCTGAATGGGGCTCAAGTCTACTTCCCCAAAAGGGCTGTTGCTGGAGGGGTGAAGAAGTCCTAGTCTGACAGGCGGCCGAATCCTTGGAATGCTAAGACGACTGGGCCAACAAGTATTGCGAAGATTTCTTCTGTAAATCTGATGCAATTGCCTTCACTGTGTCCTGAGGGAAGAGATGATGCTGGTCTAGAAGCGAGAACAACAGGGCTGACTTTGAATCTGGGTCACTCCCTTGGAAGTAAAGGAGCACCAGAGCTCTCTTTTCTTCAGTAATCCAAAGGTAAATAGAGAGGAAAGCTCTAGAGAGCCATCTCTAATGGCTATGTCAGCACAGGACAGAAATCCGAGCCAGTCCGAGGGGATATCTCCCACTAGATCCTGGTGGTCCTTGATTTTCTTGGCCAGTAAGCCCACTGTCCAATCCAGGAAACTAAGGCCTTCGAAGACCTTAAAAATGCTTTTACCTAGATGATCTAGTTCTGCTTAAGGAAACATTATCTTCACCAACAAGATTGCAGAATGGCGAGGAGAGTCGATTCAATGAGAGAAGTCCCCTTGGGTGGAGGCAGCAACTTCCAAAGGAGGAGCTTCACCAGTCACGTAAGATTAAGTGAAATGGAGGACTTTTTAGACGATGCAGAGAGTCCCATCTTGGGAAGTCTTGTCCTGTCGTCCGGTTGATTCCTCATTAAAAAGGTGGAAGCAGGCAAGGATGGGGCAGCTAGGGCAAAAAATGTGGGAAAATTTGCCAAAAAGTACCACAGTAAAGCAGCATAAGCCAAAGAAGGCGCAGGTTCTTGGTCGACCTCTTCCTCTTCTGAGGAGACCGGGGACAGAAAATCATCCTGAGAAGTCTTGGGAGCGAAGGGAGCTTTCTTTAACAACTCCGTGATTTGGGCTAACAGCTGCTCAATAAGAGCCAGAGTCGGCTCATCATGGTCCAAAGGCGAAGGAGATGACGCTGTAGGCCTAACTGGAGGAGGCAAAGGAGACAGCAGTCTCTGAGCTGACGGTTTTCAGGAGCTAGCGCCAGACGTTTGAAAGTGGACATCGGGAGATTGTGAGCTGTCACTGGGCGCTTGGGAGCCTGGTGAGGGCGCTCAGCCATTGAGCGCTCAGGTGAGAAGGACTCCAGACTGTTCCACGTACACACAATGGATGCTGATGGATAGGAGCAGGGACAGAAGGGTCCACAGTGTAATTACAAGAAGGCTAGGGACTGGTAATAAACTTCTTATACTGCTTAATAGGTAGCGGATCTGGATGGCGATTAACATCCTCAGAAAGCCCTAAGTGGCCCGGAAGAGTCTAGGTACCATTTGTGGCACCTCCTGTCCATGCCATAGTCATCGGAAGAGCTTGAGGATAACTGATCAACCTCCAAAGATGCACCTTTCCAATGGCTGTCTGCCGACACCTGGGACTGTCCAACAGGAGCAGCTGAGGGGGCGACTACCTGTGGCCAAACCCCACCGGCTTCCCTCAGACTGTCGGTACGTCTTTTCCCAGGTTCAGGGGCACAGGACAGGGACCTTGGTCTAGGAGAACCGGCGGGACGGATAGCCACCTCTTCCACTGGCCTGCACTCTCACTCATCACTTTATCCGAGAATACTTTATCCATTATCACTTTCAGTGACACTCCTAGCTCTGCCATTGTATATACTTACTACAAGGTTAATTTTCTTATCGAACCTGGATTCAAGATTGGCAATGGCACTAGGTCAGAAGCATGGGAGCCAAGCATGGGAGTAGGAAGTTGGATAGTAGGAGGGCAAGAAACAGGAGAAACAGTAGGAATGGGAGTAGAGGGAGAGAAATAGGCCTAACTTCTAAACTAGGTTGAGGCATAGCTTCTATACTATGAGAACATCTCTTGGGTCTAGAAGCCACTTTCCTCTTCCCATCTCTCTCTAGTTTGTCTAAGTGAGACCTTAGAATTTTCCGCTGTTTAACCCATGAGGAAGATTCATTACAGATTTTCTCAATTCTACACTCTTGCCCCGTAGATTTACTACAGATTGAAAGTACCAAAAGCTTGTTAAAATAACAAGATTTTATGAGCCTAGTCTTACAGCCTTTGCTGCACCGAATACTCGAACGGCTAGAATCTGACATAATTCAGAAAAAACTATCAATAGCTTGCTGTGCAACCAAAACAAAGCACAGTAATTGTACTTCAACATGCAAAAAGATAATTAAAAAACAATCAAAAAGCTGCTGCACATGGCGCCGATGTGTGTACCAGAGCCGGCAGAAACAAACTGAGCTTACCTACCATGTTGTTTCCCATGTTCCCTGATAGTGGGTGGGGCCTGTCATCTACACAAAAACAGAAGCAGCACTAACTTGAATTTAAAAAAAAATTGATGCGCTAATTAGAAACGTTAGCTTTATAATTACTTGGTAAGTTGCTTATATGAAATTTAGTTTTCTGTAAAAGAAAACTACTGCGATGGCTTTGTCTGTCCTTTAGGCATTTTTTCTGTCTGCCCTCCCATCTTAAAATCTAGTGAGGCTAGAGGGCTGCAAATTGTTACGTTGATCATCCACCCTCCAATCATCAAGCATACTAAATTGCAACCCTCTAGCCTCAGTAGTTATTATTTTATTTAAGGTTTAGTTTAGCCGTGGATTGTTCGTCTGGCAGCACTTCCCGGAGGTTTGCGACGCACCTTAACCTGACTGTATCTGGGGAGCAACTTAGCTGCTGGCTGGTCACAGGATAGTTTTATAAAGCATTATAAACTTTATCGCATTTTTTACTTGTTTGTTTTGTTTTGTACATTTCCTACTCAATGTCCATGACTTTCTAGGCAACAAAAAGCAGCATAGACATTCAGATCACTCACGCAACACATAACTGAAAGAAGTTGCATTCCAACTACTCTTTCTACTAATAACTTGCAAAAATAAATCATAGCATTTTTGAACACCCAGCTATATCAAGTTATTATGGCCTAGAAAATAAGTGTATGTTTAACCTTCAGCATAATCTAGATTATCAATCCAAATAAAATAATGAAACGTTCTTCCTCAGTTTCCTTAAAATATCATACCATTATATAATTTAATAATAACTCTCAAAAAGCTATATGCTACAATAATCACATGCAAATATGATTACTGATAATCATTATCTCTTCAATCCATAATCCAGGATTAAGGCCACATACAAAATATGAAAATCCTAAACAGATAAATGGCAACTTACTTGTGATGTCGAACTTCTTCCTTTCGAACATAAAATGAAGGAGTCTGTAGAACGGATGCCAATCCCTTACTCAGGCTTGCACTGCTGCGTGAAATTTCTTCCTTCCTTGTGGTAACTCTGCGACGCTTATTCTCTCTCTTAGGAAGCTCCACCTCCGGGTGTTTCCTGGGCCGACCTCTTGGTCTCCCAGATTTTTTGGTGGGTGGTTTGACATATAATTCTGATTCTTTGGACTGTAATGAACTACTACTATTGCTTGAAGACTCCTGAAGTGTACTTGCATTACTGTTATTAGTATCTGCAGAAGCAACTGAACTTTTGGTTTCACTTGGGGATATGGAATCACTGAACTGACTAGATTCAAACGAAGTTCCTGAAGAGTTCACAGCCTGCTTCTCATCATCTTGTCCCATTTGATCAGACTGATTTCCAGACTGTTCTTTAGACGTGTTCAAGGATCCCACATCATTCATCACAACTGACTCAAGCTGAGACAACTGGGTACAAGGCCCTGATGATGCTGTAGTTGAAACAATGTTAGATTGCATTACAGGATCTGATTCTGAATTTTCCTCACAGCTTCTAGATGCCTTGGAGAACTTATTCTTTTTACAGGTAGTATTTTTGTCAGGATCAGGAATGGCACAAGACTGATTATTTCTCTTCTCCAATGATGGAAGGAACAGCACAGAATTAATCTTTGAACCAGATTCATCATAACCACTATCTTCGCTAACTGTTGATGTCGCAGGTGAAAGAAACTGAGCCTCACTAAATGAGGGTGTGCAATTTTTGGCTACATCAAATGCCTTATCAATGGCAGTAACTGTACTTTCTTGGTTTTTTTCTGCTATGACAGCATCACTATCTACTAAGCTGCAACTACTACTACTCTGAACAGAATCATTTTTAGGGGAGACTTGTGAAAAAGCTGAACCTCTACTTGGAATGTATAACCTATTAGAGATGGAATCTTTGATCTCAGCACTTTCTGCTGGGTCAGCACCAAAATCTTCACCAGGATCTTTCTTGATGGATGACATAGGAGATTCAAAACCCTTCATCCAAGACTCTAACTCAGAGGATACAGGGTCAAATTTAACTTCGTCACAGGCAGCTGGTGCGGTCCTGAGAGGACCTTCCTTGCCTGAAGTCTGATCTGAACCTTCTAGATCTAGACCATCAAGCAACTCAAAAAATGAAGAGAATGAGTTAAGATCATCAGCTTTTACTTTCTCACTATTAGGCTTTGAACAAGATTGGGCCATCTCTTTTGCAATCTTTGGTCTAGCATTTATATATCTTTGAAGAAGGTTTTCAACTTCTCGGTCAGTTACAGAATCATAAGAACGAGCTGGGCTGAATCCAGGACTTCGGACATCACTTTGAATTCCACTGCTACTGCTGCTGCTTCTACTCCAATGTTGAATGAGTCCTGGAAAAATTGAAATAAAAATACAATTTATATGAAAATCTTTTACCTTACTAGAAGCATGACAAACAGACCTCAAAAGTTTTTATTTTTGTTGTAAAAAAAAAAAAAAAAATTAGCAATAATGAATTCATACATATACCATACTGATTTTCAATAAGAATATGATGATGATCAACAATTAAGATGCATCACCACCTACGGATGTCTGACCCCAAAATCCTGCATGTTTATTGCCTTAACTTCTCCAAAAATGATAGTACTGTACAGAGAGACACGAGATAATCAAATTATACACTCAAAAGTTAACTGAACCGAATTTACTTAAATTCTTGAAATCAAACTCTAATATGGTAAAAACAGAAACTGAGGTACCTTGGCATTCATAAAAAGAAAAAAAAAGTCACAAGGGGCCAACTAATTGCCAAGACATTCTTTCAATTACAAATGCAGTAGAACTAGACATATACAACGTAATGTCTACCACTACTGCATACTGTGCTATTTTCAGTACGCTCACAAAATAAAAAACACCACTGAATTTTTAAAAAATCAAATTAAACACATGAAAATGCACACTAAAAAAGACTCCATAAGTGAAATGGATGAAAAATGATAACCAAATAAGTATAAAGCACTTAGAAGCTGAATCCAAGGAGTGTGATAAAACAGTGTGTTTACTCCAAGAAAATGCACAAAAGGATTGAAGGGCAACAGATGTGACACATAAGAACACTAAGCATAGTTAGTGGGGGCATCAGAATCTTGACCAGGGCAGCAACTGGGATCTGTTGCAATGAGGAAAAGCAATACAGGCAGTCCCCATTTTACGCCGGGCTAGGCTTACAACATTCCGAGTTTATGACACTCTTCACATAATACTCATCAAAAATTATTTCTCGGGTTACAACACGTTCCGGGTTTAAGATGCTGACGACGCCGATCTGAAATATGTCTCCAAAACGGCAGAATGGTCAAAATTTGGAGGTTGTTTTGATGAAAAACTCATGCTGGGGTTATAATGAACAAATATGAAACTATGAGAGGTGAACCAAACCAAGGAAAGGTCAACAGATATAAACTAAAAAACTTTTGTATGAGAACTTAGATTATGATATTACTGATGGGTATGGATTCTAAACTCATGAAAAACCTGTCAAGACAAAATATCTGAAATAAATTATCTACAAAAATACAAACTAATTTACAACAGTTCAAATATACCACTGAGTGAACACTCTCAGGACTGACCCAAATGGTTTGTTCTTATTATTACATATATTAAACTCCTTAAAACTTAAAAGATTAAGTAAGCTATAAATACTGAAGATTCTAGAAAAATTTTCTTAAAGTTGTTACCAAGACCTGATATTCATTCTCTACTTTCTGGGATATGGTCAAGTGGTTTAGTCATAAAATACCCCTTCGTTAAATATGACCATCTCAACAACAGAATAAAATTAATGTGGCGTTCTCTTTGGAATGAACACTAAAACATGAGAGGTAAGTATTCTTTATATTTCCTAAACCTTGCCCTTCATCCAAGATGGGATTTAAAGGTAGTAAATTATCAAGACAGGAATGAATGTATTTGATCTGGTCTTAGTAGTAGAAGCTTTGGCCACTGTATCAGCTTCATCATTTCCATTGATGCCTACATAACCAAGCACCAAACATTTTTTTCATCTTAAACCAATTACTTTACCATTATATTCATGTATGATAATGATAAAACATAAAATCTTTTGTAAAAGAAAAGGATCACACAGTTCATGTATGTTAGCATAAGTCCCTAGCTCATTCTTTGAGTGCCTGGCAGCTGGTTAACAACTCCCAGAAACTCAGCTTTTTACAACACTTCAGGATTACAGTTTTTTTCTTATTTCATTTTACTGTTCTACTGTTATTCCTTTTATTATATTAGTTTTCCAGGAGTGCAGGTAAAATCATTTATTTATTACATTAATAAGTTTACAGTTAAAATGATTAGCTTTGTGTACAGCACCATCAGCCTTACTTCACCAGACTGGAAGAAGTTTCAGAAGTTTTTTGCAATTTTTTCTATACTAATAGTTTCAAAAGTTTTTTGTAAGTACTTTTTTTACTAAGCCTACTGTTCAACAGCATTAACCTCTTAAATTTCTTTTTGCTGGCTGTATATAATTTTCTTTCTTAGTGTTGTTGTGTACATGTTTGTGTCTAACTAGAGAGAGCAGTTAAGCTAGCATGGTGGTTCCAAGTTAAACAGCAATCATTCCTTCTCATTGATATTATATACGTTTTCATTTAATATTTTACTCCCAATATTTATTTGTAAAGCATGAAGTGTTACTTTCCTTATGAGGTACTGAATGGCAAGTTCTTGTCCTTTCTAGTTGTGGAACTGCAGGGAAAGCCAAAACCTGGCTGAGGAATTTGAATGATACTAAAATTCTGGAATCAATGAAGCAGTCCAGTTTCCATCTCAGGGTTAAACCAATGCCGTGCGAATGTAGATAATATACTCACTTTAATGAACTGAATGGCTGAAACTGCCCAGTGCTTGATTTACAGGGTGAATTTTATTATTTGTTCATTCAAGGTTATCTGGATGGGGTTCCGCTTTCATTTGATTTGTAGGCCCAGTACTGCACACAGGTCAAGGGAATGAAAATCAGTTGCCACTAACCAGTAAAATTGGGAAGGAACAGGCACAGGAGTCCCTGGTTATCGGTGGGGCGTTTCCGATAAACGGTGAAAAGCGCCACGTAACCGCGATAATAGCACTGATCCCTGGTTATCAGCGCGATAAGCGCGTGAACCGGTTATCAGCAACAATAACCAGGAATCAATGTCAAAAATTCAGTTATCGTCATCGCTAGACAAGCCCCGTAAAACCGGATCGCAGATAACCGAGACTGCAGATAGCCGGGAACTGCCTGTACTGGGTATGGCTGGGTGGTAAAGCATGTAATTGAGATAATCCCACACCAATTCTCAGGAATCAGGACAGTCTTGAGAGCATGGGGGCATGGGCATCTCCCTCCATAATGCCGAGAAGTCTGGGCTTCACAAAAATAGTGGTGCCAATGAAAAGTTCAACAGGATGTCCTACTGGGAGAACACTTCTAAGCCTACTCCCTACCAATCCTACAATCAGGGACCAGACTGATAAAAAGAGAGAGAACTCAATGTTACTAGAGGATGACATGGAGATATACAAGTGGTTCTTTTCCTTAGTCCTACTAACACCTTGGTTAACTCCTTCACAGCAGCAGAGGAAGTCATCATCTGAACAAGGGTTTGGCAAGACAATCCTATCGTAAATACAACAGAAACAGTGGCAGCAGCAGATGTGTTTCTAGCATAAGCAGGAGTACCAGTCACACAAAGGAATGTCAAGCAAAACTACAGCAACTCCCTTGACTACAATAGTAGCCTTATAGGCTGGCCCAAAAATTTAGAAGCAAGAATGTCAGTCTCAGAGGCTGGTCAATGTGGGCATGAGTGACACTCATCAGCCAAACACCTGAATTGTTGCAAAAAGGGGGCAGTGAGTAGCTGCCCACAGTTCTTGATGAGCAGGGCTGGGCAGCAAGGGAAAATTGAAAGGACTGGTCCCAACAGAAACCAGAGTCCAAGCAGAGATGGCACAACCAAGAGATATAAGAGTGAAGGAGGTCTGCTACACCCAGGAAAGTTAAGAAGTCTTCTTGGCCCTCTTATGCTTGGAGCCATACATCTGCCACTGGAAAGGAAACCCTGCACAGGCCTCAGAAACCATCCTAACCTTGCAAACAAAACGAGTAAGGATCAACATTTGAGGGCAATATTAGGCAATTACATACATGCCAACATCTTGGACATCTAGGTTGTTCCTACAACACTCAGAAGAGACATGTCAAAAAATACACAATGCCAAACCACACTTTTTGAAATGGATAAAACAAAATATGCAACTTCTCAGACCTTGTTAAGATGTTCCAATGACCAAATTAGTTTGAAATGAACATACTCCTAAATAGAGGATAAGAATTTTTTTATTCTAATCAGGACAAACAGGAACTTACTTTGATTCGATGCCGGAATATAAACTTGTCTTATGTTACGATTAACAACGCAGCTCCAAGGTGACACATCTAATCGAGATTCACAGTCTTCATTGTCGCATGTAACAACAGCTTCATCAAATGAGAACTGAATGGGCCTTACAAGACCCTTTCCACAGTGCTGACACAAGTACTCGAAACTCTGTAAGAGAAGTAGGACAATGGAAATTATTAATAAATTGTTCTCACAGATATGAGAAAATAGCTACATTATAACACACCTGATGGTAGCTGGGAATTGTCTGTGTGATCCAATGGAAGTTTTCACTCAACAATTTGGTAGTTATGAATGCTTTAACAGTGAAAGTACTTCTACTTGATAATGGCTAAGATTTACATATTCACAAATCACTGCAAGATCTTTAAGGTAAACTTTCCCAACACCAAATAATAATATCACATGAAAAAATTCTCAATCTAAACTGAAAATCATAGATTCACATTTATTCATTTAGTAAAGATAACTAATAACAAAATGTCTACAAAGTTATCTCCATAATGGTTTTGATCTTTTACAATTTGACATCCATGTCTGTAACTCCTGAAGCACACAGTGCAGTAATACCACTTACCCGAAATTTCATTAACGCTATAGACAGATGACCACTGAGAGGTTACACCATGCCACAAATACTGTGACACATTACTTTTAACTTAATATGCCCAGTAAAGAAGGGAGCACTTAGGAGATGTGGAGTAGAAATTAGAAACAAGTTAGGTCAAATTGATTAAATCTCACAAAAGAACATTAGGAATTTATAAATAAAAAAAAAAAAAATTTTTTTGCTCCATTTTAATTTTTCGAGCAAAACCACAAATACTGTATAGCATTTTTCAAAGTAATTTGTCTTTTTCCAAACATACAAACCTGAAGCTCTTTACATAAGATTTTGCTTGCAAATGCCAGCTGGAACAGCCATTTAACAGACAAGGTCATTACCTACTGATGGGTAGGGGAAGCCCCGCCCACCTGTCAGACTGCAATCCATTTTGCCTTTCGGCCCAGCTACCATAATGAGGGGTGGGACATAAATGTAAAGAACTTTAGGTTTGTATGTTGGAAAAAAAAAAAAAATTTATGATAAAATAAACTTTTATATACACTTTACCAAGCAACTACATAGCTACTAGCTTTCTACACGGCTGTCTAACAAAATTCAGGGAACACTGAAGTGACCGCATGATTACTTGAACCCGCGCCCCCCCCCATTGGCAGTGGTTGTGTTTTTTCTCCTTTCTAGAGAATAACAAAACCACAAGACAGAGCAGAAACAAAATACAAGGTGCGCAAAAGAGGTGAAAGGGAACAGTGGTAGCAAGCTACTCATCCACACCCAAAAATCCAATGAGTGCATCCTCTCTGCCAGTTAGCTACCCTGTTTCTAAGATTCAGTGGCCATTCCAGCTTGTGTTAAAGGATACCCCTAATGTAAAAGGCAATCGCAGCAACAAATATAAATCACTTCTACTGGGCATATGCTCACTCAACTTCCAATCTAAAACTCTTGGCTGTGTGTGAGGCAGAGATGTCACAGGACCTTTAGATCTTGCAACAGAAAGACTAAATCTAGTGGCTGGCAACAGTTCTTGAAAGTCTCTCGACCCAAATCTTGTATCGCTGCCATGTTGCCCAATGGCTCGACAGGCATCCACCACCATTGGCAGCAAGTGGGAGGGAACGCTACCCCTAGCCTCCTCCACCCTTCTTCGTACCCCTGGCCCCTTTTCTAGCATGGGCAGGCAGGTGGAAAGGGCACGACTGAGCACTTTTCACTGCTGGGGTAGAAGACTGGGTACCCCTACGAGGGGCCAAGGAAGCCTGGGACTTCCTCAGACCCAAAGAGGAAGAACCAGCCTGACCTGAAGGTTGGGCTGCAGTGCCACACAAAGACCACGAGGTCTTGGGCCACTGCCTGGTGGACCAGCATGTCACTGTTCTCAACACGAAGTCTTTCCACCATAACCTCCACCTCTCGTCTAGGGAAGAGGGAAGTGGAAGTAAAGGTTCATCTCTGAGTGTCAATGCCAACTCTGACCCAACGAACCTGGAGACCTGAGACAAAACTGCGTCTCAACTCTGAGCACCAGGTTCGCCCACAGGTTAGCTGTCTGGTGGGCTAGGTAGGTGATGGCCCTACTTCCAGACAACATCAGTCTCCTAAATGTAGCATCTTCTTCAGGTGATCTTGGCCACAGCCAGTGACCAAAGATCGATCCAAAAGACTGTCTGGAATGCTGCCATGGCGGCTGATTCCATTGCCATTGCCTCCGACTGCGAGAAAGAGACTCTTGTGCTGATGCAGTCCAGCGACATACTAGGACTCAGACAAGTCAGGTCCAGGTCAACCTGTTTGGCGGCAAAGGCCTCTCCGAGGGAACGTAGTATTTCCTCTGGCGAGTGAGAGGTGGAGGAAGTGTCTTGCTCTATCAGGTAAACCAAAGTGAATTCTCCTGCCTAGACACAAGGGAATCCACCTGGTCTAAGACCCCTTTGGCAAGCCTCAACAATGGCAAGCCCCTCAAGACCTTGGGTCCTTCTGGGGTCCCGAAATGGACTCAATAGCTGAAGAACGGTCCCTGCGAAAAGTCAAAGCTTCTAACAGTGAGGAAGACTGGGTGGGGAACCTCTTGTCTTGCCCAGATGAGCAAGCCGGTGACCTGGATCACCGTCCAAGGACCCCTGAGCTGCTCTCTTCGGAGAGCAGGAGGGAGATGAATGAGTGCCTTCCCACTCTCTACTCACTTTCTCTCGCTGGTCTGAGCTGGCAGAGAGATCCCAGTCTGTAGACTGGGGACCCTTACTGGCACGGGAAGGTGAACTTCAGGGGCAGGTATCAGTGCGCTGGGGGTTCGTGAAACCCCAGGCAGCGGTTGCTCCTGTGCACACGGCAATGGGAGTGGCAGTACTCGGGATATATACCACTAGCAAGAGAACAGGTAGCCTTCTCTGTGGGGGAAGGCTGGTCGCTTGAAGCCCTATGGGACTTCTTGCAGGTGGGCAAGGTACCCTTCTTCTTCTTTCGCTTGCTAGCTTTAGAGGGAGGGGAGGTGACAGCACTCAACTATGATGAAGAAGATGAAGACGACGATGACTTCCTATTCTCTTCTTTGACTTTTTGACAAGGCTGGTCTTCGACAGCAGGGTGTGGAGGAGGACATCACCAAAGGACGACGAAGTAGATGGTAACACCTGTGAGCCCATCGCCAATGGGATATGTGGTGTCACCAGTGCTGTAGTGGTGGCCCTCAAGCCAATGGACACCATTATCATCGAAGTCGTCACGGTTAGATGATGCAATGACAGGAAGGCCTTGTGCTGCCTTCAAGTAATGGATTAAACCAGAGACATTCAGCTCTCCCGGGAGGCCTAAGGAAAGCCACAACTCCGCAAGCCCCTCAGGCTCCACAACACCTTCCGGAACAAAAGTCAGGTTACGAGAGGTAATCTCTCTTTGCCCCAAGAAGGTATGTCCTCCTGAGGACAACTCCTCATCTGAGCAAAAAGAAACTGCCGGAGGGGAAACAGGCAGATCGTCTTCCCCCTTTGGTGCCCCTCTACTGACGAAGCAGCAGGAGTCAGCAAAGGAACGCGAGAGAATCTTTGGTGTCACTGGCAGAGACGGGCAGTCCCCGGTTAATGGCGGGGGTACCGTTCCTGGCCGAGCGCCGCCAACCAAAAATCATCGCTGACCGATAATGGTCATTAACCCTTTAACGTCGACTGGATGTATTTTACGCTTGATAAAAGTTGTCTGTCGGGTGCCAAGTGGACGTAAAATACGTCGACTACAAAAAGTTTTTTTAAATATTCGCGGAAAAATACTTATAGGCCTCGTTTGCAAAAATTTTTAAATCACGCGCCTTGAGGGATGCTGGGAGTTCACGGATCACGCTGTTGTTTTGTTTACAAGCGTGACCCAGCTGCGCATGCACGAATTTCTTTCTTATCCCAAAAGAAAGCATCAGCTAACTGCTGAAAATCTCAGAATTTCTTTAGTCACTTTGTCGCAATTTTTGCACCGTTTTCTATTAGCCTTAACATAAAGTTTTATATATGAAAATGTGCGCAATTTCATGTAGAATATAAAAAAAATAACTCATGGTTGTAGCTTTTATCAAGTTTGATATATTTTCATATAAATCACGATGAGTGAAAAATTTCAACCTTTGGTCAACTTTGACTTGACCGAAATGGTCGAAAAATGCAATTGTAAGCTAAAACTCTTACATTCTAGTAATATTCAATCATTTACCTTCATTTTGCAACAAACGGGAAGTCTCTAGCACAATATTTCGATTTATGGTGAATTTTTGAAAAACTTTTTCTTTATGTCCACGCTAACTCCTGCTGAAAATCTTGTAAGAGCCTGACGCCGTCTCTTCCAAACACGTGTGTGTTCGTTGTCCATCGGAGTGGACAAGACAACAAGAGCATCTCGTTTTCTTTCTCTAAAGGAACGCGATTTCAACCATACAATATTTCCGTCTGTTTCTCCCTAACCATTATTGTCTTGATGTATGTACAATCACCACTACTTGCACTGCCATGCAAGCATTCTAATTAGGTACTCATAATGTTCCAACGAATCTTCTGTATCAAACTGTGTGTATGTTTCTGTTTGTGAAGATGCCAAACGTCTTGCCACCCCGATGGACGACGAACACACACGTGTTTGGAAGAGACGGCGTCAGGCTCTTACAATCTCAGAAATTCTTTAGTCACTTTGTCGTAATTTTTGCACTGTTTTATATTAGCAGTTACATAACGTTTTATATAAGAAAATGTGCGCTAAATCATGTAGAATACAACAGAAAATAATTCATGGTTGTAGCTTTTATCAATTTTGAAATATTTTCATATAAATCATGGTAAGTGCCAAAATTTTGACCTTCGGTCAACTTTGACTCGACCGAAAGGGTTAAAAAATGCAATTGTAAGCTAAAACTCTTACATTCTAATAATATTCAATCATTTACCTTCATTTTGCAACAAACAAGAAGTCTCTAGCACAATATTTCGATTTATGGTGAATTTTTGAAAAGAACTTTTTCCTCACCTCCGCACGCACTAACTGCTGAAAATCTCGGAAATTCTTTAGTCACTTTGTCGTATTTTTTGCACCGTTTTATATTAGCCGTTACATAAGTTTTATATATGAAAATGTGTGCAATTTCATGTAAAACACAACAAAAAATAATTCATGGTTGTAGCTTTTATCAGTTTTGAAATATTTTCATATAAATTACGGTAAGTGCCAAAATTTCAACCTTTGGTCAACTCTGACTCGACCGAAATGGTCGAAAAATGCAATTGTAAGCTAAAACTCTTACATTCTAGTAATATTCAATCATTTACCTTCATTTTGCAACAAACGAGAAGTCTCTAGCACAATATTTCGATTTATGGTGAATTTTTGAAAAAACTTTTTTCCTTACGTCCGCGCACTAACTGCTGAAAATCTCAAAATTTCTTTAGTCACTTTGTCGTAATTTTTGCACCATTTTATATTAGCCATTACATAAAGTTTTATACATGAAAATGTGCACAATTTCATGTAAAATGCAACAAAAAATAACTCACGGTTGTAGCTTTTATCAGTTTGGAAATATTTTCATATAAATCACGATAAGTGCTGAAATTTCAACCTTCGGTCAACTTTGACTTGACCGAAATAGTAGAAAAATGCAATTGTAAGCTAACACTCTTACATTCTAGTAATATTCAATCATTTACCTTTATTTAGCAACAAACGGGAAGTCTCTAGCACAATATTTCGATTTATGGTGAATTTTTTAAAAAAAAATTTTTTTTTTCCGTCCGTGCGTTACGAATTCATGCATCATTTTGTGATAATATTTTCTCTGTGTTGCTTTGATCGTTTTACAATTTGTTATATACCAAAATCATTGCAATTTTGTGTACAATACAAAAAAAAAAAATAGCTCATTAGCTTTAACCGTTTTGCTCACAGTGCGATTTGTATACAATTATATAAGAATTTTTTTCACAGTCATATATTCCAATATATATATATATATATATATATATATATATATATATATATAGATATAAAATATATATATATATATATATATATAGATATAAAATATATATATATATATATATATATATATATACATACACATACCTTTCTATACTGTTCAGTCAATAAA
The DNA here is from genome assembly GCF_040412425.1 of Macrobrachium rosenbergii. Lineage (NCBI taxonomy): Eukaryota > Metazoa > Arthropoda > Malacostraca > Decapoda > Palaemonidae > Macrobrachium > Macrobrachium rosenbergii. The sequence continues at coordinate 37,229,793 of NC_089777.1, forward strand.
CTTCAATAATAAACAATATCTCTGTGTGGAGCCTTTCCCCTGAATTTCCCTGAAGACAACCAGTTTGCATGCAAAATGGGAACTGTATTTAGGTCTAGTACCAACCCTTGGGATAAAAGTAAACCTTGAGCGAAAGACAGTAAAAGTTTCTAAGGGATGAACATGAAAACATGCACACCACATTAAATATAAACATAAACAAACATGAAAATAACCAAAAACATAAATAACAAGCAATAAATAGCCTATTCTGGTCAGCGACTTGCAGGAACCACACCGCAGTAGTAATCAATAAAACTGGAGACTACTACCGCACCCCTCTTTGACAGTAACTGACATATTTGGTAGGCCTAGGCTATTCTGTTCCTTCATACGTGCACATTAACCTGTTAAGCGTCCCCCCCGGATGAGCTCGCCGCTAACATACCGTCACGCTTTTTCTTGCAATTAGCGGTCATATCACTGATGATAGTTTTTCAAAGTTAATATTGATTTTTATGCTTATAATTCGTACTGTAGTTAAGAGTAGGAATTTTATTAAATGATAGGATAAAAAACTATTACTACTACTATTATTTTATTTCATAAGACTACAAAATACTGAATGAAAAGTGTTGTACATACATGCACTATTATTCTTTTGTATGCCAATCTCTAAAGCAGGGGGCTACACACAATCCATCTACGTACTCGTGATTGTGGAGACAAATGTTCTACATTCTCATCTAGAAACTGATTTGCAAATCTGTTTGTTTCTTTCACGAGGTAATCAATGATTTCATCATCAAATTATTTCTCAAAAACACTCTCTCTCTCTCTCTCTCTCTCTCTCTCTCTCTCTCTCTCTCTCTCTCTCTCTCTCTCTCTCTCTCTCTCTCTCTCTCTCTCTCTCTCTCTCTCTCTCTCTCTCTCTCTCTCTCTCTCTCTCTCTCTCTCTCTCTCTCTCTCTCTCTCTCTCTCTCTCTCTCTCTCTCTCTCTCTCTCTCTCTCTCATCTCTCTCTCTCTCTCTCTCTCTCTCATCTCTCTCTCTCTCTCTCATCTCTCTCTCTCTCATCTTCACTTCCGCTATTGGAAGAAAAGTTTGTTTCTTCAATATCCTCATCATGGAGGATTCAGAACTAGAGCTCTCATCATCAAATATGTCTTCAGTATCAGACACCTGTCTAGGATTTGATTTATCTCACCTGAAGACATACGCCTCCTCTTTGTGACATTCATTGAGAACGACGTCAATACCGTATTGTCTCTGAAAACGCCCGAAGCGTACTGAAAAAAAAAATAGTCATCTAGGCATCAAGCGACCAACTGAAAAGAGTTGCCAGGGAGGAAATAAGTCATCAATTACAGCTTACGTGTTCTGAGAGTGTTACCAAATGATGTTCCAACATTTTCCATACGAGTAAACGTATTATTACGGGCTGACAGCTTGAAAAGCAGAGTTAAAGTCTTGAACGTAATATCCCGTTGAAGGCGCTACCAGTAGATCGCAGTAAACGTTATTACGTGGGTGACGCTTAACAGGTTAAGGGTGCATACACATTACAATGGAACAATTCATAAGCACAAGACAGCAGCAACTCATCTGGGTAAAACTTTAGTTGTGCAGCCTGATTCCTGCCAGCTGCCGAGTGGGACAGGTTACTGCCTGGTATTTCTAAGTAATACTGTAGATACACAGCGGGTATTTAGCGAGAAATGGCAGTTTCTTAATAGTATTTTGGTTGCTTATTTACAATTTAACGTTATTTTTGGGGGGTCTGCTGTAATTAACCCCTGAAGTCCATCCAAAAAGTGGTTTCCATACGCGATCTTCGCAAGACAGCATGGTTACGTCTGTTTCTAACGGTTCATATCCCGTCCGGCAAGTGCAATACCTTGGAAACTTGTTTTTTCTACACTTTTAGGGCTTCTGACACTGGCGCTGCATTTGTTTGTTGTCGGCCAAATGGAATGTCCCTTCACCGTGTTTAGTACTGGCCTGGGGGGATGGTACCCAAACGTTAATAAGTTATTGCACTAGCTGGACTGGATATGAACCGTTCGAAACAGATGTACCCGTGCTCTGTCTTGTGAAGATCGCGTATGGAAACCCCTTGTTGGATGGACTTCTGGTGTTAATTACAGGTTAATTACAGCCGACCGCCAAAAAATTACTTTAAATTGTAAGTAAGCAACCAAAATACTATAAGAAACTGCCATTTCTTGCTAAATACCCGCCTGGTCTATCAGATCTACCTACAGCCTTTTTTGGAGATGTCCACGCCCCCCTGGCCTGGTCAGGGAACATTGCCCTAAGGTAGGTTAGGTAGGTAAGATCTGGTTAGGTCAAGACCTAGCTTAATAGGAAAGGATAGGCCAATGTCTATTTATGTATGAGGAACCTGTCCCAGTCGACAACTGGTGAGAATCAGGTAGCGGAACTTAAGTACAGTTTTACCCTCATCCCTTGTCTACCATAAATAGGTTGAAAAGGAGTCAACAACCTAAGCGTGGAGAGTGCCGATTGGCCTATATTGGATAATCAAACGAAGCACTGCATAAAACTAGGCCTAGGCTACCTGATATATACAATCTTTTATGTTTTTTTGTTCATCACTGTGGGGTTGTAACAGGCCTAAACACAGAGCCCATTTTTATTATAAACAAATAAGTTACCAAACCAGAGGGGGGGGCGGTAGTAGTCTCCAGTTTCACAATATTCCTACCCCTAGGCCTATATGAAAGAAAATGATTCGGGCTGTAGGCCTAGGCTAGGCTATTTCTGCGGCAACAATCAGCTAGTAAGTTGTCCTAACCTACCTGTAATTCTTTACCCCCAAATAGGCCTACTTGCTCAAAAATTCCAGACTCAACTAACGCTGCATGACCTGAAACACGTTTAAAAGCCTATACAGTACTACGACTAGGCTAGGGGCAGGCTCAGGTCCGCAAGGCTAGTAACGAGCCTAGTCCAACCTTACGGCTATCCAAACCCATCTCTCATTTCACACCACTTTTAAAATTAAATGAACGTTACCTTTCGACCGGGGACGGAAGCCATATTCTCCAGGATGCAGCCTCCGAGGGGCATTTATTGCACACAAAAATCGCAAAGATATCGACGTTTGTAAATCTAATGCCGGTACCGTAGATTTTAAGGAACCACCACTCTTCCACTGCGGCCTATTTCATAACAACATCATTCTGACATACTTCTACACTTCAGCTTCGATTCACTTCGCACAAATTGAACCTTCCTTACCATTGTAATAATATGAGGATGTGAGGAAGTTCGTTTCCCACCATAGTGACGCAGGAACCGTTGTTAATATACGTTTTGCCGCCGTTTGCGTTCTATCGCCATATTGGCGTGTGACCCATGCGCTACTGCAGATTGACCTCGTCCGAATACCGGGTCATTTAATTTTTAATTTGAATAACTTTACACTTGGAATAAAGCGATATTTTCGTAAAATAGATAAATAATCGGTACGCAGCTGGCACAACATACGGCTAGATCGCCGGGAAGCAACGGGATATCGACAAGAATGGAAGAGTTCCGCAAGAAACCGAAGGATGCGAACGCATGTAAACAGTGATGTCGAGGAGGATGTTGTTTACACTTAAAAGTGCCGAGGTTGTAGGAGAGTGTCACCTTCAGCACATTCTTTCAATTACGACACCATCGAATAGACGGTGTAAGAGGAAATGTTTTTCTAATAATCTCTGTATCAAATTTTGTGGCTTACAATATATCACAAAATTAGGTTTTTATTAGCTTAATGGCCACCTTTCTCTGACAAGGTTATGCTCACGGGTAGAATGTTATCTTTGCTTTTTATTGTTTTTTTTATTATTTCTAGGGTCCTATCCCACCGAAGGCTCCCTGCGAAATCCGCAAACTCATTACATCATAGACATAATGCATACACATCCTAAGATTTTATGTTTTATTAAACGGCGTACAGTACACCATATTGTCCAATCTACATTAGGCTATCATAGCCTAGGCTAGCACTCTGAAATGAGGGCCTTTCATTTTTTCTTGAACTACTTGATATTTTCAGCCCCCTGAATAATAAGTGGTAGCTTATTGGCGCCTATAGTCTTGGAGTGACGAAAGCAGCTAAAAGCCTAGGCTACATTTGAGTTGCATCTTGGCTTGAATAACTTGAGAAAATCTGTAGCCATTCTTGCGTTGATTCCATCCATTGCCAGTATTGTATTACATGAAGAAAGTCATTTAGATATTTTGGGTGCTGAGTCTTGATAGCTTGGAGAGTTAATACATATATTTTAAACATTGGAGCACCTGCAGTTTACGTTGACGCTGGTGTCGTCTGCCAGTTTTCTATTCGCGGAGGAATACCAACATACGAAATCAGTACTAAAAGGACGAAACCATAACTAACCAACCTAACCTAACCTAGTGCGGTGTGCCCTTACCTAGCTGGGGGCTTCACCCCCCTGGACCCCCTCCCAGCAAGATAGAGAACATGGCGTTTTGTGTGGAACTACTTACCCTGGCGGATTCCTTGGCGGACGGGACAAACGGCGTTACTTGGCGTCAACGTAAACTGCAAACTACCCTAAACATTATTCTAGCTTTGATAAGGAGCCAGTGCAATTTTGACAATGCATGTGTAATCTTGTCATGGTGTAACACCCCTTATTAATCTTGCTGCTCTGTTTAGTGTATTTTTTTAGCTTCCTAAGTTGCATCTTTGGCAAGATTATGATAGATAGACTTTCAATAGCTCACTCTGTTTATAGGTTTTTTTAGAGAACACTCATCAAGATATTGTTTAGGCTAACAAAGGCAATAAATTTAAGGTGATGGCCAGTAATTTGTATGCATTTTTTATTTGAGCACTACAAGACAAGTTGCGGCCTAGTAGTATGCCCAGGTCACATACGTTGTCAGCAATCAGAACTAAAATACTATTGATATTCAGCCGAAGGTCACCAAGGTCATTCATTTCTTAACACTGGTACACTATTTTTAGGTAAATTGTACATTTTGATTCATGCTTATCTGGACTAGCCTAATTCATGCTTATTTAAACTAGATAACCTGTAAGTTGTTTTCTTAGTCTTGAAAGCATTAATTTACATAGATCTAGGAGCCCTAGTTCTGTCTATCATTTAATTCATTATGCTAGCATAGGGATGTGGCTGCATGAATCCAAGCTCAAGTAATTCACAGATTCAAATAGGCTAAAATTTATAGTAATTTACTAGGCTTAGTAAAGTCAATAACTCAGCAGTGCCATTCTTGCCTGAATACTTTTAACAAATGAATGATGAAGATCTTTTCATTTTTGCCATATGGGCTTGAAGGGCAAATTAGTAGCAGGTTAATTGAGATACATGTTCTTAAGGGGCTGTGTAAGTAAAAAAAAAATGTGTGTGGTCTACCCTCAAGTCATCATGTGCCGCTAAGCCCTTGGTGTCTGGTGTTGTTAGGAAGCCTGCTCCTCCCAAACCCATACAAGGAACCCAATCTTCTCCCAGAACAGAGGGTGTTACTGAGGATGGTGATCCCTTCCTTCGCTGCCATGGGTAGGGGGTTACATGTCTTGCCACTGAGCAGTTTGGCAGAGTTGGGGGAAGAGCCCTGAGTAGTATCAGTCATTTGGGACAGATATGGGATTCCACTTAAGGGTTGTCATTCTCTTCTATCTCAAACACTGTTTCACTCATACTCTAGATTTGCTGTTTCTAACCTTGTCAGCAACGGTGAAGGAAAATGGTGCCATAGAGCACCAGTCTCTGTGGTTTTACACTTACTTTTTCCAGGTAGAGAAAGCAACTGGTGGCTGAAGACCAGTAATCAATCTCTCTTTGTTCAACAAGTCTGTCCTCCAGACTAGTTTCAAGGTGGAAACGGTGCATTCTGTACCAGATTCCATCAGAGAGGACATGTCCATGCTTTCAATAGATCTGAAGAATATGTACTTTCAGGTACCCATTCCTCAAGAATCTTGGAAGTTCTCCACTTTGTCTGCAGGAGGACTGTATCCCAGTTTAAGATTCTATGTTTTGGACTGGCAGCGTCCTCACGTGTGTTCATATGGGTTTTCAACTTAGTTTTGGCTTGAGCCCACTTAAGGGATATATGCTTGTTGCATTACTTGGACAACTGGTCAGTCCTGGCATCTTCTGAGGCACACTTCTCCAGGGCAGAGACCACTTTCTTTCCTTTTTCCACAAGTTAGGGATTGTAGTATTTGGGAGAAATTAGATCTCGTTTTCAAATACAGACAAAACATCTGATCCTGCTCACAGGCTCGGTATTGGTGACAGCCTTCCCTTCAGACTCTCAAGTGAACAAGTTGAGGGAGGTAAAGGTGCAGTTCCTGACCAGGCAGGAGGAACCAGCTTGGCTTTAGTTGGTGGTTCTCAGTCACCCGTCATCCATAAAGAAGTGCATGCCCTGTATGGCGGAGCCATCATTGGTCAACCCATTTTGATCTCCCTTTCAACTTGTACCTTTGCAGTCAGGATTTCAGGAAAGACCTAGCTAGGTGGAATGGTGACAGGAACTTTTTAATGGATGTTCCATTGAACTTCCCTCCCTTGGAAATGCTTCTGTTTTTAGCCTCATAGAAGGAGAGCTGGAGTATACACCTGAATGGTACATGTGTTTCAGGAGTGTGGTCAAAGAGACACCTGGTATGCTCATCAAAATTTTTTAACAAGCATTTCAGGACCAGTTGGTAGGTCTCTCAGTATGGCTGACTAAGTGACAACTAGACCATAGTGGCATGTCAACAAATGGGAAAGGAGAGCTTATCTTCCCTTGTCAGTTGGCATTGCAAATCCACGAGTGTATCATTGCAAGCCATTAGATGCTAAGAAAAAGGCCCCCTCTCTGATACCAGAGTGTTGATGCCTTATCAATAGTATAGGCAATCTCAGAGGGAGGTGTCCAGGAACACCCTTTCTTTCTGTCTTCATAAAGTGATCAAACAAATTTATGACTCAGAGAAGGATGTTGGTCTACCTACTTATCTGAAAACCCACAATGTCAGGGGCATGGGGTTTTCCCAAGCCTTTTGTAAGACCATGTTGGTGCATCAGGTAATAAGGGTTGGTGTCTATCAAAGACAACCTTTACCTAATTCTACCTGATAGTTGTCTCCCACACTTCCCTCGATACCTTCTCCTTTGGACCGTGGTGGCAGCTCCATAAGAAAAGTATCACCCCCAAGTGCTTTGTTTCAGTGCAAGTGTGAGGCTGTAAATGTGAAGTGACTGGGCCCACCATCTTCCCTAATTCCTCCTTTCAGATCAGAATCTAGGCTGAAATATTTGCCCAGATACAGGTGACTACATTTTGATCGTCCATTCTTTGGTTAGATCCCAAGGTGTCTCCCTCTCCTTGAAGTAGTGTTTTTTTTTTTTTTAACCTATTGCTTGGTATTAGCCAGAAATTAGCTACCTACCCATTTGAATTACTTTAAGGGAGATTTCATGAGTCTCCAAATATTTTGCTTACTTTGGAGAGTCCTCTTCCTGGGTCAGAGACTCACTCATACCCAGGACCCTACCAGTCTGTTAACCTATTTGCCAGGGTGCGTAGGTGATTATGGGAGTCATTACATCCCCTGCTTGCATGTGCAGTTGTGTGCATGACATCTTTTGGTAGGATTTAATTCCAGTCAGTTGTCAGAGAAGATCTTACCAAAGGAGCATACATGGACTGGACATGGCAGTGGTTTGTGTATGTAAGAAAAATAGAATTTACTTTTCATATAAGTAACTTACCAAGTAATTACATGGCACACAGCAGCTTAAATTTTGAAATTCATGGTAGTGCTTCTATTGTTTTAGTGTAGGTGACTAGCCCCGCCCACTTTCAAGGAAGAATAGGTACAACACAGCTGAAGAGCTCAATTCGTTTCTGCCGGTTAACGACTGAACTTCAGTTGTATGAGCAGCTTGTTTTGGATTTTTGTTGCCGGATGGTTGTATTTGATCTCCATTTTGGTGAAGTATTCATACTTTTGGTACCCTTTGCACTATTTATAGATAGTTTAGGGTTGTTTGGACATTTTTTCACTGATTAAGACATTTATTCATGGACTATGTCTGACTAGTTCATCTAGTATTTGTATTTGCAGCAAGGGCTGCAAGACTAACCTGACAAAAGCTCTTACAAGTCACATACCATCGGTAGTACTTGTAGGGGACAGATTTGCACAATTGATTTGACTTGTGATGAATGCAGGGACTGGGACCGTGGAAAATGGAAGTTGTTAAAAGCTTATTTAGACCAGCTTAAGAGAGACAAGAAAAGAAAGGCGGCTGTGAGAGCCGAAGCTAGGAATTTAGCCAGCTTAAAGTACTCCTAAATTGGGTGTAGCTGATTTGCCTGTTTTGTCTTCTGTAACTACCTTTTCTCCCATAACCAGTCCTCCGACTGTTCCACCTACCCCTTTACCTGGCTCCCATGCTTCTGACTCCAATCCCATTGCCATTCTCAAAGCCCATTTTGACCAGAAATTCAGTCTCACTGTAAATACTGTGGCCCAGTTAGGGGCATTCATTAAGGTACTCATGGACAAAGTAAGTGAGAAAGGTGCAAGTGCATTGTCAGTGGAGAAGGTGGCTGTTCGTCTCGCCAACACTCCTAGACGAAGGTCCCTGTCAGACTCCCCTAAACCTGGGAGGAGGCATACTCAAAGTCCAAGGGAGGTCGGTGGGGTTTGCCCATGGGTAGTTGCCCTGTTGTCCGGTCCCAGCCATTGGAAAGGTATCCAAAAGGATGTGCATTAGTTGTCCTCTAGTGCTTCGGATTCCAGTCAGGACAGGAGGCGCCGGTGGAGCTTTCCTGATGTGTCTCGGCCTTTAAAGAGGCGCATAGCAGTTGCAGATCACTCTTCTCCATTCCTCTGTAAGCAGTTCAAGGAACCTGAGCATAGCCCCCAGCCTTCATGTAGCTACTGGGACAGTCTGGAACACTTTTCCCCTGAGCGCCCAGTTGAAGAGCGCCATTTTTTGGCGCCAAAGCACCTATCCAGTTCCTGGAAGCTTCCATCGTCTTCTTCTAAGCACCCGCTGTATTGCTCTCTGGCGTCAGACCCTCAGGCATGGGCAACGGATGCGATGCTTCAGGATTAGTCACACCTGGAAATGTATGCCTTCCCTCCATTCATTCTAGTAAGAGACATGATCAACAAATTCAAGACTTCTCATCACGCATCAGTGATCCCAGGAGTTCCTTTTTGGCCTGGAAAGGAGTGGTTTCCAGACCTTCTGGAACTTCTGTCGGACTTTCCGCGGCTCCTTCCACAGAGGAAAGATCTGCTCTGACAACCTCGCTTCAACAGATATCATCAGGGTTTGTCCACTCTCGCTGTAACAGAGATGCCGTGGGGTGCTGTTGCCTAGATCCTACAGGTTCTTCTGGTCACTGCATCCTCGTCACTTTTTCAGCATGCTGGGCACCAGCTTGAAAAGTCCCAATATTCTGGGTTAATTCAGGATTAAGCTGGTCCAAGAGTCCTCTAGAATTTTTGAGTAAGCTCACAAACAAGGTTTGTTCGGTCTTGGTGGAGAGAATTGCATTAATCTCGGGTAAAATGTGGTTTGCTATTGTGGTAGTTATGCCATGAATATTAAAGTGGAAAAGAAATGTATTTTCTCTAAAAAAAACTTATTTTAATGTAGGGGCGGATTATTATGCCAGTGAAATCCTTCTGTAAAAAGAAAGTTCTTTATTATACAAAAGACAAAAGTTAGTGAGCATTTATCTAGAACATTTGATAAACTCAATCAAAATAGACAATGTTGTGGCACCACAAACATGCTATTTCGAAAAATGTTTTACTTTAATCGTCTGGAGAATCGTAACACTTTACACAGAACAAAAAATAACTCAATGTGCCTAACAGAAACTATATTCCATCATTATTGACTGAAATTTGTTCCCAGGACAAAACTACTGAAATCGAATGCGGTCCAGGGGTACAAAATATAACGATGAGAATTAAGTCAATCAATGCTACAGTCTTCACTAAAATGTCTATTCACAAGCATCTCATAGTAAGATAAACATATCTAAAGTTTGTGTGAAGGTTCATTCACTTCATTATGGGACAATGTTTTGGGCACCATTAATTTGTTCTCATACGTTCTACGGTTAAAGATTATTGGTTACTCTTGGGAAGCTCTCAGTCAAGAAATTAATTGGGAAAATCACTTACAAAGCTCACCATTAAGAAGCTTACCTGAATGGCAAGCTTCTACATCTGTGGGGAAGAAATGAATAACAGTATGTAGTGGAAAGAAATAGTGACACATTAGCAACAAAAATTAAAAATCATACAAAAAATAAAAAATTCCTGAAAATTTTTTACAAAAATTTGTGTCATTACATCGCTCTGACAGGCTTCAAACTGTCAGGAAGCTTGTCATAGCGAAACGATTTTCAAGCGAAGCTGCAAATGCTATCGCAAAATATAGACGCGAGTCTCCTTCAAGGCTCTACCAGGCTTGTAAAGTCACCAATTCGGCGCCAGGATAGTGTTTCGGCGGCGCCATTAATTAAGTCTCCGCTGAGCTTGTTTTCTTTGGTGACTTCCCGTTTTCTTCAAGCTCAATTAGTCACGCCTAAAACGTGCCAGGTCACGCATTTTAATCATTTTTACTTTATGGTATTTATACAGAATGTCACACATTGTGTATCACATGTTTCTTCATTCACAGGCATCAAGACTGTATCTATATTGTAGCTCTGTATATTTTGTATTGTAATTTGTACTCGTTCACTGCATATTATTGTTTATTGTTTCGACCTCAGGTCACAGTCAATTCCATTGTCTCTCACGGCCCGGCGTCAGTCGGCCGCAATATAAGCCGCCTGAATCTGTAATAAAGCAGCAGTAACCTTTACCTGCTCGTTTCTTTGACACCTTACAGTGGTGACCCCCGGAGTATCCCGGAGCCATTAGCGGACTCACACGGCGACTCAGTCTTGGCTCCAGGATTTCTCCAAAAACGCTCTTAGCGGCCTAAACACGGCGCTGTAACCAGCGTTTGAGCGTGCTGACTCTCGTCGGCGTACCCCACCAGCGTCACTAGCGGAACCACACGGCGCACGAAAGTGCGTACTGACGCGAGTACCCCACTCCAGTAAGGGGTCAAAGGAGCGAGCATGGACGCGGATATCCCCTCCTTCATGCAGTTAAACGCGGACCCCGCGGACTCCGAGGTTTACCTACCTCCCATCACAGCCGCGCCCGCCCCCGCATCGAGGCCCTCCCGCAACTCCACACCAGCGCCCCGAACACACGACGGCCGGGCAACACAATCGCGGGCCGCCCTCACTGTAAAGCTGCCGCCGTTTACGCAGGGGAACCCATCGAGGTGGCTGCGCAGGGTGGAGAGCCACTTCAGAATCGCGGACCTCACGGACGAAATCCTACAGGCCGACACAGTGCTCAACGCCCTTCCGGAGGACGTGTACAACAAACTCATCTCGCTGGTACCCAAACACTCACCCTCACATACAGCACCACAAAAAGTTCCTCCTCGAAGCTTGCTCCTGCCCATCGCCGAGCGGGCCGCCCGTGCTATCGACCTTGCCAATAATCCACGCCACGACCTCAATCCAAGAGACGCTTGGGGCATGGTCGAGATCTCCTGTCAACACCTGTCTTGGGTGGCACAAACAAGCGGCAGGAGATAAGCTTCATACGGGAAATCTTCCTTCGCCAACTCCTCCCGGAAGTACGCAACCAGATCGCTCACCCCTACACCATGCCTGTCGAGGACCTCATAGAGGCGGCACAACACCTCACAGACTCCGTCAAGGCTTCACAGCGGCTAAAACCGGCCACACAGCCGGTCAGCTCTGGCCCAGCCTGAAGAGGACGTGAGCAGCCCGTCAACGCCATCGCCAACAGACGCCCACCGAACCACAGCAGACGGTGGTCCCCGGCTTCTGTCGCTACCACAAGTGGTTCGGAAAGGACGCCCGAAACTGCCTGCCGCCCTGCTCGTTCAACCGTTCAAAAAACGGGGGTGGCGCGCCAGCAGGACAGGCCGCCATGGCAGCCGAAGAACCCAGGGCCTCAAAAACAGTAGGTTTTTACGTCCGCGACACCGTCTCCGGCAGGATGATGCTGGTCGACACAGGAGCCTTTAAGTCGGTCTTCCCAGCATCCAGAGAGGACCGCAACCAGACACCAGACCCGCCGCCTTCCTGACGGCCGCCAACGAACCCCATCCTCTCCCACGGCACCAGGCTCCTGTCGATCTCCATCCTTGGCCAGAGTTACTCCTGGGACTTCATCGTCGCGGACGAGGAACCCCACTCCTGGGGCCGATTTTCTGGCGCACTTCGGCCTGCTAGTCGACGTGGGGCGCAAGCGCCTCCTCGATACCGACTCCTGCCGGTCTCTCCGTTAACGGCGGGACCCAGACCCACCATCAGCGCCGTCGCCCCCACCAGTATGCACACCTTCTGTCGGAGTTCCCTGAGGTGTTTAAGCCCGAGCCGCCAAGTCCCGGGGCCCCAGCCAAGCACGGCATATACCACCATATAGTGACTAAAGGGCCCCGACACATGCAGTTCCGCAGGCTTCCCCTCAGCGCCTTCAGGAGGCGAAAAAAGCATTCGCGGAGATGGAACGGATGGGCATCTGCAGGAAAGCCTCCAGTCCATGGGCCTCCCCCTCCACATGGTGCAGAAACCGGACGGCTCCTGGAGACCCTGCGGCGACTACAGGCGGCTCAACATTGCAACGGAGCCCGACCACTACCCTCTGCCCAATATGCAAGACCTCACGGCCTCCTTTCACGGGCCAAAATATTCACTAAATTGGACCTTCTTAAATCTTATTTCCAGGTACCTGTTGCGCCAGAGGACATACCAAAGACAGCCATCATCACGCCCTTCGGGTCCTATGTGTTCGCCTTCTCCACCTTCGGGCTGAGGAACGCCGGGGCCACCTTCCAGCGGCTCATGGACAGCATCCTGGGGACCTAAAATTCTGCGTCTGCTCATCGACGACATTCTCATATTTTCCAGGTCTGGCGAACACCAGAGGCACATCAAAGCAGTCCTCCAGCGCCTCCAAGAAAACGGCCTCGTCGTCCGTTTTGACAAGTGCCGCCGGCGCCCAGAAAGCAGAATTCCTGGGTCACGAGGTGTCTCCGACAGGCGCCCGCCCTCTTACATCGAAAGTGGCAGTGAGCCAAGTTCCCGACACCCACCTCCATCAAGGCCGCCCAGGAGTTCCTTGGGATGGTAAACTTCTACAGGCGGTTCATCCCGGGATCGCGCACACCACGGCCCCTGACGGAAGTCCTAAAGGTCAACCAAGTCCCTGTCTTGGGGACCCAGCCAGCAGCAGGCCTTTTCCCTGACGTAAGCGCCCTCACCAAGGCAACCGCCTTGGCACACCAGGATCCCAAGGCTCCCCTCCAGCTGACGACAGACGCCAGTAACGTTGCCTGCGGTGCTGTTCTGGAGCAAATCATCAACGGCGCCCCAGCCCATCGCCTTCTTCAGCAAGAAGTTCAGTCCCGCAGAGTCCCGCTACAGCACCTTCGACAGGGAACTCTGGCGCGATGTACCGCGCAGTTCGGCACTTCAAGTTCCTCCTGGAGGACGCCCTTCACAGTCTTCACAGACCACCAGCCACTGGTTCACGCCTTCACGAAGCAGGGGACGCATGGTCTTCCAGACAGCAGCGCCACCTCTCAGCCATAGCCGAATTTACCTGTTCCGTCAGGTACCTCCCGCAAGAAAAATCCGTAGCAGACGCCCTCTCCAGAGTCGAGTTGAACGCAGTGCAGCTTGGTGTAGATTACCAGGACCTTGCCAGAGAACAGGCCGCTGACCCAGAAACCCCAGCATACCGCACCGCCATCACATCCCTCAAGTGGCGGGACGTGACCCTCGCCCCGAGGCCCCAGCCTGCTCTGTGACATCAGCACAGGCCAGCCCCGCCTTGGTTCCAGCCTCACGCCGCGCCAGGTATTCGACATCATTCACGGCCTCTCACCCCTCCGCAGGGACCACGGCCAAACTGCTTTCAAAAAGTTCGTCTGGCACGGGTGCAAAAGGACGCCACAGCCTGGGCAAAACAGTGCCTGCAGTGCCAGACCAGTAAGGTGGGTCGTCACACGCAGTCGGGGTAGGCGAAAGTTCCCCACAGCCAGGGCGCCGCCGCCACATCCACATCGGCGTCGTCGGGCCCTTCCCCATCAGGCGGATCCAGATACCTCCTCACGGTGGTAGACCGTTCGACGAGGTGGCCCGGCCACGCCCATGCAAGAAGCCACCGCCAGCGGCGTGCGCCGAGGCCCTGCTCTCCAGTTGGGTTAGCCGCTTCGGCGCCCGGACCACATCACAACCGACAGGAGCCCCGCTTTCCTCTCCGAGCTGTGGTCTGCCCTGGCTCAACTGCTGGGAACCACGCACCACACCACCACAGCGTACAACCCAGCGCCAACGGCCTGGTTGAACAGTTCCACAGGTCCCAAAGTCATCCTCATGGCCCGCTGCACCGCCGAGGACTGGAAACATCAGCTGCCGTGGGTCCTCCTCGGGTTGAGGACCGCCCCAGAGCCGAGCGGCACCCCATCCGCAGCTGAACAAACCTATGGGGAACCCCTCGTGGTGCCGGAGAGCTCGTGACGGATGATCGCCACTCCCCATCTCTGCAGAGGCTCCGCGACGTGGCCGGCAAGTTCGCCCCTTGCAGGCGCTCATACATCGACAGAGCAACCACCTTCGTGCCGCCACAGCTGTCATCCGCCACCCACGTCTTCGTCAGAGTCGACGCCGTCCGTCCACCACTAACTAAGCCCTACAGGGGACCCTTCCGCGTGCTGGAGCGGAACAGCAAGGCGTTCCGGCTGGCACTCCCAGGCAAGAACGACTGGGTTTCCATAGACCGGCTAAAGCCCGCCTTCCTGTCGGAGAGTCCCGGCAGCAACGCAGCACCCCTTCCGCCCAAACGCACTCCAGCACGCCTCACCCCGCGCAGGCGCCGCCCCAGGAAGGGACCGCCCAAACAGCAGCCTCACAGGCGGGAGGCCCTCAGTTATCTTCAAGGAGCCGCGGCACCCTTCAGCGCCCCACCAGGTACAGGGATTAATCAGACGCGCCCCTCGTCTTGGGAGTATTTGTAAAGTCACCAATTCGGCGCCAGGATAGTGTTTCGCGGCGCCATTAATTAAGTCTCCGCTGAGCTTGTTTTCTTTGGTGACTTCCCGTTTTCTTCAAGCTCAATTAGTCACGCCTAAAAACGTGCCAGGTCACGATTTTAATCATTTTTACTTTATGGTATTTATACTGAATGTCACACATTGTGTATCACATGTTTCTTCATTCACAGGCATCAAGACTGTATCTATATTGTAGCTCTGTATATTTTGTATTGTAATTTGTACTCGTTCACTGCATATTATTGTTTATTGTTTGACCTCAGGTCACAGTCAATTCCATTGTCTCTCACGGCCCGGCGTCAGTCGGCCTTAATATATGTCGCCTGAATCTGTAATAAAGCAGCAGTAACCTTTACCTGCTCGTTTCTTTGACACCTTACAGGCTAAGTCGGCAGTTTTTAGGAGGTAAAGAATGTAACATCTCTTCTTTACTCTGTAGTCCATCCAGCGGAATTTTTACTTTACCTAAGATCTTCGAGAGGCCTATCGATGCTACAATAAAGGGTTACACATCCATTCTGAACTCAGTGTTCAAGCATTTAGGTGTGAACATTCCCTCAGACCCGGACATTTCAGGCTTAGTCAAGTCTTTTGACACCAGGAAACGGAAGTCTCAGCAGCCAGTGTCTTGGAACCTAGATGTGGTCCTGCATTGGTTGTCAGGCCCTCCTTTTGAACCTATGCATGCGTCCTCCTTTAGGGGTCTGTCTAGAAAGACACTTTTCTTAATCTCTTTAGCAGCAGCAAAAAGGGTCAGCAAGTTGCAATCTCTGGACAAACAAGTTGGTTTTGTGCAAGAGACAGCTATTTGCTCATATATTTTAGGCTGCTTAGCCAAAAATGAGAACCCATCTAACCCCTGGCCTTGTTCTTTTTCCGCCCAGAATCTTGCAGAACTGGTGGGACCTTTGGAACAAGAGAGAGTATTGTGCCTAGAGTATTGAGGTACTACCTCGAGAGAACCAAGAATATCAGAGGGGATTCTAGTAACCTCTGGTGTTCTGTCAAGAACCCTTTACATCCTCTCTCCAAGAATGCTATCTCTGTCTTTTTGAGAGACATTATTATAGAGTCTCACTTGGGAATTCAGGAGAATAATTTACCTTTGTTAAAGGTAAAAGCACATGAGGTACAGGCAGTAGCCACTTTGTTGGCTTTTAAACGCAACCTCTCTCTAATTACCATAATCCAGTCGACTTATTGGGAGTGTTGCTCAATCTTCACCAACCATTATTTATATGACATCGAAACTGTGTTCGAGGACTACAGCATGCTGGGTCCGTTCTCCGCGGCTGGCATGGCACTAGGGAATGAAGGGTAGGAGTGATCCTTCTATTTCTCTATCTCCTAGCCTTGATCAGGGTTGTTGAGTTTTTGGGAAGCTGGGGATACTTAGTACAGGCAGACCCCGGTTAACGGCGGGCTCGGTTAACAGCGATCCGGTTTTATGGGGCTTGTCTAGCGACGAAAATCGGTAATTTTCGGTGCTGAAAATTGCAGATTTCCGCTTATCGGCGCCGATACATACCTAACAGAGGCGCCGATAACCAAAATTCAGCGCTTTTTGGTGCTGATAACCAAAAATCAGCGCTTTTTGGCGCTGATAACCAAAAATCGGCGCTTTTTGGCGCCGATAACCCTGAAAATCGCAGAAAAAATGCCAAAATCGCCAATTTTCGGTTAGAGGCGATTTTCAGTTATCATCACACCCTCAGAAACGGAACCCCGCAGATAACCGGGGACTGCCTATACCTGGAATACCCTCCGATCTTCGTTTTTAATGGATAGATATTATATGTTTTTCAAATGGTGGACAGGTAACTTAGTTTTATGGTCGTGTGCTAGCTGATGTCTATTTTTCGCCCAGGGCAAGGGCAATCGTTTTGTTTGAGCTCTGTTGAGTCATAGAACTACTCCCTGACCACAAAGCTTCCACTGAAGTAGGGGCAATCCTGACACTACCAGTCATGTCCCTACGGGTCAAGATGAGCAACGACCAAGAGGCAGTTTCTTCCTGCTCTTGCTCTCTCCCTAGGTAAGGTTACAACAAGCATTACCACAATGCTAGCCTTTTTTTCTATTTCAAATGCATTCCTTTATAATGTTTTTCGAGTAGTACATGTCCATTCTTCCCACCTCCTATCAGTGTGGGATTCAGCTGTGTAATTACAGTGCTTGGTAAGTTTCATATATAAAAATGACATTTTTATAATAAAATAGGTTTTTATATATACAGTACTTCCCAAGTAATTACATGAACAGAGCCCGTCCCGCCCCCCGCACATGGGCACATGGACATAGAGCATAAACGAACAGAGCTCTTCAGCTACGTTGTACCTATTCTTCCCCGAAAGTGGGCGGGGCACTTACCTGCACCAAAACAAAAGAGCACTACCATGAATTTTCAGTTCTTAAGGTGCTGTTTAAAATAGAAACTATAGCTACGTAATTACTTGGTAAGTACATATAAAACTTTATTTTATTATAAAAATGTCATATTTGTTATTTTTGTAATTTTCATAATTCTTCATATGGTACAAGCTCCTGTTTACATTTAGAACATTCCTTTTTGAGAAGTATATGGGATGCTCTGAACATGCATAGTATATTTTAAAGGTATTAACTAAATCATTATATGGTGGATATATTTTTGTAATATCACAACTACATTCTGTATTTTTGTACTGCCAGACTATAAAGGTGGATTCTCATTATTATTAGGATTGATAAATAGTTTAGCCAGACCACTAATTTGACAATAGTAATTATCATAGAGTGGCCCAAAGGGTTGTTTATAATAAATATACTTAGATTCTATTTAATACTTGTTACAATGGTGGTGGAAGAGCCTGTTATAAATATAAACATTTATCATGAATTTTCATTTATTTATTGTGATTTTTCATTCTTTTCATTAGGAACTATAAAGAGCCAAAACAGGAAATCTTCAGAAGCATCACAGACATCAAGTATTGAAGAACAAAATCAAGCTCCACTACAGATGGTGTGTGTCATTGAAGATCACATGGTGAACTGTATGGGTAAAAATACTGTGACAGTTGTTTAGGATTTCCTCAGAAATTTTAGTTGCTTTTGAAAGACGGGAGGTTAAAGGATTACAGTTTTGGGTTGAGTCTCTTCCCTGTAGTACAAAATGTCAGAACGGAAAGTTTTAAACAAGTATTATCCTCCTGATTTTGACCCTTCAAAGATCCCCAGGGCAAGATGCCCAAGAAACAGACAATTTACTGTCCGTTTGATGGTTCCATGTAATATCAAGTGTCATACGTGTGGGGAATATATTGCCAAAGGAAAAAAATTCAATGCACGGAAAGAAGACGTGGAAGACATGACTTACCTAGGAGTTCGTATATACAGGTTTTACATAAAATGCCCTGGTTGTCTGGCAGAGATTTCCTTCAGAACAGACCCAGAAAGTACCGATTATGTCATTGAAGCAGGTGCCCACAGAAATTTTCAGGCACTGAAATTGGCTGAAGAGCAGGCAGCTAGGGAAGAAAGAGAAGCCAAAGAAGAAATAGAGTCCAACCCAATGTTACTGTTGGAAAATCGCACACAGCAATCCCAGTATGAAATGGAAGTTCTCGAGTCTTTGGAGGATCTTCGTGACATGAATGAGCGTCATGCTGGCATCGATTTAGCGAAGATTACTGAAAAATATGAAGAGGAAAGAAAGATGACACAAGAACAACGTGAAGAAGCTGAGAGATTGGAGGCATTGAAAGCCTTGGGTTATAAAATGATAGAAGGACAGATGGTTAAGCAAGTTGCACCTGAGGATTTGTTAGAAAGCCAACCCTCAAAAAAATTTAAACCATTAGTTCAAAATACTGCCAAGACACATCAGATAACACCAGCTGACAAACATATAGATGTCCCCAGAAAGAATACAATGAAGTCAAAACTTACAGGATTGATTAAAGTAAAGGGTGATAAAAATTCCAGCAAAGGTGAGAAGAGCAATGAAAATACAGGGATTAACTCTGAAATCACAAAAGATGACAAAAGTAAGGAATTGGCAAAAAGCAATTCGTCAGATTTACCAGAGCCACAGGTAGGTTCAACTCTCTCCTCAAAATCTGTTGCAACTCTTTTATCAAGTAAAGCCACCACTACAAAACCACCCAGTGGAGTTGATGCACCAAAGGCATTAAATGGGCTTTCCTTTTTAGGGGCATATTCTGATTCAGAATCTGGGGAAGAGAGTAACTGAGTGTGATGTAAAGGTGACTTGTTTTATATTCATAGAACCCTGTACATGTTAGTGTTAGAAAGCAGAGATAAGTGACTTGTTTGTGTCAGTTAGTTCTGGCATTGCTCTTTATTTACTTTACCATCATCCTTATTGCCTTCAGTGCTACACGACTCAAAGGGCCTCTGTGAAATTCTACCACTCGTGTCTTTCTTGTGCTTCATCTTCCACGAATCCCCACTCATCTCCATCTTTCCTTCTCATAATTCTTATCTAAGTAGATTAGGGTCTTCCGACTCTTCTGGTGCCTATAGGAGCCCAGCTGACATTACCATATATTATTCTCCCAAGTGTTCATGGGACATGTCCAAACCATGTCCATCTTCTTTTCATCATTTTCTACATATGGATCTTCAGTTGGTTCTCTTTTGGCATAATTTCTGATTCTTCCCTGGAATTTAACACCTAATATTCTTTTTAAAGCTTTATTTGCAAATCAGCAAAATCTTTGATATATAGTTTCATTGACATATGATTCATGTACATAAAGCAGTAGAGATTGCAAAAGACATCTTATTTTACTTTTGTATGCAGTTTCAGTCTACTTGGTTTCCAAACCCTATTCAGTCTGCCCATTCTTTGATTTGGTTTGCCTTTTTAAGGTTCACTGAACTCCAGCTCGAGAGATCCTGTACTGGATATCATTGTTTTCTGTAAGTAACTTACTAAGTAATTACATAGCTATAGTTTCCACTTGAACGACAGCTTAGATTGAAAATTTTACGGGTAGCACTTTAATATAGTTTGTGTAGGTGATCAGCCTGTCCCACGAACAGAATATTGGAACGACCTAGCAAAAAATTCTCTTTCGTTTCCTGCCGTCAGTGGTGGCAACACCTGGTCTGGCGGCAGCTTTTTTCGTTATTTAACGTTTATGATTCTTTAAATCCACCATCAGAACGCGTATATTGAAGCCTTCAAACTGAAATCTTTCAGGATGAGTTTTTTCGTATTTTGTTTTACTGTACATTGATTCAGTCATCATTGAGCCGCCGTTAATGACGCCATTTGCATTTATGGCTTGTTTACTGGTTAAGCTTCTGATGGCACTGATGATAGTTTTGCCTTAAAAGTAATTCTCGGATGTTACGACATTCCATTATAAAAGTAAATTGTATGTTACGCATTTTCATTAAGCCATGACTTTGGCAATTTATGAATTGTTTTCCAGCTATAATAGTTTTGTTTTTAAAAGTAATTCTCAAGTGTTACAACACTCCATTATCAAGTACAGTAATTGGTCTAGACACTCCATTATAAAATAATTGGTCTGTGTTAGGCTTTTCATTAGGCATAACCTTTGCAAGTAATGAATTGTTTTACGGCCTTAATCTACGAGTGAGCCGTAGATAATAATTTTGCCTTAAAAGTAATTCTTGTATGTTATGGCATTCCATTATAAAGTAATCGGTGTATGTCATGCCTTTTCATTAGGCATTAGCTTTTGCAATTCAGGAATTGTTTACCGACCATAGGCTGCTGGCGAAACGCCAATAATGGTTTTGCCTTAAAGTAATTTTCAGATGTTACTACATTGCATAATTATCTTTCATTAGCCATAATTTTGACAATTTATGATTTTTTTTCGGCCATATGCTTTGCGCAAGCCACCGATAATTGCATTAAAAGTAGTTCAAGGGTATTTTGCCATTTCATTAGGACTAACTTTTGCAATTATAGTATGATTTATTTACCAGACCTATGCTTCCTGGAAGCCTCCTGTAGTTAAATGTTTAACATAACTGTTACAACTTCCTTTGCAGAACTGAAAGTGTTAGGCAGAAAGTAGTAAGGAGAGATTTAGGGTTTCTGGTGACGGCTACAAGTTGACGTCTTCAACAGCCAAGAACCAGCTTATGCTATGAACCTTCTAGCTTGCTGGCACTGATTTCGCCCCCAGCACCCTCCTCATGCTCTTGGTGCCAGCGCTAGCACCCTGGCGCCAATTCTCTCTTACTAGCCGTCTTACCACTTGCTCATGCACCTGGCTCCCTTGCTTCCCTTTCCATACCCATGCCAGTCTTGTGTCTTGGTTAACAGATGTTACCCTTGTTATAGTGAAGTGTAGTGAAGTGGAGGAGGTGACTACTCGTCCCATGATGCTCCTAAACAGAAGGTCCCTGTCAAACTCCCCACGTTTCTTGGCTGGAAGCAAACTGGAAGCACTATTGCCATATTTTTCTAGTGGAATTATCATACTCAGGCCTCAAAACTATCGTTTTTTTAATAGAATTATCGTGTGAATTATCGTATTTATGATATAATTATCATACGCTTCCCTACTGATATGTTATACAGCAGAAAGGTATAAAACATTTTCTAGTGCTAATTTAGGCACTTACTATTGTACATACCAGTAAGACATGTCATGATGATACCCAATAAATTTATTGCATAAAAGCTGCACCTGAAAAGTTCTTGTAATTAAAATAATAAATACTTTAAGATGAAGCCTATGCAAAATAGAAGGAATACAGCAGTAATTCATTCATGGGATCTTCTTAATTTATTCAAAACAAAACATTATATAATTAATTTCCACTCCTGAATACAAAATGTTCTTGAAGACAATATAATTATCCAAAATTTAAGGTAAAAGATACAAAAATTGCAATAAAAAAAGGGAGGGAAATATTAATTCTTCACACACCAGGAAGGAAAATGTTCATGAACATTGAACAGAATAAAGGAACTTAATCATTGATGCAGTCTTCACACACTGGGAAGGAAAATATTAAGTAAATGAACACTGAACAAGACAAAAATACTCAATCATGCAGTACACACACAGTAATTCAGCTGCAAAAAACAAAAAAACAAAAAATCACTAGTCTTCGAACTTATCATCTTTCACATTTTCATAAGTACTTGTGAATTATTAATTTGAGCAACCATCTCCTTTGAAGGTTTGAACTGAATGCAGGAATTCTGCCTCTTTGTGCCATCAGAAGTCAGTAAAGCACTGTTAATTGTGTCTATGTTCAACCTACTCCTGGTTTTGGTTTTGAAAAGATTTAGTTTGCTGAAACCCCTCTCTCACTGGGCATTTGAATGGGGTAAGCTGAGGATGTCAAGAGCAAATTTTGCCAAATCAGGAAAGTTATTTTTGTCTCTTCTCAAAATATCTGACCAAAACTTGTCAACAGACACACTGCTGTCAAAACTGATTGAAGTTTTAAAGCTGGAAGAATCCTCCATTGATCATCTATGTTTTGCATTAGTGATTTATCATTAGGAGGCACAATTAATGGTACTTCAGCAATGAGAGGATACAAAGAAGGAGTTACTTCCCTAAAAGAATTGGAAATTGCATTCTCAGGAATTAGACAATTTAGTTAGGAAATTACTTTGTCTCCAAAGTCATACCTTTTTCTAATTTCCAAAGTAGCTACTTTCAAGAATTGTTTGCAATGCTTATAAAAATCATCTACCTCTGGCTTCCTTTCCTTTAAATCTAGTTTATCAAGTTCACTTCGAACTCCAATCCCAAGGTACATTTCTGAGTCTGTGAGGTATTTATCTTGCCTACAAGGATCCAACAACTTAAGATCAGTTTTAGCAACATACTCTCTTTACATAAATAAGAAAAGCAATTCCTTGTAGAGCAAAATCAGTTTTTCATGCAGTACAGTTATTACAACTTTGTCTGACTGAAAAAGGGCATTGAAATGAGTGAATTTGGGTAATACCCATTCCAGAAAAAGATAAAGTTTGATGAATGGGTTATGAAGGCTATTGTATATAAGCTCAGTAGATAAAACTCTTTCTGACAGCCAGATATCATTGAAATACAACAAAAGAGCATCCCACTGCTCTAATACACAACTGACAATTGTAACTGACGAAAGCCACCTTGTTTGACAGGGATGTAACAGCTTATGAGGTTTCAAGTTAAGAAGTTGGAATTCTACAAATTGTACAAATTCGCTTTGCCTTTTGCTGCTACATCTAAAATGATTGAAAATATCTCTTGGGAGATCTTCGCAACGTCTAGGTAGCGCTGTACATGCCTCACTTGCACAGAGATGTGCTGAATGACAAATGCATTTCATGACAAAAATGCCTGGACACTGCTGGCGGAAGGGACTTGAAACAGAGTTATGCTCCCCCATCATCACATTATGACCGTCAGACCCAGTGTAAGTCAAAATATGTATAAGAAATATTACTCAATAAATTATTTGATGCAAACTACCTTGCTGGAGGGACACTTGCAGAGTTTTGAATTATCTGGGAGGAGCAGAATTATCGTACAAATGCGTATAACACCTTGTGCTATTGTACATTGTACAAAGGCCCAAATTATCGTACATGTACGATAATTATCGTATGAATGGCAACCCTGACTGGAAGTCCAAGGGAGGTCGGGGTGTTCCACATGGGCAGTTGCCCCCTCAGTCGAGCCTGTTGCGGTCCCAGGTATTGGCAGACAACCACTAAAAAGGCGTGTTGATGGATGTGTGTTGGAGGAGGTGGCTATCCAGCCCTATCGGATCTCATAAACCCAGTCTCTGTCAGACTCCCCTCAACCTGGGAGGAGGCACACTGTCGGTCCGTGGGAGTCCGAAAGGGTTTTGCCGCTAGATGGTTACCCCTCAGTCAAGCCTGTTGTCCGCAGGCCTTGACAGACAGGCATTGAAAAGGTGTCCATAAAGGTGTGCTTGCCTTGGCCATAGTGGCACTGATGGCATTTTTTCGGTTTACAGATCCCAGTGTGAACAAGATAAGGATCCCGTTGTGAACAAGGCTCCCTTGACACTTTCGGGATCCCATTGTGGTTAGTTATGGATCACAGTGTAGACTAGTGACGCCAGTGGCGTTTTTCGGATTTATCTCAGCTGTTGTAAAGATATATCTCCCAGTTGGTGCATTAGTAGTTTTTGCCATTACTTTCCGAATCTGGACAGAGTCAGAGAGTGCCCAAGTTCTGAGCTACCAAGTTCCGAGCGCCCGAGTTCTGAGCTCCTGAGTTGTTCCGAGCTCCCAGCTTCCGAGCGCCCAAATTCCAAGCTCCCAACTTCCAAGCTCCAAAGTTCCGAGCTCCCAACTTCCGAGCACCCAACTTCCGAGCTCCCAGGTTCTGAGTTCTGAGCCCCCGAGTTCCGAGCTCCAGAGTTCCGAGCTCCCAAGTTATGAGCTCCCAGGTTCCAAGTGCCCGAGTTCTGAGCTCCCAACTTCTGAGTGCCCAAGTTCCAAGCATCCATATGTATCCTAGTGTCCAAGTGCTAAGTGGCCGCCGAGGTTCAGTGTCCGGGTGCACAGTGGCCTCTGAGTGTCCAGTGTCCGAGTGCACAGTGGTCGAGCGACTACTATCCAAGCATCCAGTGTCCTTGTCCAAGTGCCCAGTGTCCAAGCTCCCATGTTTGCACGTCCACCTGTATCCTATGTCCACTCATTCTCCTGTCCGTTTCGAGCCAGCTGTCAGTTGTCTAACACCACACTCGGGACTACAGATGCTACCTCTCTGCTTTTCTACGTTGGTTTTGTCCATTCCTATGCTTTGTTGGAGACCATTCAGCACCAACTTAGTAATTTGTTGTGCCTGTTACACTGTCCACCGAAAGTGTGTTTGGAGTAGAATACTGTGTCATATATTCCACCTCCTGTCAATGTGGGATTGAGCTATGTAATTACACTGTACTTGGTAAGTTACTTATATAAAAATGACATTTTTATAATAAAATTAAGTTTTATATATACTTACCAAGTAATTACAGTATTGGAGCCCACCCTCCCCCTCTGATGGACATAAGGCAGAAAACGAATGAGAATTGTTAGTTAGGTTGCTCCAATATTCCATTAGTGGGACAGGCTTATCACCTACACAAACTACTTTGAAGCGCTACCTGCGAAATTTTGAATCTAAGCTGCCACTGAAGTGGAAACTATAGCTATGTAATTACTTGGTAAGTATATATGAAACTTTATTTTATTATAAAAATGTTATTTTTTTTAATTTGGTACTAAGGCACCAGGAGTGGATGGTTTATTCCTGGAAATGTTTAAAGTGGAGGAGGATAGATTAGTATTTGTCTTGAAGATATTATTCAATGAGATATGGGTGACAGGGATAATACCATTAGGTTGGAAGAATGGTGTGATCATTAAAATTCCAAAGAAAGGAGATCTGAGTAGGTGTGGTAGTTGGAGGGGAATCACTTTGTCACCTGTAGCCTTGAAAATTTTCTGTAGAGTAATGTTGAATAGGTTGGAGCCAGTGGTTGATGGTATTCTGAGGGATGAACAGGCTGGTTTTAGAAAGGGGTGGGGTTGCAGTGATCAGATCTTCATAGTTAGGCATTTAATGCAGCAAGCAAATGCAATGAAAACTCCATTGAGTCTTTATTTTGCTGATTTTGAAAAGGCCTTTGATAGTATTTCCAGAAGGACTGTGGGAAAAACCATGAGGCATTATGGAATACCGGAAAAAGTTTGTGACGGTTATCATGAACATGCATGAGAGCACATCTTGTAAAGTGATGGTTGATGGGTGTTTGAGTGATCCATTTGAAGTCAAGTCTGGTGTGATTCAGGGTGGCATTCTGTCTCCTCTGTTGTGTGTATTGGTCATGAGAAGGGTTAAAAGAGAAACGGATGCAGGTATATTCTGGGGAGAAAATGTGAAACTTCTTGATTTGGATTATGCTCTGATATGGTTTTGATCTGCGAGGGACCAGAAAAGATGCAGAATGTGTTAGATTGTCAATGAGTGAAGATCAAAAGGTTAGTTTGGTTATTAATAGTGGAAAAACTGAAATCATGAATATGAACATTGAAAATGCACAGGATTGTGTAATTGAAGGTTTGGTTGTAAAGCAAGTGGAGAAGTTTAAATATTTAGGTACTTAATTAGATAAAGATGGTTCTCTGAGCACAGAATTTATGGAAAGATTAAAAAAGGCTCGTCAGGCAATGGGAATGCTTAAAAATATTTGGAATAATAGCAACTTTTCTGTGCATACAAAAATCAAAATTTATAAGGTAATGGTTAGGAGTATTTTGATTTATGGGCATGAGTCATGGTACAGTAGGGTGACTTTGGATAATAAATTCTTAGCATTTGAAAATAAGGTGCTCGGAAGAATATTAGGAATTAACTAGAGGGATAGGATATCAAGTAACAGAATTAGAGAAGTAACAGGGCTGTAGCCAGTCAATGAGTATGTTAGCTTCTCACACTGGACGTGGCTAGGCCATGTGTATAGAAGATGGAATAGTACGAGATACACCGGGGTGGGTTGCCCTTGGTAGAAGAGGTAGAGGTAGGCCAAAGGAGATGTGGTTAAGGACAATGAGGTGGGAAGCAGGAGACGAGTGTTGGGGAAATCTTGTGGAGTTAGCCCAGGACAGAATGTGGTGGCGTGAGTTCATCGAGGTCCTATGCATCCCCGTGGGTGCCATAGGAAATGACTGACTGATTGATATTTCTAGATAACTACTGTGTTTATGCTTTTGTTTTTCGTTTATTTACCTCCTGGTTTTTTGTTTATTTACCTCCTGCTTAAAAAAACTTATTAGCCGACAGTATGTGTATGTTTTTGTTTTTTGTTTATTTACCTCCTGCTTAAAAAACTTATTAGCCAACAGTAAATACTGCAGTTCAAGATTATGAAATTAAATACATTCAACAAGCAATATTATTTTATACTTCTATGCTGAATCATGAGATTGGCCAGTGAACCTTGCTTACTCTGCCCTCAAACATAATAATGGAGCCAATTCCTTAAAAAATTGGTTCCTTTAGCAAATCCTTCAACCATCATTTTATTTCCTCCTGTAGATAAAAGTTGCATTTTCGTGATTATTACTTATTGTTCCATAAGCAGACAACCAAGTCGTGCTGTCATTGTCAGGATTGATTGTAGCTGAAGAAAGGTCGGGTGTGGTATTTCTTATGTATATGTATAAAAATTTACCCATCATCATGCCAGCTATAATCTGTAGCATGAAGAACCTGATTGTAGTCGCACCTGCTTTCTCACAAGAAACCAGATAAGCTGAAAGACACGTCACTTCTCCTGCCTCATGAACCATTTATCACAAATGCTGGTGTTCATATAATCTTTTGTCAATCAGAGCAAGGTTTATCATTTCCTTCTCACAGCTGTTTATTGCTTCTTCCTTCCACCTCTTCTGAATTGTGGGGTCCAATCCAATCATTTCTTTGGATTCCCTGAGCTCTTTCATACCGTTTACATTTTCTAATCACCACAGCTGGCCCTTTTCAGCAATAATTTGTGGGGTTACTTCCAAAGAACCGTGTTGCATTATTTGTTTATTTTTCTTATAGATTTTATAAATGCAATTTTGATGTTGGTTTATACCATTTCAGAATGTTAAATGATTATGTATATTGTAAATACAATGCAATACTTATTTCTTAGTCAGTTTCCTTCAATCATCCTATCTTAATAATATTACTCTGTATTCTGGTTGAATAATTTTTAGGTAGAATTCCAATTTTTCTCATATAAATTTCACTCAGCTGCCAAAGAAAAGTATCTATTGTATAATCAGTTCGCAAATTTTACAGTAAATTAATTAACAACAACACACACAGTAACATCACTGATGTTTTTATGGCAGACATCACTAAGCTTACTTGCTTAATATGGCTTTACCTTTTGCTCCTTAGTTCAAGTGAAGGCTGAAAAGTAAACCTAGAAGAAGGCTTCCCAAAATTTCCAGAATCAGCAATTGTCAGTTTGGCAACAAGCCAGAGAAATCAGCAGAAGCAGTCTTTAAGATAAGACAACTTTTCTTCAGAAGAGATACAGTGCAAAAAGGAAGAGATTATACATTTGTGGATGTTGAGAAGGTATTTAACTTTGTACCATGACCAGTAGATGGTCATTCTGAAAGCAGGGGATACCAGAAACACCAAGTTACTGTACCATAACTCAAGATCTGTTGTATAGACAGTGGCCAGTGTATTGGAAGAACTGGAGATAGATATTTATGTCCATCAAGGGTCAGCACTTGAAATTTTTTTGTCTAGTCATGGTTAATGAGGAATCTGCAGATGAGTCCAGAAAAGGAGTGTTTAAAAGAAATTGGAATGGGTAGGAGAGGATTGATGTGAAAATTAATGTCAGCAAAACAAACTTCATGGCGACAGCAAAATGGCCATGTAGATGTTGCAGTAGAAATGTTTTTAGATAACTTCAGTACTGTACTGTGTGTAGAATGCAATTGATGGTGCCCTAAGGTGCTCACAATTGAAAAATGTAAATGAGCAAAAAGAGCAAAAATGTACAAGTACAGTGTATACTGTGATACCTGTACTGTCCTACTATATGCAGCAAAGATATTGCTGTGAACACCAAAAATGTAGGATATTTTGATGAGTTGTGCCTGAAGAATGCTAAGGTTTGTAGCTGGAGCACAGTGGGAAGATGGCATTATATATGAGGTGGAAGGTTGTTATCCACTGACTCAAAAATTGACTGAAATTATTTGGGTATGTGATTTGAAATGGTGAGGAGTTGTTAATCACAAGAATAGTAGACATGGAAGTAGCAGGACAAAGGCATGTGGAAATTCTCAGGCAGTCATAAAAGAGGGTTTAGAAGTAGACCAAGACTAAAGAGCAATTCAGGTAAAGAGTGCAAAAAAAATAAAATGAAGAGAAATTGTTTCATTTATGAACCACATGAGGAAAATTTATGTGAAAGTTAATGATGGTGATGATGGAAATTATTGCATAATATATTTTAATGGGTCCAAATAGCAGTCACTTGGTCTACAGGATACTACAAAATTGAATGAAAAAGTTAGCTTAACTTTCCAGGAATGGCACAGTTGGCATAGAGATACTGGCTATTATTATCTGTACTTTAATGAAAAGAGATATTCATTCATGGGTCATGAAGCCTAGTTTTGACACTTGCATGTCCACTTGCTAAGGGAATGCAAGTATGAGTATGCCACAGACTGGCTTATAAAAGGATGGAAAGGAAGCAAAAAAAGTAATTTATTTTCTTAAAATGAGGAAATAGGTAATGACTGGGATATAATATGTAAATACTTCTCAATAATACTAAATGCAGTTACCTGTTGGCATGGTTTGTAAAAGATGTTGATAGAATGAGGTTAAGGTGAATCAGTTCTTAACATTCTTAATATCCCAATGTTAATATCTTGAGGTGTCCATAAACATTTCTAGGCTAACAGAACTTTAGTATTTTTTCCTTTAAAAGAAAGGCACGAATGAAACCAATTACTTAAAATTTTTGTGAGTTATAAATGCCTTGCTCAGTTTTGGTTTCGATTCTTAAATGCTATTGAACTCCATGTTCATGAAACCATATGCATTATCATTTGTATGTTAAACTTAGGTTTTACTCCCTGAGCATTGGAACCTGGATGTAGTCTTGAAGTGGAGTTGGAAACAGTGTTTGATAATTGCACTGTTTCCAACTCCTTCAAATAGTGCGATGCAAAAATAGACCTACACTTCCAGTAGGTTGATTGAAGAATGGAATTTAGGAACATATTGTGCCTGAATGCCATAGAAGTAGATACTGCCCTGACTTCATGAGCTTTTGCTTTAAAAATTGGCAACATGTCTTCCTGGATCGGTGAATGTGCCTTTGAAATCAAGTCCCTCAGGAAGAATGACAAGGCATTTTTAGACAGAGGGCAAGAAGGGTTCTTAACTGAGCACCAGAGGTTATTGGATGGACCTCTGATCTCTTTCCTACTCAGCTAGTATCTCAGAGTTGTGATCAGACAAAATACTCTCTCTTCTTCCTCAGAGCCAAGGATGTCCACCAATTTCTTAATGGTAAAAGAACGAGGCCGGGGGTTGGACGGTTCCTTGTTCTTGGCCAAAAAACCTAGGTTAAAGAAGCAAACTGCATCTCCTTGGGAAAACCTACCCTTTTGTTGATGGCTTGAATTTCACTAATGCGTTTTGCAGTAGTTAAGGCAAAGAGGAAGAGTGTCTTGTGAGTGAGGTCCCTCAGAAAGGCGGAATGAAGGGGTTCAACAGCAGGACCTGTTAGCCACTTCAAGACTACATCCAGGTTCCAAGAGACCAGATTGTCCCTCCTCTGTTTTGACGTGTCAGAGGACTTGATCAGGTCCTTAATATACAAGTTTGATGAAAGATCCAGGCCTCTATGTTTAAAAACTGAGCTAAAAGCATAGCTTGATACCCCTTAATGGAGGAGGAAGACAAATTCCTAGAGTTTCTCAGATATAGGAGGAAATCAGATATCTCAGAAGAAGGTCCGGAAACCACACCCTCAGGGGCAAAATCGGGGCTATGAGGGTCATTGTTGCGTTGTGGCGAGCTTGAAATTTATCACCTCCCTGATCATGCTGAAGGGTGGAAAAGCGTACAGATCCAGTCTTGCAGCATGGCGTCTGTTGCCCGTGCAGGAGGATCTGGGGCTGGAGAGCAAAAGAGAAAGAGGCGATGGTTCTTGGAGGTAGCAAACAGGTCTAATGTTGGCTTGCCCCACAGTTTCCAAGAATCCAGACAGACCAGGGGATCCAGGGTCCATTCAGTGGGAAGGACCTGCTTCCGATGGCTCAGCTTGTCTGCCAAAACATTTAATTTTCCCTAGATAAACCGGGTGACTAGAGTTACTTGATTTTGATCTGCCCACAGGAGTAGATCTCTTGCTGCCTGGCAGAGAGAAAAGGAATGAGTGCCGCCTTGTTTCCGGATATATGCTAAGGCTGTGGGATTGTCTGCATGAACTACCATTGTCTTGTTGCGGACCATGGTCAAGGAAAAACTGAAGGCCTAGATGAACCACATTCAGTTCTCTGACATTTATATGAAGACTTTGTTGCTCTGGAGTCCACGAACCAGATACTTCCTGATTCCCCAGTAGGACTCCCCAGCCTATGTCCGAGGCGTCGGAATAAAAGTCTAGGTCAGGGCTCAGAGGTTGAAGGGACTTCCCTTCTGACGGTCTTTTTTCAGACAGCCACCATTGCAGGTCTGATTTGATCTGCGGTGTGGTCGGGAACACGCAAGTGTCCGGCTGAGTTTTCCTGTCCTAGATGGCCTTTACAAAGAATCAGAGAACTCTCATGTGCAGTCTGCCTAGTTTGACAAACATCTCTATGGATGCCAGAGTCCCTAGTAGGCTCATCCACTATTGAGCTGAGCACAACAAAAGGGTTAGAACACTTAGAACTGTCTGCAAGCAGATGGAAATTCTCTTGGGAGACGGAAAAGCCCGAAAAGTCAGGGAGTTGAGAGTCATCCCTAAATAGAGGATCTCTTGTGACGGGGTCAACTGAGACTTTTGGAGATTGATAAGAAGGCCCAGCTCCTTGGCAAGAAGAAGAATCCTGTGTAAGTTCTTCATGCACTTTTCCTCAATGGGGATCGAAGCAGCCAGGCGTCCAGATACAGACTGACATTGATCCCTATTAAGTGGAGCCATTTTTAGAGAGGAGCAAGGACTCGAGTGAAAGGTCTAAGCAAAGGGCCCAAAACTAACATATTTTGTCCTGAAAGATGAACCTTAGATACATCCTGGAGTCTGGATGGATCAGAGTATGGAAGTATGGGTCCTGCATGTCTAAGTTTATCATCCAGTCGCCCTGGTGAATGGATGAAAGGACTGAATGGTTCGTCTCCATTTTGAACTTTGTTTTCCGAACAAAATGATTGAGGGCGCTTACATCGAGGAATGGTCTCCAGCCCCCGATGTTTTCAGAACCACTAAGAGACGGTTGTAAAAGCCCTGTGTTGGTGTTCTCGACTTCCTATATGGCCCTCTTTTGGATTAGAGAGGAAACTTCCTTCAAAAGGGCCGAATGTCTCTGAGCCTCTCAAGTAAGCTGTCAATTTGATGGGAGAAGTGACTAATGGGGGGGCTCTTCAGGAACGGGATGACGTAGCCCTCCTTCAGAATCTTGATGATCCACGGCTCTGCTCCTCTGATCAGCCACTTTTCCCAAAACACTTGGGGTCTGGTTCCTACCAGTGCATGAAGGACATCCCTCTCACTTTTTGGGCATTGTCTTGTCTGAGCCCTTCTTAATGGACCTGGCTGTAAATTGGATATTGGAATGGGTCCTAAACTGCAATCTGGGTCTACTGCCATGAAAGGGCTGCTGCTGGAGGGGAGAGGCCATCTTGGGTGTAAAGGCAGGCGAATCCTTGGGACACCTGGAGGATTGGGCCACCAAATCTTGCGTCGATTTCTTCTGAAGGTCGGACGCAATTTCCCTGACTGTGTCATGAGGGAAGAGGTGATGCTGGTCCAGAGGCAAAAATAATAGGGCTGATTTCTGCATCTGTGTGACACTCTCTTCTTTAGCACTCCCAAGGTAAATAGAGCAGAAAGCTCTAGAGAGCCATCCCCTAACAGCCTTGTCCGCACAGGCGATGTCTCCCGATAAATCCTGGAAGTCCTCTATTTTCTTAGCCAGCGCTCCCACTGTCCAGTCAAGAAAGCTAAGAACTTTAAAAACCTTGAATAGATACTTGACAATGTGGTGTAGTTCCACTGAAGAAAACATTATCTTCACTGACAAGAACGCAGAACTTCGAGAAGAGTCAGTGAGGCCAGAGAAGTCCCCTTGGGAGGAGGCAGTGACTCCCAAAGAAGGAGCTTCTCCGGTGACTTAAGACAAATACCTCCTATGAACTAAGTGAGAAGGGGGGGGGGAAAGGCGAAAGACTTTTCCTTGCTTCCTTTTAGCTGAAAGTCAATATCCCATCTCCTTGAGGGACTTCTTGGAGGATGAAGAAAGTACCATCTTGGGGAGTCTAGCCCTGTCATCCGGCTGGTTCCTCATCAAAAAGATCGAGGCAGGCGAGACCAGGGCAGCTGGGGCGAAAAAGGTGGGAAAATTCACCAAAAGATACTGTAGAAGAGCTGCATAGGAATGAGGAACAGGTTCTTGATCTACCTCTTCCTCTTCTGAGGAGACTGGGGACAGGGTATCATCATGAGAAGTCTTGGGAGCTGAGGGAGCTTTTTCCAACAAGCTCATGATTTCAGCTAACTGTCGTTTAATAGGAGCCAAGAATGGCTCATCTTGATCTAAAGGTGAAGGCTAAAGAGACTGTGGTCTCTGAGCAGAGTGAAGAGGAGAAACACACTTGGGAGCAAGCGCTTGGCACTCAGAGGTGGTTGTTGGGTACTGAAGAGTTGGCACCGGGTGCTCAGGAAGGTGAGCTCAACGTTTGGTCAGTGACAGTGGGCACCTATGAGAGGATGCTGGGCGCTTGGGAGCCAGGTGAGGGTGCTCAGCAGTTGAGTGCTCAGGTGAGAAGGCCTCTGAACTATCCCATGTAGATGAAAAAGGATTCTGGACCGGGGCAGGAACAGAAGGGTCCACAGCTTAATTACAAGAAGACTGTGGACTGGTACTAGCCTTCCTATACTGTACTGCTTGACGGAAAGTGGATCTGAATGGTGACCAACATCATTTGAAGGGTGCTTAAGCGGTCATGAGGAATCTAGGAATCGTTTGTGGAACTAGAAGACAACTGATGCACCTCCAAAGAGACGGCTTTCCAATGGCTGCTTGCCGACACCTGGGATGGTGCAACAGGGGGCTGACTACCCGTGGGCAAACCCCAACAGCCTGCTGGTATGTCTTCTCCCAGGTTCAGGGGAGCAGGACAGTGTCCTTGGTCTGGGAGAACCATCAGGACGGATAGCCACCTTCTCCACTTGCGCTACACTGTCACTCATCACTATTTTGGCGAACACTTTGTCCATAACCACTTTCAGTGACTCCCAATTCTGCCAGTGTACCCACTACAAGATTAATCTTTTTATCGAACCTAGATTCGAGACTGGAAGCAAGGGAGCCAGGCACGGGAGTAGGTGGATGAATAGTAGGAGGGCCAGTAGCAGGAGAAAAAGTGAGAACAGGAGTAGAAGGAAGAGCAAGATTAGCTTCTAAACTAGGTTTAGGAGTAACTTCTAGGCTAAGTGAACGTCTCTCGGATCTAGAAGCCGCTTTCCTCTTCCTATCCCTTTCTAATTAATTTAGGTGCAATTTAAGCACATTCCACTGTTTCTCATCCCATGAAGAACACTCATTACAAGTTTTCTCCCAGCTACATTCTTGCCCCCTACATTTACTGCAGATCAAATGAGGACCATAACAAGATTTTGTTAACCTAGTTCTACACCCTTTGCTGCAGTAGTGAAAACTAGAAGTGCTAGAATCTGACATAATTCTGCAAAAACTACGAAACTAATCTCAAAAAAGCTAATAAACTGATGAAAGCTTGTTGGCTACCGAAACAAAATAATTGTACTTCACCAAAATCAGCAAAGTAAACCATGAAAAAAGATGTTGCAAATGGTGCCAATGCATGCACCAGAGCCGGCAGAAACAAATTTTCTCTACCTGCCAGTTGTTTCTCAGGTGCTCCGACAGTGGGCAGGGCCTGTCACCTACACAAAACAGTAGAAGCACTACTGCGAATTTTGTTAAAAGTTGCCGCACGAGTAGAAACGTTAGTTATGTAATTACTTGGTAAGTTACTTATATGAAATTACATGTTATACACGTGGTAAACCCACACATATGGCATCGCGGTGCAGTCAGGGAAACGAGTGTCAAGTGACTGGTGCACCAGCAATCACCCAACTAGAGGACTAAGGGTGCATTCACTACTAATCATTGATGTTTAGGTGAACAGTAGTATTGGTAAGGCACTGGTTGATACTGGGTGTTTAGTAACTGTTGTAACTCCAAACATTGTTGGACACTGATGGCTTTTGATGGCTCAAAAGTGAAATGCCAAGGGAGATGTCATGTGCAAATTGGAATAGGAGTTTAGATTGACGTTGAAGCTGTCGTGACTAAACAAAGCTCACCCAGTATTAAGGTGGTGTTGGGTATGGATGTTACTGATTGCATGGGTGGTGTTGTAATTGCAGGTGGGACAGTAGAATTTGGGGTCAGAGGCCATGCTGTAGTTGCTGAGCAGTCAGTAAGCAAAACAGAAAGTTCACAATCAGAGGATACCTTTGACGTAATTGCTGAGTAACCAGCAAGCAAAATAAAAAGATCACAATTAGAGGAGACTGTTGAAGTAATTAAAGATAAGAATTTAATGCTACATTTAATGGACAATATTGGGCAGTGGAATGGAAATGGAAGTCTAGTCTACCAGTTGTGATAATGAAATAGATTACTATGAGAAGAGTTTGCAGGGTAACAAGAAAGGTTTTGAAGAAGAGGTTGAGCGAATGGTCAGAGAAGGTATTTTAGTAGCTTGGAAATAAGATGTAAAAACAGTCATTTATACCCTTGCTAGCTGTTGAACAGCCTACCAAGAATAAAATAAAACCTGTATTGGGTTTTAGAGAGCTGAATGCTCATATGAGTTATCATACAGGGGATGAAATAACTAATGTTTGTAATGAAACCCTTTGAGAATGGAGGCAAACAGAGACTGGAACCATTGCTGATCTAAAATATGACAAATTTTGGAAGAAATTTGTATTTTTCCTAACATACAAATCTGAGGTCTTTACATAGGAATTACCTTCAGCGTAAGCTGGAGCAGGCTATTCTACACAACATGGTTGTTTGGTAGTTGAACTACCGGTAGGAGGGGCGAGGGGTATCCTAACCACCTCCCTTCGCTGGGTTGCGCAACCACTGTTCCCTGCTGTAATTCTAGCCAGAACCTCTCTCTCCATGTCATGTCTGGATGTTAACATACTTCCTAGATATTTAAATTCCCTCATGCTCTCAATATCTCCCATATTTTGTTGTTGGTTGTTCCTTGAGAACCTCATCATTTTGGTTTTACTTCCACTGATCTCTAGTCCCACTCTGGCAGCAGTTTCTTTGAATGGTATATACAAACATTCTATATTTTGTATATCTGTACCTAAGAAATCAACATCATCTGCAAATGCAAGGACTTATGCATTTGTATCTCCCAAGATGACCCTGTAAAGTCACCACATCGGCGCCAGCGTAGTGTTTCGGCGGCGCCATTAATTAAGTCTCCGCTGAGCATGTTTTCTTTGGTGACTTCTCATTTTCTTCAAACTCAATTAGTCACGCCTAAAACGTGCCAGGTCACAGTCAATTCCATTGTCTTTCGCGGGCCGGCGCCAGTCGGCCGCTATATAAACTGCCTGGATCTGTAATAAAGTAGCAGTAACTTTTACCTGCTCGTTTCTTTGACACCTTCACAGTGGTGACCCCCGGAGTATCCCGGAGCCATTAACGGACCGACACGGTGACTTAGTCTTGGCTCCAGGATTTCTCCAAAACGCTCTTAGCGGCCTAAACACGGCGCTGTAACCAGCGTTTGAGCGTGCTGACTCTCGTCGGCGTCCTATATGTTCGCCTTCTCCACTTTCGGGCTGAGGAACGCCGGGGCCACCTTCCAGCGGCTCATGGACAGCATCCTGGGGGACCTAAAGTTCTGCGTCTGCTACGTCGACGACGTTCTCATATTTTCCAGGTCTCACAGCGAACACCAGAGACATATCAGGGCAGTCCTGCAGCGCCTCCAAGAGAACGGCCTCGTCGTCCGCTTTGACAAGTGCACCTTCGGCATCCAGAAAGCAGAATTCTTGGGTCACGAGGTGTCTCCGACAGGCGTCCGCCCTCTTACATCGAAAGTAGCAGCCGTAGCCAGGTTCCCGACCCCCACCTCCGTCAAGGCCATCCAGGAGTTCCTTGGGATGGTAAACTTCTACAGGCGGTGCATCCCCGGGATCGCGCACACCACGGCCCCCCTGACAGAAGTCCTAAAAGGCCAACCGAAGTCCCTGTCTTGGGGACCCAGCCAGCAGCAGGCCTTTTCCCTGACGAAGGCCGCCCTCACCAAGGCAACCGCCTTGGCACACCAGGATCCCAAGGCCCCCCTCCAGCTGACGACAGACGCCAGTAACGTCGCCTGCGGTGCTGTTCTGGAGCAAATCATCAACGGCACCCCCCAGCCCATCGCCTTCTTCAGCAAGAAGTTCAATCCCGCAGAGACCCTCT
Source organism: Macrobrachium rosenbergii (assembly GCF_040412425.1). Taxonomy (NCBI): domain Eukaryota; kingdom Metazoa; phylum Arthropoda; class Malacostraca; order Decapoda; family Palaemonidae; genus Macrobrachium; species Macrobrachium rosenbergii. The sequence continues at coordinate 37,267,184 of NC_089777.1, forward strand.
ACAGCACCTTCGACAGGGAACTCTGTGCGATGTACTGCGCAGTTCGGCACTTCAAGTTCCTCCTGGAGGGGACGCCCTTCACAATCTTCACAGACCATCAGCCACTGGTTCACGCCTTCACGAAGCAGGGGGACGCATGGTCTTCCAGACAGCAGCGCCACCTCTCAGCCATAGCCGAATTTACCTGTTCCGTCAGGTACCTCCCCGGCAAGAAAAATCCCGTAGCAGACGCCCTCTCCAGAGTCGAGTTGAACGCAGTGCAGCTTGGTGTAGATTACCAGGACCTCGCCAGAGAACAGGCCGCTGACCCAGAAACCCCAGCATACCTCACCGCTATCACGTCCCTCAAGTGGCGGGACGTGACCCTCGCCCCGGCGGCCCAAGCCTGCTCTGCAACATCAGCACAGGTCAGCCCCGCCCTTTGGTTCCAGCCTCACGCTGCCGCCAGATATTCGACATAATTCACGGCCTCTCACACCCCTCCGGCAGGACCACGCCAAACTGCTTTCAAAAAGTTCATCTGGCACGGGGTGCAAAAGGACGCCACGCCCTGGGCAAAACAGTGCCTGCAGTGCCAGACCAGTAAGGTGGGTTGTCACACGCAGTCGGGGTAGGCGAGTTCCCACAGCCAGAGCGCCACTTCAGCCACATCCACATCGACGCCGTCGGGCCCTTCCCCATCAGGCGGATCCAGATACCTCCTGACAGTGGTAGACCGTTCGACGAGGTGGCCCGGCCACACCCATGCAAGAAGCCACCGCCAGCCCGTGCCGCCGAGGCCCTGCTCTCCAGTTGGGTTAGCGCGCCAGCATCCCGGATCACATCACAACCGACAGGGCCCCGCCTTCCTCTCCGAATTGTGGTCCGCCCTGGCTCAACTGCTGGGAACCATGCATCACACCACCATGGCGTACAACCCAGCGGCCAACGGCCTGGTCGAACGATTCCACAGGTCCCTAAAGTCATCCCTCATGGCCCTCTGCACCGCCGAGGACTGGAAACATCAGCTGCCGTGGGTCCTCCTCGGGTTGAGAACCGCCCCCAGAGCCGATGGCACCCGTCTGCAGCCGAACAAACCTATGGGGAACCCTCGTGGTGCCGGGAGAGCTCGTGACGGATGAACGCCACTCCCCATCACTGCAGAGGCTCCGCGACATGGCTGGCAAGTTCGCCCCTTGCAGGCGCTCATACATCGACAAATCAACCACCTTCATGCCGCCACAGCTGTCATCCGCCACCCACGTCTTCATCAGAGTCGACGCCGTCCATCCACCACTAACCAAGCCCTACAGGGGACCCTTCCGCGTGCTGGAATGGAACAGCAAGGCGTTCCGGCTGGCACTCCCTGGGAAGGATGACTGGGTTTCAATAGACCGCTTAAAGCCCGCCTTTCTGTCAGAGAGTCCCGACAGCGACACAGCACCCCTTCTGCCCAACCGCACTCCAGCACGCCCTCACCCCCGCAGGCGCGCCGCCCCAGGAAGGACCGCCCAACCAGCAGCCTCACAGGCGGGAGACCCCTCCGTTATCTTCAAGGAGCCGCGGCACCCTTCAGTGTCCCAGCAGATACAGGGATTAGTCAGACGCGTCCCTCGTCTTGTGGAGGGGGGAGTATTTGTAAAGTTGTAAGGTGTCAAAGAAACGAGCAGGTAAAAGTTACTGCTACTTTATTGCAGATCCAGGCAGTTTATGTAGCGGCCGACTGGCGCCGGCCCGTGAAAGACAATGGAATTGACTGTGACCTGAGGTCGAAACAATAAACAATAATATGCAGTGAACGAGTACAAATTACAATACAAAACATACAGAACTTCAATATGGATACAGTCTTGATGCCTGTGAATGAAGAAACATATGATACACGTGTGACATTTGTATAAATACGTATAAAGTAAAAATGGTTAAAAATCGTGTGACCTGGCACATTTTAGGCGTGACTAATTGAGTTTGAAGAAAATGGGAAGTCACCAAAGAAAACATGCTCTGCAGAGACTTAGTTAATGGCGCCGCTGAAACACTACGCTGGCGTCGATGTGGTGACTTTACAAAGTCACCACATCGGCGCCAGCTTAGTGTTTCGGCGGCGCCATTAATTAAGTCTCCGCTGAGCATGTTTTCTTTGGAGACTTCCCATTTTCTTCAAACTCAATTAGTCATGCCTAAAACGTGCCAGGTCACAGTCAATTCCATTGTCTTTTGCGGGCCGGCGCCAGTCGGCCGCTATATAAACTGCCTGGATCTGTAATAAAGTAGCAGTAACTTTTACCTGCTCGTTTCTTTGACACCTTTACAACCCCACCCTCAACTCCCTCGATACTCCGCATTATTTTCTCCAAAATTAGATTAAACAACATTGGAGATGGAAGGCAACCTTGTCTCAAACCTGTTTTAATTTTAAAACATTCTGTCTTTTTCCTTCCCACCTGACACAACTCTTACTATTCCTGTAGCATACTTTTACCAAGTTTATAAGCTTTTCTGGTATAACGAATTCCTTCACAAAATTCCACACTGATGGTCTATGGATAAGTGCAATGCAATTTGCTACTGCCGCTTAGAGTTAATTTCCAGGGAGAGGAGATGAAGAAGAGGGAATGGGATAGGTTGAAATTTTGAAGAGATTTTGGAGGGTCATAAGTCTTTTATGTTATTGATAATATGCACTATTTTGATATATTTACATGACAAGGATGTACTATAGTTGAAAATGAAAACTTGATAATAGAAATTAGGCTAGTGTTGAATATAAGGTTGTGAAGAAATTTACAGCACAGTATTTGATACATTTGCTTATAGTAAGAGTTGAAAATTAATTAAAAATTGAGCTCTGTCATTTCAAATACAGGTTTACTATTTTACTAATACTATTATTTTCCTTCATTCACATGGATATATACATTCGAGAAGAGTATATTTTACTAATTACAGCAATGATACATCAGTTTTGTGTAATTTTCTTTGGTCCCCAAAAAATATCTTTGTGCCCACCTAGGCGTCCCCACTGATGGAATGCCAGCTACGTCGCTGGGTAGCGGGTGAGTGGGTCTGTCAGAATTTTGGATCCGTGGTGTTAGGTAGGAAGTCAGCGAGCTCCCAGGGTATTGTGTCAGCTTCTCTAATTTGTTGTGAAGTTAGTTGTGTGGCCGTTCTTCCATCATAATAAGATAAGTTTACAATAACATTTTGAGGTACCGAAAACAATAAAACACAATTTAAGCAGAACCCAACCTTGGCCCATTTTGATTCTGTTTGGAAACAAGAATGTTCAAGATTCTTAATACCAGAGAGTGAAATTGATACATTAAAGCGAATAGACAACACTCTGCAAAATTTAGAAAAGAAACCATACAAGGAAGTATATCATGGAGACAATATGTATCAGACCTCCAGCTATGTTCCTCTACAAAAAGTATGACAAAAATTCAAGAAAAAAATGGGACATTTGTCAAATCATCTTGACTCTGAAGAATTAAACAACATCGGAGAAAAATTTTCAAACATAAATGACAAAACAACCTAGACGAAAATTTTCGTGGAAAAAAAGATACTGTGCCTGACAAGTAAGAATGGGCAATATTTGTTTATAGATTTTCCTACTTGAAAACGACCCCACAGGGAAGCTTTCTTATAAAAAAAAACTGTTAACACTAACCATAAATGACATCACTAGTCTACTACCGTTCGGGATCAAAGATATCTACTTGAACAATTTTTTTTATACTGCACTGTGTCAAATACAAGACCTGCCAAACATATCAATCATCTATAATACAAATACACACACGAGCCTTAACAACAGTTATCCAGTTCCTCACAGAAAAGATCGCAGTTGTTTCATAAATATGTAAAGTGGAAAGAAAATAAAGAGATTGACTGAAGTTCAGAAATTATCGCATATCCATAAGTCAAACAACAAAGCCCTTGTAACCTGTATAAAAGCCAAATGTAAAAATGCATTAAATTTGATCAATTACCTCACACAAATTGGGGGACTGACAGACCAACCTTGACATTGCTGCACAAACCAGCTGTTATATCTATTCTAGACTATGGATGGTAGATATACATTTCTGCCTCGGCTGCAACATTGAAAAGGCTGGATCCAGTTCATAATGAGGGACTTGGGATGTGCACTGGAGTTTTAAATCTCCCCTAAACTCTTCTATCCAAGTTGAAAGTAGTGAACCACCTCTGGCCCTTCAACATGACGTCATATGCAGTGCAATAAAAATACAGGGGAGTGATTCACTTGCTGATCAAAGAGCCAGATTTGTAAAAAAAAAAATCACTCCACCTTTCTCAGAGTCAACAAATATAAATATATAAAATTTTCTCCAATAATTGACCACCTTTTTCATGGATTATGAATAAGGTATAAAAATTTGTACACTTAAAATATTTATCTAACACTGCATGTACACCAGAACCTCATGAACAAAAGACAACAGAACTTTTAAAGGTTCACTATACAACACATTCATTGATCCAAGTCTTCAACAGGCTTGGCATTTGCAGGGATACTGCCCAACAAAAGATACCTAACAATGCTGCTGTTACCAGCACGAATTATGTGCAACAGGATAAGCCACTGACTTTAAAATTGAAATTGACAAAATACAAACCTGAGCAGGGTCTGCTGCATTTATGACGTTCTTTAGGTTAGGCTGCTTGGTGCTTAAGCATCCCCCAATTGATTCGCAGCTAGTTGTTTGATAATCCTTAATGTACAGTGTTTTTATGTACTGCGGAGCTTTTATGTGCATTTTCTTGATTTGCCGGCACATGAGAAGTGAATACATAAAAGGTGAAGGGAAGGTACATCTGATAATGGCATCTTGAGTTTTGTTAGACGCAGTTATGAAGTAATGCGACATCACTCTGCAATCAGTTTGAATGTGATTCTCTTGACTGTTCATCTTGAGAGGATAGAATTCTTAGTGTGTAGGTGCCATGAAACTATCTTAAAAAAATGGGTGGCTTGGCAGGCAATCGGGAAAGTTATATTTAGAGTAGAGTATGTAAAGTGAAAACGGCTTACTAAATGGTTATAAACATCATTTGTTTGAAACACGTGAATAGTATTGGGTTCCCAATAAAGTTCATAAGGGCAGCATATTAGAGGTTACTAAGTGCTTTTTCCATTATGACTGTTAATGATTCCATACTGCTCATACTTGACCCTATTTTTAGGCATTAACTGCTTTGGTGCTATGCATAAATAAAATACGTGACATTATTATTTCACTTTATTGAATAAGGAAAGAAAAAGTCTCATAGGATTTGATCTCCAAGTGAAACCTCTGGACGAACATGTTTCCTTGGTTGAAATTTAATTGCAATGACCTACACTGTTCGGTATGAGAGTGAAGTAAGCTATTTTATTAATAATCTCGGTGATTAGTTAATGAAATATCTTAATAAAATGGAAAGACTTACGTTCCTATTATATGATTAACTATTATTAAGGGAGGTGAATTGTTATGACATACTAACAGAAAAAGAAGCAATTTTTTATAAGTAGCAATAGTAATAAAAATTATTACCAATAAAATATGACTACATGCACTGCATACAGCGACGGCGTTTCTGTGTCATCGCACTGGAAAGTAGTTGTGTTATGAGAGACTTTCAATAACACATGCAGTGTAATACTGCACCTTAGTTAGACACGGAGAAATAATATATAGTTGTTTCAGCCCATTTCCACACCAGACCAGTCACTCTCCCTCCACAAATTCAAACATACCTTCCACTTAAATCATAAAAACCTTTTATTTCCTTTAAAAACTTGTCTTTTGTACTACTGATATTCAACACCCTCCACAATGTCTCTGCCGTTTATATTATAAGTTTTTTTATATCTATGTATACCACATAGAACATTGCACCTTTATTATCAAACATCTCAAATAAACGTTTATTGACAAATACTTGATTCCCAGCCTCTTCCTCACACTGTTTTTCCCTATCAGTCTTACTTTCTCAATCGCAATCTGACAATATGTTTTTCCCTATCAGTCTTACTTTCTCAATCGCAATCTGACAATATGTTTTTCCCTATCAGTCTTACTTTCTCAATCGCAATCTGACATTATGTTTTTCCCTATCAGTCTTACTCTCTCAATCGCAATCTGACAATATGTTTTTCCTTATCAGTCTTACTTTCTCAATCGCAATCTGACAATATGTTTTTCCCTATCAGTCTTACACCTTCCTTGGTGTTTTAAGTAATGTTATGTCCCTATAATTTTTTACTGCTTCCTCTGTGACCGTGACCCCTATAATACACAGACAGACACAAACACACACTTTATAGGCTACATATATATTTATATATATATATATATATATATATATATATATATATATATATATATATATATATATATATATACATAAATATATATAATGTGTGTTTGTGTGTGCATGCATGTATATTAATGTGTGCGTGTCGGGTCACCATGTGTGTATGTGTAGTTTATAAGAGTAAACTCAACTACTTGGTGTAATCACAACCAAGCTAAACTACTTGTTAAGAGTTCCATTTTTTTCTGTTTACTTTGCATATCAAACTGATCATTATTTGTGAACGATTTTACTGCCTTGTGCATCTCTTTTTACATCATCCGTTACATTCTGTTCATAATCTCGACGTATTAAGTAATTACACGTGAAATATTCCATTTGTTAACAAGGAAATTGTACTCTTGCTACATAAAGAAAAAATAATTTTATCTGAAGTTCATTATCTGTAATCCACTGCAAGTCAATATAAAATGAAATAAATCTTGTTTTTATTTTATTACACATGTAACTGAAAAGATAGAAGCACAAGAGAATTAAGCCTTTACTGAAATGACCAAGACCCCCAGGTTTGTATGTTGCGTACATTACCTTTAATCTATCCTACTAAGGGATTCAGAGCCAATGAAACACGATTTTTTGGCAACACCTTTTTATCAAAGCACCAGGTAAAGGTGAAACTTGGCAAGTGTATATTTTATAACCCTACCTAATTTTTGCAAGTGTTGTTTAGTACCTAAGTTAAATAGTTCTGGTATTTATCAGAGTAAAAGTGTGTTTCCTATGCGAGAGCCATCAAAGTCGCGGGTAAGGGTTTTGAACACGATAGTGACGTTAACTTATGATGTCATGAGGCTCCGACCACAGTGAAAAGAAGTTTACTTATGGGAAAAAGTCTCTTCACTGTGGCTCAGCCCACTTGCCGATGACATACTCACTAACTGATATTAGCAAGGCCAAGAGAAAGAAGGTCTGCTAACTTCCCCCCAAATCCCCCATGTATGCGAAGCTTTATCTACCTCCTTATTGCATCAGCAGGTGAAGTGCCTAAAAGAAAACGAAAAAAAGGGACCTTGAGCAGGTGCCTCTAAGATACGTCATCGCCTACGTAGTTACCCCAGGTGGGGAGCGACCCCACCCAATTGGGTAGACCTTGTCTCTCTTGGCCTTGGATTGTCTAACAGCTCCTGCCCACACTTCTGGGGCAGCCAAGTAACTATTACCCTCTATAGAAATGATTACCTATCCACACTATAGTAAATCTTGCCACGGGTCTTCTCACTTGTATACAAAGTGGCTAGCAAGCCGTAGTACAAATGGAGTCTTGCAACCATGGGGACAATTCCATACCCTGCTGGCCATTATCGAGTTTGTCGAAGCCTAGACCAATATCCAAAGATATTGGCCTAGACTATGTAAGCATTAGTGACTTACTGCCTACCTGGTGGATGGGCGGAGCTTCTTGACGTCCTATTATGTTTACGTCACGAATGGTTTTAGGACCCTTGACTGAGATTTTCTCGGTTCCGGTATCAGAGACTTCAGTTTACTCTATAAATATTAAAACTATCAAACTTAGGTACTAAATAATACTTGCAAAAATTCGGTAGGGTTATAAAATACACACTTCCCAACTTTCACCTTTATCCGATGCTTTGATAAAAAGGTGTTCCCGAAAAACCGTGGTTTATCGGCTCTGAATCCCTTAGTAAGCACAGAACAACCAATACAGTATAACGATGCTTATAGCTATGTCTAATATTACTTTTATATATATGCCAAGATTTTAATCAAGTGCCGTCTTTATTTTATTTTATTTAATTTATTTATTTATTTTTGCAAAAGAATAGTCATAACAAGAAAATTACGGAACATCACCACAAAGTGCCCTGTATTTGTTAACGATCGCAGTGTCCAAAAATACCATTACTCTCAGTTACTTTTGCTTTGACAAAAGTGTGTCGGATGGTATCCTGGTGACATCCCCAGTTTGAGTTCTGCTGTAATTTGTAGTAGACCTCTGCTTGGTTTTTAAAAGGTTTAGTGTCGTTTTCTGCAGAATATTGCCAGAGGAGTAATATCAAGATGAGTAGGGATATGTTGTGTAGCGGAACAAGGAAATATCTTTGCCCACTGCAACGATGTTTAAGTGTGAATAAGTGGAACATAACTGGAAATTGGTGAAATGAATGAGAGTTATCTTTATAGCATAGTGATGAATGCATTGCAGACGAACAATTATTTCAGAAGTGGTAATTACAATTCAAAAAATCACCTGAAAATTCAGTATAAGGAAAAGTTAAAAATGTGGCCAACGATTGAAAGCGGAACCTTTTCAAGTTTTTCAGTGTGCTTCTGTTAATTTTGTTCTTTAGTCCTTTACCCATCCTTGATCCAAGAAAAAAAACTGAATGATGTTAAGTGTTAAACAATCCATATGATTGCCAGCATGGAAAGGACTCGTTATGTGGTGTACGTCTAGATGCTCTTTCTCAGAGTTGCTGAGAAAAGTTATTATTATGGGTTGTATTGTACTTTATTACTTTTAGTTTTCCATACTCCATTTTTGTTGTTAGTTTTCCACGGATCCATATGCAAGCCGTTTACGACAGTCTGAGATGGACGTTAAGGTAAGTTACATCCTATTACCTCACGTAGCCTACATTGTGAAGTAACTTGCTATATTCCTGTCAAATACAGAACAGCAATTACCTCTGATATAAAAGATCATTACAGCTATTATTATTATTATTATTATTATTATTATTATTATTATTATTATTATTATTATTATTATTATTATTATTATAGGATCTGGGTTTATAATGATGATGCGCTTTTTATTTTTTAAAATGGGCAGAAATACAGAACAGCTCCGAATGGGGTATTACCTTGGATATTGACTTTTTCTATAGTGTTTTGGTTGCTTATCAAGAATTTACCGTTATTTTTTATCGTTTGACTGTAATTAACCTGTAATTAACCTCAGAAATTGTATGCTGGCCATCCTGGATGCTATCGTGTATGTGCAGTGTTATAGGGGAGCTTTTGGTAAAAAGTGGAGTTTCCTTTACCAGGGGGCGGAGCTCCCGGTTAAGTAACACGGCCTGCTAGGTTAGTTTAGGTTAGGGTACGTGAGGTTAGTATAGTTCCTTTTATAATAGCCAATCCCTTCTTGAACATACGGTCCCTAATGACTAGCGCATGCGCGTAACCATTCCATAACAACATGGCACTCCAGTCTTTCTCCCAACGATTTCCCCCACCCAAAACCCCGAGTTCCCAAAGGGTCCCCAACCATGTTGGATAGAATGAGGTTAATATTATTATTAACCGACAATAAACAACACCACCTCCTTCATCAGCAACACTAAAAGTATAGGAAAAATCAATTCTAAGGTAATAGTCCATATGGAGCAGTTTTGTAGTTTTACTTTAAAATGTATCTTTCTTTTTCTTATATGGCCAGGCCTACATAACTACTGCCTAAGAAGAGCTCCTCACGGAGATATCGCTTGTTAATAAAACTTTTTACCGAAAAATACAGAATAGGATGTATATGCAGTACAGGGAGATAAATTTTAAATCTTAGAGATAATTTTTGAAGTTTACTTTGTTTTTACATTCAACCCCAAGGGGCTGGTACTAAACATGGTGCCCCGAGGACCTTTTCTGTAGACAGTCACTTTCGATATTGTGGAAATAATTGATCGTGGAAATGCACATCAAAATTAAAGCAAATGATATATCTTCATGTGGCCATTCCGTGACATTTTCTTATTAATGATGGTAGCCATTTACGACTTACTGGAAATGTGTTTGAAGAGGTTCTTAATTTTTGCATGAATATTGTTTTGGTTTAATTCTAGCTTGGGAAATGGTGATTTCAGTGTAGTGTTTCCTCTCTAAAGTTTGGTTTCATTGTCTGACATGGGAAATTTTGATATCCGTATTTCATTCTCTTCCTGCTGTTAAATGTTTGACTCCATTGAAATTAAATAGAGACAGCTCTTTTCATTAAAACCAAAATATTTAAAACTTACTTTAAGGTAAAAATAGAGATAGAATTGCACAAATTTTTCATGGTCGTTGTGATTTTGGCATTTCAGTCCCAAGGAGACGGGACTTCAGGTCATCCTTGTAGTCTTCATTCGTAGAACGAACAGATCCCACCAATAATGCTTTGTTTGCACTGATGATATCAGCCCTGCGACATAACCTCTCCCTTGAAAATCGGAAATAATGTATACCGGATCCTGCTGTCATTTTCTTAGCGTTTTTGCTCCCATAGACAGAGCAACTGCTTGGCATATTTGCATCACAGAGGTCGATCCACTCTCGTGAGAGATAAGCAACTGACTGGTCGTTGGCCTGAAGGACGGTGAAGCATCTGAGGTCACAAACCAGTCAACCATAATAATGCTAGACGTCTAACCTGTTTACATGGATTTGAGACCATATATTTCTTCTCCTCTTGATTCCTTTTCGTGCTTATCTCGAGTGAAGAACTTACCTCATAAATGTGATTTATTAAAGATATTGCCCCTTTATAAATCGGCTAAGGCTGGATAGTCGACTCTATACTGCCCCGCGATGTAGTTGATATTTTCAAAAGTATGCAATTGTTCACTGCATTCATTTGTAAACGCTTTACCTTGTTTTTACTCAGATTTTCGAATAAACAACGACATTGTCTCTGAAGACGGTTTGATGGTTTTCCGATCTTTTTACTGGAGACCTTGAAGTTTGTGCTTTACTGAGCTATAGCGTTAGGCACGTGCGCGAATGTCCCTTCTCTCATCCTTCCAGGAGCTGGAGATAGAAGGATTCCGAAAAGCTTTCAGGGAAAACTCCGAAGATTTCGATAATTTCAGCATCGTCTTTATAGTCAAGTATAATCAGAATTTCATTTTTTTTTATATAGAACGTAACCACAACAGTAGTTTCCCGTAAGGGGAGGGGGCGGTTATTGTCGTCAGAGCACCTCACGTGGTGGACCGTAGGCATTACTTAAGGTTCTTTGCAGCGTCCCTTGGGCCCCTGGCTGCAACCTCTTTCCTTTTTCTGTACCTTTCTTTCTTCAGCTGACTTTCCACCTCTAAATGTTTCACAGTGCAGCTCCGAGGTTTTCCTCTTGTCGCACCTTTCAAACCTTCTAACTGTCAATTTCCCTTTCAGCGCTGAATGACCTCATAGGTCCCAGCGCTTGACCGTTTGCCTAAATTCTATAATCCAATCTATAATCCACAACAGTAGTTGGAATAAAATTCTCTTAAAGCATCATTGCCCCAAGTTGAATACCTATATTTAAAAGACAAAGAAAGGACTGATAATAAAATATCGTTAAATATGAAATATAAATTAAGCGAAAAGTAACCATCATCATCTCCTTTCCTCCCGTCTTCGCAATCTCAAATTAAGTTAAGTATACCTTAGTTTTACCTGTATGTTGATAACTGATCCCATCTCCCCCTCTGTTACTCATGTAACCTCGAATAATGTTTTCAAAATATAACCCCTGATTGTTTACTTACTTCGGGCGTAGATATAACCAGTGGTTTGTCTTCAAGGTTCTAATTCTGCTTCTGTGAAGTTGGGTGGGTCTCCTTTGAAATGAAACTCGATCTACTTATTCATCCGTTGTGGAGTATTTACTCTAATATTTGGGGAGACTTTTCTTACACTTGCCTCTTTTGAAGGTGTCTAAAACAGGTAATTGTTTATAGGTAACTTATAATTTAGACAACTCATTTTCCGTGACATTGCTTGATTTGGTAAGCATCCCAGTCGTGGTCACTTGTTTATAAAAAATGTAATAGCTAATCTGTATTTTAAGCAAGTAAAAAATGCGCCGAATCGAGTTTTCTGTACAGCGTATAATGCCGTATGAAAATCTCTTAGCCACGGCACGTGAAACTCTCAGCCGCGGCCCATGAAACTTTCAGCCACGGCCTGGTTGTGACCTTTGTTGCTGGCACCTATAGCGGTGCCGACGCACGATCATGACTAACTTTAACCTTAAATAAAATAAAAACTACTGAGGGTAGAGGGCTGCAATATGGTATATTTGATGATTGGATGGTGGATGATCAATATACCAATTTGCAGCCCTCTAACCTCAGTAGTTTTTAGGGTCTCAGGGCAGACAGAAAAAGTGCGGACGGACAGACAAAGCTATCTCAATAGTTTTCTTTTACAGAAAACTAAGAAGTAACACACAGAGTATGGCGCTTATAAGCTAGTATATATCTAAAATATATATCAATATGAACTCGTCAAATAAGGATGCCACAACATTGAGAAACAAGTACCATGCACTTATTTAAGAAGCAAAAAAACGCTTAGGAGAAGAGACTTTAAAGACATTATTTTAATATCCTTATAACAATTCCTATACAATTACGTTTCTCTTAATGATTTCCTTCCACAGTTGGTTTTTATTATTATTATTTAAAAACATTGACACATAGCACTCAAAAAAAAAAAAAAAAAAAAAAAAAAAAAAACGCAAGCAATATCGCACCCAATGCACATTGATATAAAGTAATAAAATGCATTGAATTATATGAGTTTGCCTTGTCAACGTGTGGTGTACTCTTTTCCAAGAAATATTAACATTACAAGTTTATAATTATTCTTCGTGGGATTTCATAAACATTTTCTTGACTATAATACGTTTATATTCATTGTTTAGACAACGGAAGTGATCATCTTCAAGTTTTTCCTTTCTTCCGTCCAGGTTGGAAAACGAAGGAAAACCTGTTAAAACTGATGATGAATATTTTGGAATTTTATTTCGACGGAAAAATGTCAGTTTTTACGAAGGCAGATTTTTTTTGTCTAGATTCGTTGAGAGATTTTGCGACCACGGAAATGATGACGCAATACTTGATTTCTTTGCTTGGAGAGTTTCATATGGAAATAAAAAATATTGCTTAATATTGATATATGTATTATTGATGTAAACAAAGATGTGAGTATATACACTTACTCAAAATTTCTATAATGATTGTAGCAGAAGAGAGACTAAAAACGATGTAAGCATATCCATATTTTATTCCTTTCTGTCAGTCGTCCACGATAAGAAGTAAATTGGTAAAGATTCGTTATTACGAAAGAGAGTGGACAGAAAAGGTACATTTTACGACCTGGGTCATAATGGAGTATATCTGCACCGCTCTATAAGGTTGCTGCGTCATCTCGGGCGTGATCCCAATATCGGTTAAACCATGGTTACCCAAGACAGGTATCTTGTATGCGAGTGTCATAAAACCAATTTTGATGTGTAGAAGTTATCTTCTTATTTTTTGTAAATATATATTACATTTTAATGTAGCCATTTATCCATAAAAATTACTGTTGGTTGTACTTCTCCTCTCTTCTTTTTTTTCTTTTATTTTCATAAATTTAAAGTTTAAATTTGCGCCTTGGCTAATAATATACTATAATTATACAATAATTATGAGATACAGCGGCCTCATAATTCTTTCGTATTCTGATTTTGATGTGGCGAGGTTTCATAATGCACAGCTGTTGGATGGCGGATACCCTTTTCAATGTGTAGCCAGAAACTCGCGCCTATTAATCTTGTAGCTAGAGAAAGACAGGCTGTCAGCGATAAAACTTGAAGGGTTTGAATTTTACAGGTCGGCCAACGGTGACATTCATGAGCTTTTTATCGTTTCATATCCTTACAAGGAGAGCCATCGGTAATTGATAATCATAAGGACAGGATTTCTAATAGGTTTATTTTCGATACTGTCTTTTTTTACTTTTGTTTCCAAGGCTGTTCGTTTGATAAATGATTCCTGTTTCACCTCATCTCTCGATTCTCTTCCTCTCCCATAGTGAGGTGGTCTCTCTCTCTTTTCAACTGTAGGCACTGTTCCGTTGAGCTCAAAGGCAGAAATCTCCCTCCTTTCATGCAGCCTCGTAACACCTGTCAGGCCACGTTTCCTCTTAGGAAATAGGTAACCCTCCTAGAATTACGAGATTCTGTGACAGCTTGTTTCCTTCTCCTTCTAAGCTCTGAAATTCTCTTCTTGCCTCTGTTTTCCCGACTTTTATAACTGTTAGGACGAGCATAATTAAATACAGGGCCGGATACAAGGTTTATTGTGGATCCGTTACAACAACTTGCCGCCAAGGACCAGCACACCGGCCGCATCACAACACAACGACGGAACCGAGAACTCAAAAACAAAAGACGTTCACAGCAGGGAATAGAATCAGAATTAACAAAGGATTACCTTTTTTTTTTATCTAAAACTCTACATCCCCTATCCCTAGAAAAGCAATAATACTCCAATTTAAAACATCAGACAATTAAATAAATCAATACTTCTTCCAAAATACGTTACAAATATGAAAACAAAACATGATAAATACAGCATATTTGCATATATTTATAAATCAAGTCGATCTGGAGGTTTACTTATTCGACTGGATCGCCTTAACATTGGCGGTTGTACTGAACATGTAAAGTCACCAATTCATTACGCCAGGATAGTGTTTCGGCGGCGCCATTAATTAAGTCTCCGCTGAGCTTGTTTTCTTTGGTGACTTCCGTTTTCTTCAAGCTAAATTAGTCACGCCTAAAACGTGCCAGGTCACGCATTTTAATCATTTTTACTTTTTATGGTATTTATACGAATGTCACACATTGTGTATCACATGTTTCTTCATTCACAGGCATCAAGACTGTATCTATATTGTGTCTCTGTATTTTCAGATTGTAATTCGTACTCGTTCACTGCATATTATTGTTTATTGTTTCGACCTCAGGTCACAGTCAATTCCATTGTCTCACGGCCCGGCGTCAGTCGGCCGCAATATAACCGCCTGGATCTGTAATAAATCAGCAGTAACCTTTACCTGCTCGTTTCTTTGACACCTTACAGTGGTGACCCCGGGTATCCCCGGAGCCATTAGCGGACTCACACGGCGACTCAGTCTTGGCTCCAGGATTTCTCCAAAAAATGCTCTTAGCGGCCGTAAACACGGCGCTGTAACCAGCGTTTTGAGCGTGCTGACTCGTCGGCGCACCCCACCAGCGTCACTAGCGAACCACACGCGCACGAAAGTGCGTACTCTGACGCGAGTATCCTACTCCAGTAAGGGGTCAAGGAGCGAGCATGGACGCTTTATCCCCTCCTTCATGCAGTTAACGCGGACCCAAAACTCGAGGTTTACCTACCTCCCGCAGCCGCCCGCCCCCGCATCGAGGCCCTCCGCAACTCCACACCAGCGCCCAACACACGACGGCTCAACAATGGCGGGCGCCCTCACCCTAAAGCTGCCGCCGTTTACGCAGGGCAACCCATCGAGGTGGCTGCGCGGGGTGGAGAGCCACTTCAGAATCGCGGACCTCACGGACGAAATCCTACAGGCCGACACAGTGCTCAACGCCCTTCCGGAGGACGTACAACAAACTCATCTCGCGGGTACCCGAAACACTCACCCTTTACATACAGCACCAAAAAGTTCCTCCTGGAGGGACGCCCTTCACAATCTTCACAGACCACCAGCCACTGGTTCACGCTTTCACGAAGCAAGGGACGCATGGTCTTCCAGACAGCAGCGCCACCTCTGCAGCCATAGCCGAATTTACCTGTTCCGTCAGGTACCTCCCGGCAAGAAAAATCCAGAGCAGACGCCCTCTCCAGAGTCGAGTTGAACGCAGTGCAGCTTGGTGTAGATTACCAGGACCTTGCCAGGAACAGGCCGCTGACCCAGAAACCAAGCATACCGCACCGCCATCACATCCCTCAAGTGGCGGGACGGACCCCCCTCGCCCCGGAGGCCCCAGTCTGCTCTGTGACATCAGCACAGGCCAGCCCCGCCCTTTGGTTCCAGCCTCACGCCGCCAGGTATTTGACATCATCCACGGCCTCTCACACCCCTCCGGCAGGACCACGCCAAACTGCTTTCAAAAGTTCGTCTGGCACGGGTGCAAAAGGACGCCACAGCCTGGGCAAAACAGTGCCTGCAGTGCCAGACCAGTAAAGTGGGTCGTCACACGCGTAGTCGGGGTAAAGTTCCCACAGCCAGGGCGCGCTTCGGCCACATCCACATCGACGTCGTCCGGGCCCCTTCCCCATCAGGCGGATCCAGATACCTCCTCACCGTGGTAGACCGTTCAACGAGGTGGCCCGAACCACGCCCATGCAAGAAGCCACCGCCAGCCAGCGTGCGCCGAGGCCCTGCTCTCCAGTTGGGTTAGCCGCCGGCGTCCCGGACCACATCACAACCGACAGGGGCCCCTTTCCTCTCGAGCTGTGGTCTGCCCTGGCTCAACTGCTGGGAACCACGCACCACACCACCACAGCGTATAACCCAGCGGCCAACGGCCTGGTTGAACGGTTCCACAGGTCCTAAAGTCATCCCTCATGGCCGCTGCACCGCCGAGGGACTGGAAACATCAGCTGCCGTGGGTCCTCCTCGGGTTGAGACCGCCCCAAAGCCGACGGCACCCCATCCGCAGCTGAACAAACCTATGGGGAACCCCTCGTGGTGCCGGGAGAGCTCGTGACGGATGATCGCCCTCCCCATCTCTGCAGAGGCTCCCGCGACGTGGCGGCAAGTTCGCCTGCAGGCGCTCATTTTCGACAGAGCAACCACCTTCGTGCTGCCACACAGCTGTCATCCGCCACCCACGTCTTCGTCAGAGTCGGCGCCGTCCGTCACCACTAACTAAGCCCTACAGGGGACCCTTCAGCGTGCTGGAGCGGAACAGCAAGGCGTTCCGGCTGGCACTTCCAGGCAGGAACGACTGGGTTTCCATAGACCGGCTAAAGCCCTTTCCTGTCGGAGAGTCCCGCAGCGTGCAGCACCCCTTCCGCCCAAACGCACTCCAGCACGCCCTCACCACTGCAGGGCGCGCATAACAAGGAAGGGACCGCCCAAACAGCAGCCTCACAGGCGGGAGGCCCCTCAGTTATCCTCAAGGAGCCGCGGCACCTTCAGCGTCCCACCAGGTACAGGGGATTAATCAGACGCGTCCCTCGTCTTGGGGGGGGAGTATTTGTAAAGTCACCAATTCGGCGCCAGGATAGTGTTTCGGCGGCGCCATTAATTAAGTCTCCGCTGAGCTTGTTTTCTTTGGTGACTTCCCGTTTTCTTCAAGCTAAATTAGTCACGCCTAAAACGTGCCAGGTCACGCATTTTAATCATTTTTACTTTATGGTATTTATACGAATGTCACACATTGTGTATCACATGTTTCTTCATTCACAGGCATCAAGACTGTATCTATATTGTGTCTCTGTATGTTTCGTATTGTAATTCGTACTCGTTCACTGCATATTATTGTTTATTGTTTCGACCTCAGGTCACAGTCAATTCCATTGTCTCTCACGGCCCGGCGTCAGTCGGCCACCGCAATATAAACCGCCTGGATCTGTAATAAATCAGCAGTAACCTTTACCTGCTCGTTTCTTTGACACCTTACAAACATTCACTATCATTATTTACAGTTACTTCTATGGGTTCTTCAGCCTCACTGGATCACATGGTACATTAGTGTCTGAAATGAAAGCACTAGAATCACTCAAATTTACAGATGACTTAGAATTATTGATAACACTTCTTTATTGGATTGGTTAAAGTCACCCTCATATCTATGCATAATCTGATCTGCATGTCTTGTCCAAATAATATTACCAAAACTCTGTACTTCCACCTTATAATTTCTCAACCCAAGTACTTATTACCAAAACTCTGTACTTCCACCTTATAATTTCTCAATCCAAGTACTTCCACAATCTTTCCTTCCACCCATGGTGAACCTTTCCCAAAATTACCAACAAACACAGCATCATTGACTTTATACAATTTAACTTCCTCCTGGAAAATTTCATCCCTCATTTTCCTTAAAGATTTGTCTTTCAGTTTAACTGATTCAACAGTACCTTTGAAATTCCTACCGAACATTATTTCTGCTGGGACCTTACCCGTGGAAGAATTCACAGTCCTCCTATAGTTAAACAAAAATCTACAAATTCTGGTCTGAATATCTCCCTTCTTAAATTTTCCCAGGCCCTCTTTGAATGTTCTCACCGCCCTTTCAGCCAGACCATTGGAGGATGGATGATAAGGAGCTGGTGTTACATGCTTAATACTATTTTTACACAAGAACTCCTCCATCTCTTGAGAAACAAAATTTGAGCATTATCTGATACAATGATATCAGGTATACCAAAATTACAGAATGTCTTCCTCAAATGACCAATGGTAACAGCTGACGTAGTGGAACTAGAAAAATGAATATCCAAAAATTTACTATGAGAATCTACATTTATCAAAAATATTTACTGGGTCCATCGGTCCTGCATAATCTATGTGCAGTCGAGACCATGATTTACCAACAATAGGCAAAGACAATGTAGGAGCTCGAGGATTTGTAAAATTCTTAAAACAAATGCTACAATTCTTTGTGACTTCTCCTATGTCCTGGTCTATCTTTGGCCACCATACCCAATTTTTGCCTCAGCTTTCATAGCATTTATACCATTATGCCCACAATGCAAAATGGTTCAAAACCTTACATCTTAACTCAACAGGAATCAAACCCTATTTCTATACAATATTACATCATTATGGAGAGATAAATCATCTTTTACAGAGGCATATTCCAGAAGTGACATATTATGTTCCTTGACAATCCCAGCTTCAAACAATTTTTCAACTGAGACAATACAGCATCCTTATTGGTGAAATGTTTAACTGCCTGAAAAGAGATGTCATCAAAATCAAGTAATTCAACCAATTTAACATATTCAGCTGGTGTACCAGAATGAAAATCATCATCAAGTGGGCAATCTGCTTAAGGCATCAGCAATTACATTTTCCTTCCCAGGTTTGTGAACTAATTCATAATCATACTGAGATAACAACAAAGCCCATCTTTGTATTCTAGAATTAACATTACATGGAATCTGTTTCCTCTTCCAAAAGTCCCAGTAATGGTTTATGATCAGTTCTAGCAACAAAATTCCTGCCAAGCAAAAATATCTAAAACGTTTCACAGCAAAAATAAGAGCTAATCCTTCTTTATCTAACTGAGAGTAGTTCCTTTCTGCTTTAGATAGTTTTTACTTGCAAATAAATTGTTTTTTCTTGGTCACCAACCTTTGTAACAAAAACACACCCCACACCTACAGGAGACGCATCCACTTCAATGATTAAAGGACTATTCCCCATCAAAACTAGTCAGCACTTTGGACTCGGAAAAATCTCTTTTAATGCCTTCTCAAACGCCTTCTGCTGTACTGAAGTCCATCTAAATTTACATTTTTCTTCAACAAATCATACAAGGGAGCTAGCTTAGAAGAAAAATTCTTTACAACCTTGCAATAGTAAGTAATCATACCTAAAAAGATTGAACTTCTTCAACAGAAGTAGGACATGGGCAATCTAAATAGCTTTCAGTCCCTTTGAAGATGGCTTGACTCTTTCACCTGAGATGTGGTATCCTAAATATTCAATAGATTCAGCCTCCAAAACAGTCTTAGTCTTATTTATTTGTACATTATGTGCTTGCAAAAGTTCCAAAACCTTTCTTAATCGGTGATCATGCTCCCTTTTGGTAGCACAACTTACAATAATATCATCTAAATAAGCAGCTACACCCTCCACATTTGCCAACAGTTGAGAAATAAACCTTTGGAAAATACCAGGAGATGAGGACAAGCCAAAAGGTAAACGCTTATATTTAAACAATCCTTTATGAGTATTAATTACTAAGTACTCTTGACTTTTCTCATCAACAGGTATTTGAAGATAAGCATTCTTTCAATCAATTTTGGAAAAAAAACTTTCCTTACCAACAACAGATAACAATTCCTCTATCTTTGGTAACGGGTACCTGTCACAATGAATTTGTTTATTCAAAATTTTAAAATCGCCACAAATCCTCATTTCAGCCTTATTTTCTTTCAATACAGGTACAATAGGAACTGCCCATTCACTATGTGATATGGGTTCCATCATTTCATCCGCTACTAGCTTATCTAAGGCATCTTCAATCATTTTCTTGTAATAAAAAGGAACTGTGCGTGCTTTCATAAACTTTGGGGTAGCATTAAAACACTAAATGAATCTTAGCCAAAACACCAGCAATAGGTTTACTTGAATCTACCAAGTAATTATCTAGCAGCTTTTCTGCACTCACATTAGCAACCTTTATTACTCTAGTACCTTCATCTATTCCAGCCAGATAAATACCTACTTGCATTAAATCTTTACCACACATATTTGTATTACAAGAATCAACAACATAAAATACCTGAGAACCTTTGTGCTATTATAAAGTACAGAAGCTAACACTTTGCCCAAGACATCAATTTTCATATTATCATAACCTCTTAGCTTTTTATTGCATTGTTCCATATTTAGTTTTAACCTATGTACCCGCTCTTTGGTTATAGTAGACACAGCAGCACCACTGTCAATCTCAAATGGAACTAAATTCTGATTAATACTGAAATAAAATTCATCAGAATTAAGAGCAAAAATCTTTCCTTTAACCATTAACAATCTATCCTCACTGTTGTCTTCATAATCATCAATAGTTTTTACAGCCTTCTTACCTTCAGCCCTACTACTGGAAGCCTTATACCTAGGTTTAACACTACTAGGCCTATGAAGAGACAAATCTTTGTTTGCCTCTCTACACACCCTTTTTAGATGAACTTTCCTTTTACATATGTTACAAGTCATTTCTTTAAACCAACAGTCTATACTCTCACGAGAAAAACCACAATGCTTACAAGATGACTTTTCTTTTCTCACTGAACCAACCTGTGGCTGTGATTCGTTCCTCTCACCCACAAAAGCTTTTTCCATGTTCAAAATTCTTTCTAAACCTGCACTAGAGGTCATAGCTTGAGATCAATATTCAAAGCAACTAAATTGGGAAAATATACTTCATTGTCCACTGCCATAAACAACTGATCTCTGACTCTTGAATCAAATGATTACCAAAATTGCAATCTTTTGCTAAAGCCTTGAGGTCAGCATACAAACTATTCACTGTCTCATCCCTCCTTTTTTTTTTTGTTGAAAAGCTATTAGGCTACGATGATAAGAAGGTTTCACAATGTAATGTGATTTCAATACAGCTACAAGGTCATCGTAAGTCTTTGTATGAGGTAAATCAGGAGAACACAAATTACCCAAGTACAATAAAACATCAGTTCCAATCGACACTAGCAAAACATTTTTCTTTTGTTATCTTCCTCAATTCCAAGATTACTAAAATTAGCTTCTAATAAACTAAGCCAAAGATCCAGGGTTATCTGAGAAGAATTAAAAGGATCAATCTTAACCTGAGTAGTCGTCGCCATCGTGAACAAAACTGCAAGATGAAGCAAAACGTAGGTAGCAGCCTATATGCCAGGTAAGGTAGGGTAAAAACAATAAATCGAAGCATCAACTAGTACAGCTTGGGTAATTGAAAATCCTCACCCCTAGCATAGGCGAACTCTGCCTAACCTCCGCACCATCGCTATCAATCAACTGGCCTTACGGAAGTGTCCTCAGAGCCGGTAGGCTATGCTGAACTCATCAAAACTCCTGGAAAATCCTTACATCCACATGAAGTTCTTGTAGACCCTATGCTCCTCTGCATGGATTCTCGTCGCCATTTGTTAGGACGAGCATAATTAAATACAGGGCCGGATACAAGGTTTATTGTGAATCCGTTACAACAACTTGCCGCCAAGGACCAGCACACCGGCCGCATGACAGCACGACGGAACCGAGAACTCAAAAACAAAAGACGTTCACAGCAGGGAATAGAATCAGAATTAACAAAGGATTACCTTTTTTTTATCTAAAACTCTACAATAGCCATCCTTCCTTCATTCCACCCTTGAAGGCAGTTTGTCTGTCGCTGCCTTCGCTGTTAAGTACCATTTTTCCCTCCTTTTTCTTGCCGTCTTCAGCACTGGGCTAGAAAAGGGCGAGCAAGGGGTTGCCCGTCCGGTGGTCTCTGCTCATGGAAGAATGCAGGCAATTTTTTTCAAAATAAAAATTACCGCCAGTTTCTCTGCTGACATTATATCGTTACTTTGTGACTGGTGTCTCATTTGAGCCATCCCTCTAGGGTGAAAAAACTGGTCTCTCGTTGTCGTTGTGTGTTTAAGGAAACGACGAGAAATCAGCCCAATGTCGTTTTGTTTTTCCAGTAGTAATGATCTTCCTCTGTCAGGGATGTAATGTGAATATTAACCGTTTTCGTGTGGAATTGATGTTGGATTGCTGTTTCAAAGGACCACAAACTTTCATCCTACATTTCCTCTAATTTTTCAACTTATACATACATACAATATATATATATATATATATATATATATATATATATATATATAATATATTAGGCCCATAAAAACTATTTAAACATTTGAAACCATAAGAAATATTACTATTTAAACAAGAAACCATATATTTCAGTTCACTTGTTTCTGTGCCCTGTTCACTCTCAAGAATATGGACAGGTGGAAAGTTACAATGGTATATATACAAAAACATGAAATGTGGCCTTGGGCCTCCGATGTTATGGAGGTGGCGTTTCTTAAGAAGGAGGAGAAAGACCAAATTCCCTAGTGGTTTTTGGCCTCATTAGCTTTCTCCTCCTTCTTGAAACGCCACCTCCATAACATCGGAGGCCTAAGTACACCTTCATGTTTTTGTATATATACCATTGTAACTTTCCACCTGTCCATATTCCTCTGAGTATTGAGGGCACAGAAACAAGTGCCTGAAATATATGGTTTCAATGTTTAAATAGTGTTTTATGGGCCTTCTTATTTTCATATTACACTGTAGTATTACAGGAAAAGACATTCATATATATATATATATATATATATATATATATATATATATATATATATATATATATTATTGTCAAGGATTTACATTCCTCTCTCCTATTTAGATGCCATCTAGCTACCTTCTAGGGAAAAATCCATCATCTAAGTTAACTTATAATTGAGCCAATATGGCGGAACCCAGTTGTTTTCCACTTATATGGACCGAGGACGCATGCCATCGTAGCCTTCAGGACATGCCTGGGCCTACAACACAATGGTTCTCCCTCCTTCAACCCCCCCTGCTACCAGCACACACCTAGATTTCCCCCCCCCCCTTTTTGGGGTAGGCCTAATGTTTTCAAAGTCGGCTTAGTGAGGAAATAGACATTAGGGCGTAAACCACTCGGCGGGGAGCTAGCACCTTAAGCCTTAGGCTCATTATCTTTAAGACCGCTATTCCTTTGATCTTTTTACTGGCAAAAAATTCGCTTTCAGGTAAAAGCCTATCGTCTCCGACTCCCATGCTCGAGAAAGAAAGCAAGGAGACTCACTCCAGCCGCCGGTCCGGCCGCATCTTCTTGTCTCAGGTGACGGCTCAAACTCACGATCGAAGCCCGAGACGTGGTATTTTGGAGCTCAAATATTCGTCTGAAATAATATTTTTAACACAATTTTTAGAAAAAGACCGTTTACGGGCTTGGGGTCAAATTTTCATAGTTTTTGTTCTTTTAAATTTAAAATTAATTCTGTTTTTACTCTCCTCCACGGGGCTCTAACGCTAACCTCTGATTGGTGCCTATTCCAGGATGAGATCGTCTTTTTATCTAGATATTTTAAGGAAAACTGCTTCCCGTCTGAACTGGTCTTTAAGATACTCCGCACGCTTCTAGACAAATACTTCTCCCTCAAACCTACAATTTACAGTGTTCCTAAATTGAATTTTTATGCTAAATTTCCGTTTTTATTTGATAACACTTTTAGAAAAAAACTTTAAACAACAGGTCCAAAGTAAGTTTGGAGCCATTAAGGTCCACCTGATACCTGTCAATCCTCTCACCATGGGGTCTTTATTTAAGTACAAAGATCGTTTATGCCATTATATGTCCTCCGGGTGTGTGTATAGCTATACGCGTCCTAAATGTAATTTAGGAACTTATATTGGATCCACCAGGAGGCTTCTGAAGGTACGCATAGACTCTCATCGTGGAGTAAGCTATAGGACAGGCAGTAAAATTACAAACCCAGAGTTTTCGAATATCAGAAATCACTCTAGAATGTGTAAAACTTCAATTGAAAATAAGGATTTTTCTGTTTTAGGGCGAGCTTCTAGCAGCCATGAATTGGCCATTTTGGAATCATTAATGATTAAACGACTTGTCCCCTTGTTAAACAGCCAGACTTCTGCCGGCACACTGTACCTCTCTTAGTCTTTCGTTTTCAGTTCAGTTTTAACATTGCCACTGAATAGGTTGGTCCAGATCTGCTTACTTATTATTTTTTTTTATATTGTATATATATAATTTTTTAGAGATTTTGTTTTTTTTTTATGTTGTCCTTTTTAATTGTCCCTTCTATATTTTTTTTTAAATTGTAATCCATTGTGCAATCCTAATTTTTTAAATTTAAATTTTATAGCCTTTTTGTAACTTATGATATTTATTTTGTACAGCCCTCGAAAATGTAATGAAGCCATTACGAAACGCCGGGAATAAATTGACCCTTTTTAAAACAAGTCTTCATGTCCCGCCTCCCCACTGATATATATATTGTAAAGAGTAGCGTAAAATAGAAACTGTTCTCCTTTCCTGCTTTGGGTTGGTTTGAACTTAAGGTCAGGGTTATTTTTTTGGCTACTGTTTTCTTGGTACAGGGAAGTAAGATCGTCTATGATATACCTATAGGACATCGGCCCCTTCCAGAAGCAATAAAGGTCAGGGCCAGGACAGCTTTGTTTTTAGTTTGCCGAGAACAAGTTGTTTTGCCCCCCCTCCGTTTCCGCTAACGTGTCCCTTGCCCCGTGTTCCATTCCACGTTTTTAAAGTCTCCAAACGCGAGCTGACATTAAACGGCGGCCTTTTCATCATCCCAAGGGCGCCTGATTCCGCCCCAATCTACGACTTGAAGAAATACCTTGTAATACCATTTGTCCACGCTCCCACACGTGGTTCTCGGCAGAAGACGTCGTCAGCCCTTTCCCAAACGATTGCTAAATTACTTTTTGCATTTATTAATCTCTGGGCCTATAACTTGATATTCCTTGTTTCAAGCCAGGCCCACGTGTTCACAGCTTCTTTCCTCTGAGTCACAAGTAACGCCTTCCTTGGCGCCTTCAGTGCACCCCCCGAGTAATTCAATCCCCAAATTCCAGCATTAGATGTGTAACGTGGGTCCAAATATCGTTTCAGAAAGACGCCTGTAGCAGAATTATCCTTGGTCCGTGTTCTGGCATTCCCAAAACTCCCCCTTCTGGGAGGACTTCTACGGCAGTAATTTACCGTGTTTTTCAAATTTTCCTTGACCTTTTGTGTGCTATCAAATATAACTATTTTTATATCCACATGTTTCACGTTCCCCTAGTGAAGAGCCATCCGCTCCGTGTACTTCTTTTTTTGTTTGTGTTTTATATGTCCTGCCTTACAAGGCCATTTTCGAGTAAAGTAATAATTGTGGAGTCATAAGATCCACCTGCACCAGGAAACATAAAAATATATATATATATATATATATATATATATATATATATATATATATATATATATATATATATGGGCATCAAAATTATTTAAGCAGACGAGCCACACGTTTGAGGCACATTGGAACACATACTAAAGCTCCTGTTTATATGACTAAATATGCCTATTTATGCATATGCATAACCGAGGATTTTTGAACCAAATTCATTATTAATTTAAATAAAATTGTTCCTAAGGAACTGGTTTTATTCTATATAATGGTGATAGGACACCTTGTTACACTTTATGTTTTTGTAAGTCTAAAATACGATGGGTAAGGACAACCATAACAAATTATGTTCTAAAGTCGTGAGGAGTGAAATTTAAAATGTATTGAAGGTTAGTACCTTATATTTTTAAAAATGCTGTTGATTCTGTCTTCGGTTTGACCCGAGTTGGCTGTGCTTTAAGACAACCGACTCGCGTTCTAAAACAAATGTAATTTTGCAGTGCCTTTCGGTAAATGGAGTAAAATACTTCACTGTCAACAATCAATCAGAGTCCAGCATGAAGTCAAGGAAAATTATTCCCAAGATGAGAACAAGAACATTTTTCTGTGAAAGATAAATCGAACGTGACATTTTGCCAGGTTTAGAGAACATCTTACTCTAGATATGTCTATCTTCCGGTTATGAGCTAAACGCCTGGTGATAAAAGATTGCATCAGGACATCGGAACTCTTTTGTATGGAACCAAGTTGTCAACTTTAGACCTCCCAGTTGTGTGAATACAAAGAAAACGGTCATATTTGGAAAGTCCGATTCTGTAAAGGGTGCCTCTTATATAGGTTGTGTGGGTTGGATTCCACCAACGAAGGCCAATTAATTATGCTACAATTAATTGTGTCTTGTAATGTTAGAGTTCTGGTTCGTCACTTTAGCTTCTTATCATATATTTAAAACTGTAACTAAAATATTTATGAAATTTTCAAGTGAGAAATACACCAAAAGTCTGTGGTAGTTCATTATGTCAAAAACGATTTTATGGTATGCCAAGCGTTTTTATTTGTTTAACTTTGCCCGACTTAGTTTGCTTATTTTGTAGGTATAAATATGACTTGTCAATATAAATATATATATATATATATATATATATATATATATATATATATATATATATATATATATATATATATATATATATATATATATCACAGGAGGCGGTAGTTGCTAAAAAAACTCGACCAAGATCGAAGAGAGAGAGGACAGGCATGTTGAAATCATGATTTTATTGAAGTTGCCGACGTTTCTGGACCACAAGTCCCATTTTCAAGGCTAAAAAGGCAAACAAATTTACAATTATTAAAATGACTCGGACGAAAACGAAAATTAAAAATTACAATTGTTATAAAACGATAAAAACAGATGAACAAGCATCGAAATACAGAATAGAAGGCACACCTATATTTCAAGCAGAAAGACAGTCGAGTAACAACGAAGGGCAAGCTGGGGATCAGATAGCTTTTTAGAATATGTTAATGGTATACAACAAAATATAAAGTTTACCATTGAATATGAAAATAATAACGCACTATCCTTTTCAGACGCTTTAGTTTTTAGGAGTAATGATCGTTTTAATACCACGATCTTTGGGAAAAAACACATTTACGGGTCTGGGATCTAATTTTTAGAGTCATTGCTTTTTTAATTTAAAGTTAAATTCATTATCGACCCTACTACATAGGGCTTTCAGTTTAACTTCTAGCTGGATCTCTTTCCATGAGGAAATAATATATCTCCAAAAGTATTTTGCTGACAACTGCTTCCCATCCAAGCTTTTCATTAGGAACTTTAACAAATTCTTAAAGTTTTCATGGCAAAATTCGATGTTCCTACTGTTCCAAAACTACCGTTTTTTGTCAGTCTTCCACTAATACATAAAAAGTCTTTTTTATGAAGAATTATACAAAATCATCAATCGCCGTATGTAAAATAAAAAAAAATCAATCCCCATATTCCAACTATTAATTCACAGCTAATACCAAGAAATCCTTTAACGATTGGCTCTCTATTTAAGTGCAAAGAAAAGCTAAGCCCACTAATGACCTACGGTGTAATATACAAATTCACTTACCCCAGACCTGGGGACATATGTCGGTTGCCCACGGAAATTGCTGAAGGTGAGAATAGATTCTCATCCTGGTGTTAGCTACAGAACAGGGGTTAAAGTTAACATTTCAGTCAGTTGATAAGAGACAACAAAGATGGTGGTATGTACTGTGTTTGGTTCCAATAATCATGATCGCCATCGCCAAGAAAAAGGCATTTCATTTTACAGATTTCCAAAGGATCCATCTCTTTGCAAAACTTAGGTTAATCTGTGCAAATGGAAAGATTATTTCAACGTGAATATTGCAAGAATATGCTCCATTCATTTTGTCCCTGGTGATTTTGGAGAAAGCCTTAGACATATACTTTTAGATTATCATCCTAAAAATGCACGCAAATTGAAAGATGCTGCTGTGCCTACTCAACACATGTATACTAAGGATATAACTCCAAGTGAATATTGTTTATTTGCTATATCAACAGGAGTATTTTAGCTGGCTTAGCCTATTTTGGAATTGAAATTATGTAAGACAGAGAGAGAGAGAGAGAGAGAGACCCAGTTCATTGTTTCTCAAATGAAAATGGTTTGGTTTATTACCAGCTGATTTTGAATACAAAAATTTTGATTAATCTATTTATATGGCATGTTTATAAAGCTTGCAATTCAGATCTTTGTATGCCTTCTTTTTATATAATTATTTCATTTTATAAGCCTATATCTATGCAACACTTTTGCTTGATGATTGACATAATTTTCATGAAAGAGATTTTGCTTAAGCCTATTATCAACTCTCTCATATTGTTTGTTAACTCTTTGTTGCTATTAGGCCCATTGCTATAAACTAAAATACCTAGGCTTACAGCATATATGCGCATAGGTCTAGCCTAGATTTTTTTTATGGGACGAGGCGCTCTCTCTCTCTGTATTTTTGTCAATTCGTGTGTTAATAGTACATTACTTAAGCCAGATTTCTCCCCCTTAAGAGCTCGCTTAAAAGGCCTCACTGAACTTGGCTGCTAAAGAAAGCTTTTTTTTTTTTTTTGTAACTATAATAGGAGTCCTTTTAGGGGAGCCCTTCAGGCAGATATATCTAGTTAAAGTGAATTAACTATAGTAGGTAGGCCTAATATTATGGCCAAAACCATTCATGATTTTCAGTAGGCATACATAAAATTATATATCGATATAGGCCTAGGTCTTTATTAGGTTAAGTAAAACTCACGACAGAATTCTCTCTCTTCTTGTTCTTACTCAAGTAATATATTACTTTATCCTGGTCGTATTTCATTTACAGTAGGCTATATGACAATATATTTTCTTCTGTAAAGGGAAATATCATTTTATCATTATAACTACTTGATAATGAACTAATTGAACTATAAAACAATGCAGTAGTGCCCTATGGCTAGAAATGCAATGCAGTAATATTTGACCGTGAATAGTTCTGGGTTCCGTTTGACCTCACTGACTCGTCTCGAGCTGCGCGTGATTCCACCTGTTCTTCTTCCACCTTGTCTATGCCTTTCATGAGTATTCCTGGAACCAAGTTGCCCTTCGTTGTCACTCGACTCTTTCTTCTTGAAATATAGGCGTGCCTTCTATTCTGTATTTCAATGCTTGTTTATGTTTTAATAATTTTATTGCAGTTGTAATTTTTAATTTTCGTTCTTTCCTGAATCATTTTAATGATTATAAATTTGTTTGTCTTTTTAACCTTGAGAATGGGACTTGTGGCTCAGAAACGTCAGCAACTTCAATAAAGTCATGATATTAACATGCCTGTCCCATTCCCTCTTCAATGTATATATATATATATATATATATATATATATATATATATATATATATATATATATATATATAATATATATATATTATATATAAACATATATATACAGTATCTATAGGTGTTTTACCATAACAGGAGAAAAACAATTGGAATGTTCATAACTCAACGGCCAAATTGAGATGAAACCCCTTGTGCAGATAATTTCCTCAGCTTCAAACACCATATAAATTCATGCATATATGCATATCCATATATATTTATGCATGCATAATATATATATATATATATATATATATATATATATATATATATATATATATATATATACATACATACATACATACATGTAGACACATCTCATATTGACTGAGATCGTTTTATCTCGAAAGCTTCGTAAGTTTTGGCAAAGTTGATTCATATAAATGTAAAGATAAGTCCAACTAGTCTATTTGTCAGCGTTGCTGTTAATTTATCCGGTGTTTATTATTATAAACAGATACTGAAGTATTTGACATACTAGTTAGTTGCTTAAATACTTGTAGTGGACTAATATCTATGTAAACTCCCTGTTTTCTAGGTTCGGTGCGATATTTTCTTAATGATTCAATGTCTGGTATTGTATTTGTTTACAGAATCACGTTGTAAGGGTCGATACATAATATGAAAATCATGCTATAACTGTAACTTTGCCATAACGTGCTTTAAAGCAAAAAACTGCTATCTTTTGAAATACAAAAATACATTGTTGTTTACGGGTGTTTTTTTCTTTTTTTTACTTCAAGTGTTCATCTTACACATTAGAAAACAAAAGGCCATGTTGAAATATTGAGATTCTCTTATTTCATTACCAAGTAACTTCAACCCGATCATAGTGTGAGAGTTGATATTACCAGCATGGTTATTTGTTTACGTAGGAAGTCTTACCTTTACAATCCTTGCGTATTTATTGTTTGGACGATGACGTGTGTGGCTGTTTTATTCCATATCTGTAAATGCTCAGTATTTCACTTTTTATCTTACGTTTGAGTACGTCAGTGAACATTCATGTTTCACAATTTGCGGAGGCTTGCATTTTTATGCAACAGGAACTCATTACAATGCTTTCAGCGTTGAAGTTTTCTCGGTATCTGCGTTATTCTAGTCGTGTCTGTTTACGCTGTGCTCCAAGCTGTAACGAGTTTATGAATACAACTCTTAATAATAAAAAAAAAAAGATTTGCACACTGTCTCCTCATTGGATATTCCAGACTTTTACGAAAGGTAAGCAGCTTTCTCATGTATTCTTACCTACAGTAAGTCGAGGCCTTGAAAAGGTGGCAAGGAACACGTAAACCCGGCATTTGAGTTACTGGAGTCAGGGAAATGAATGAAAGAAATAGCATGTAAGTTTCTTGCGTTCTGTATTTTGTTATACCCATAGTTGGGTGATATTACATGTCCAGTACTGCATGCAGAATACTAATGTACTAAGGGTTAAAACTTGCGGATTGTTGGTTGCTACAATATTCTTTCCTCAAGTTCTGGAGGAAAACCTGATGAAAATTTGTGTTGCTGTTGGAGAGAGAGATTTAAGTTCGTCTGAAGCTACTTGTATCTTCGTCTTGGGAATGACAGTAATTTCACCGAGGCATTTAGATTTCAAAAATATGAGGCCACCAATATTCGTTATTTCCTCTGTCTTTAGCCACTGTGCACGTCAGGCTAAGGCAACTCTACAATTGCTTAGGTTACGTTATCTCTATGTAAGGTTAGGTTAGGAGAGGTAGGCTAGGGCACCAAACAAACCTGTACAGTCCAGTTTAATGTAACCTCGAAAAAACGAAAAATGTAAAAATATGAAGACTTGTCAAATAAGATCTGTTTCTAAGTGATCTGAAAATCGAATACAAAATTTAATTTTTAACTTAAGAACATAATAATAACGTTCGTGGAAGACATCCTACAAATACTGGTATTAGAATGAATGATACTAACTAGTTTCTGACCTATTGGACAACGGGGGGAAACAGAAGAATGGTTTTACATAAATGATGCACTGTACTTCGTAAAGATTTAGCCAAACGACATACAGTGTTAATGTTTACTTGTGGTTAATTGTACAGAGCGCCTTTCGTTTTGAAACTAAACTATACTTACACTGTTACTATTGAATTTCGCGGTTATTGT